>NC_141696.1:1369420826-1369893326 GCF_964263255.1 Lissotriton vulgaris
TAAGAGCAACTCTTTTAAAGAATGTGTACTAAGGGCCGATTAGAATTGCGGTGATTCCGCCTCCTCTAGGCCGGCGGAAGCCACCGCCGGTCCGGAGGATGCGGATTTACCGCTGCTGGGGGGTCTCATCGGCGGACGGGAAGACCGTCCGCCGCTTTTCCGCCGCAGTCGCCTTCTGATCGTGGCGGAAAAGCTCTAATATGGTGGCGGTGTCTATCAGACACCGCCAGCCATATTAGTATATGCTGCAGGACATGCCTTTCATTGCCGCCACGGAAAGGCATACGTTTTTTTTTTGGGGGCCCGTTGCGGGGCCCCAGGGTGAAGGAGGGGTGGGGTTGCACATGGGGGTACCTATGGTACCCCCCTGCATTTGCATGCACAAAGCGGCAGGCACCGTGCAGTGCCTGCCACTTTGTGCATGTAAATGCTAAGCATGCATTTTTAAACTTGCGGCGGGTGCTGCTTCAAGCAGCACCTGCCGCAAGGTTAAAGATTCGGGATGTGACCGCCAGGGTGGCGGTCACATCCTAATTGGCATGGAGGGACCGCCGCTGCCCCTGCGGACGGTCCCTCTACCTTGGGGGCGGCGGACGGACGCAGGTCCGTCCGCCATCCTAATGATCCCCTTAGTATCCTGAACTGTCTTTTTCATAGTTAATCATTCACTGTATAGTATCCAATACTATGGCCAGGCTACATGAATTCCACCATATATTGCAATGTGTATATTTTTGAATGTTCATCCATCAAGTATGTGTATATTAGTTTTCGTAATGTTTGTTACTCTGCATGAGGGTATCGGAAAATGATTCTGCATAGCTGCACCTTTTTATTTTATGCTGGTCAGTTCTATCAACAATAAGGTTTGCTTATATTAGTGTAGAATGATTTAGCAAAAGCAGTTTTTCCCAAGTAGGACTTACTAATGACTGGAGTTACTTGATTAATGAAAGGTACAAATTCAATACAATAGAACAGTAAATTATAGACGTTTAAGAGTGTCTGCATCCTTTAAAAAGACAGCAATACTTTAATTCACGTGCACAGACAAATTAAGAATTAAAGCTAGGTTGGAATAGATCTTGACTACACCTATATAAATCCCTCTAGTTACATATGTACTTGTTAAAGAACCAAACACCAATAATTATTTTAGGGGGTTATTTAGCGCTTTACAGATACTGGACAAAAACGAATTTGCAATGTACTGTCGGCTCTATTTAGAGTATATAGCCAGGTATACCGTACTGAGGCAAACAAGACATATACCAATTCTTTGCAGATATCCTACTTCCAACAAGCTCCTAATAATCCCCATATACTTTTTCTATTTCAGCATAACAAACATTTAGAAAATATATGCTGTTTTGTGAAGATAGGTATCACATATTTATGGCCATTTGTTTATTATACAGTCTGTGTATGGTTTCATTTGAAATAGTGCGCATGTGTTTCTGTCCTAATTTTAGCACTGCAGTACGACTTGGGAAATAACATGTCTGTAGTAACCTATGTACAGCAAAAGGATTGCCACCATTCAAGAAAATTCTTGACAATGACAAAGATTGTAATCAATATTGCTGGACAAGGCACAATGATAAATGCAAACAGAACAGATACAATAGTCAAAGTAGATAGTATTAGTTAATATTGGAAGGTGTTATTAAGTGGACAATAAACAACTGTTTTAGGGCGAAGACACTCCTAGGGGTGAATAATCACTTTACAAATACTTGTTATGTTACTTTTAAAGTTTTACTCCCACCCAAAGTATTTCAGCATTTATATATTACTGCTGACCATACGGTAACAGGATGCTTTACATGTAACTTGGAAATAAATTTCACATGGCAATAAGGAACTGAGTGTCAGGAAGTAAGATGGTGGCAACCGCTATGGGTATTTCATTTATTCAGGGATTTGCAAAATGACGCTACTACAATAAACTGTAGATCTCTCCTAAGTTTACATTTGCACATTAAACATTTAAAAACACTTGCCTGCATGAAGTATTTTTAAACACAATATAATTTGCTCTGTGAGGCAGATTTTCGAATGTAAAAATCTGCATCATCATAGTTATTTTGACAATAACACATGCTCTACACTGTTGTTTTTAATTCCCATAGAAAGTACAAATTGTTACTATAATAATTGCAGTACATTCCATTATCCTATTTAAAAAGGTAGGGTAAGGTACCAAAAATATCCATGGATACTCTTAATCACGTTTGCTTGATAGAATTAGCACTGAAAGAATGCCAGAATTAACTAGTTTTAGATTAATCCTGCAACATACAATAGACACACTCACAGCTTTTAACCATCCCCTTTTCGATCCATTCCGATTTTGTAAGGTTACATAGCAATTAAATCCCAACTGTTGCAGTTTAATAGTTGTAGGTACAGAAAAACTTTTCATTTGCCTAACTTATATAACAGATCCATATTTACCAGATGTATTCGCTTTTTTCAAATAGGGTGGTAAATTTTTGATCGAGCAGAGATTTATCCAAATTTACAATAAGATTAATTGCCATAATTTCAATAAGGAACTATCTGTTTGAGCTGAATCGATGCAATACATTAATTTCTCTAGACAAGATTATTTTCTACTGAATCACCCCCATAGAAAGACATGAGATCATTTTCTAATATTTAACCATTTTTGCACATCTTTAACACATATTAAGCAAAAGGTTCCATACATCATGACGTTGGTCAATGCTTCGATTCAGATGTGTAAAATGTATTTAACTTATCTGGGAAGAGATGGAAGTGATGTGTGTTTTCACAACATTAATTACGATCATTGAAATTATATTTCTGGTAGTCAGACATTCTCCCAAAAAAAAAAACAGAAAGCTACAAGTTAAATTCTCTCTTAATTCAATCCAACATATGTTTCATTTTAATTAAATCATGCTCTTAAAGCAAAAGATTGATATGGTGTTGATGTAATTTAGAATGAGTACAACAAGGTCTGAAAACATCTTCAATAAAGTACATAAGTGTGTGTGACATGGTTTAAATGTTTATTCCCTTTTTATTCCCCTGTTCCTTTCTTTGTATATTTTCAAATGAGCGCATGCCCTACTGTTAGTTATTACTTCATTTGGAATGGTTCTTTATCTCATTCTGCTTTGGATTTCTGAGCAAGCAGGACTATGCCCTGTTCATTAAACTGCTTTAACCTATCCTGGATTTATTGGACTTATTTTCCTGAGAACTTTACACTGGCGACGAGGGACCTGTACCTGCTACTTCTTTGGGGCACAGGAGCGGTACAATTACTTTGGGATTTTCTCCAATTTTACATGGAATCTACAAGGATTTACCTTGCTGCGTTACTTGTGGAGAGTATTGTTTGTACTTCATCACCAACTTTCCATGGACTTTTTCTCATATGCCTACATCAAGAATTTTTTTTTTATAAATTTGGAGATTTTTACAGATTCGCATTCTGTGAATCTCACCGTTACCTTCCTGTCTGTGCTATTGCTATAGTAACGGAGTTCTCAACGCGTGTCTGGGCGCGTGCTCCCTGCTGACGGGCATTACTGTGTGGATTTCGTTGTCTTGGAGACATCGTTTTCAACGCGCATTCCTGTTTGTGTTGGGAGTCATTGAAGCTACGATGGATTTGACCATAACGCGATCGCGTCATCGCACAACGTAACCCTTACGCGGCCTTGTCACACGCAACGCCGCCATCTTGTGTTAACCTGTTCTTCCTTCAATTCGTCGATGCGCACGACCGCGCATATTTCTTGTTAAGGCTGTTTATATGGATGATTAAATAGTGCTTTATGAACATATTTACACTGATGAATCATCGCAAAAGCACACGGGTGGATTTAAGTGGCTTGGTAAGCTTGTAGCATATTACTCGATCTCCTGCAAGAAGAATTCTGTCAATTTACAAGACTAGATTTGAATTTTAAGCAACGCTACAAGGAGATACTGAGAGAATACTTCAGTGGAACTATATTTTTTCTTTTCTCTTCTTATTATTTCTCCTTCATATCTTTTATTTTGTTATGTATATTTTTTTGTGCAAGACTCATATTTAAGGCCAAAGGAAAATTGTGATTCTATTATTTAATTGTGTAAGTAATCTTTTATACTAATATTTTACCATGCAATTTGAACCCCCTACAAAATTCTTACAATCCAAAGGCGATCCTCCTATGCCGTGGTCTAGGTGGAAGGAGAGATTCTTGACTTATATGAAAGCTATTGATGGGGACAGGATGGGAAATGAGAGGAAGAAAAATATACTGCTTAATTGTTTAGGGTCCGAGGGCCAAGCTGTTTTCAGGACTCTACCTGTAGTACAGGGGGAAATGAGTACTTTTGAAGAAGTTTTGTTGCGTATGGAGACACATTTCAAACCCACCACCAGCATAGCATTGAATAGATACAAGTTTTACACAAGATCTCAAGGGCTTCCGAATCGTTTGATGACTTTTCAACAGCGCTCAGAACTCTTGTAGTTTCTTGTAATTTTGGTGTCATGGGTGACGAAATGATCATCAAATAATTGTGAATGCCAAAACTACGGACTACGGACCTACTGCTCCAGCGACCAAGGAGGGAGCCGAGGGCGGTCGTTGCTGCCTGTGTTGCCTGCCTGTTGCCTGCTCCCGCCGCTGCCCCTCGCCGGACCCGCTTCGCGGGTCCCGCTTCGCGGGTCCCGCTTCGCGGCCAGGAGCGGTTGTGAGGCATTCAGGTGTGCTGCTTCTCTGACCGGCAGGGCTGCGAGCCAGAAGCGGGGAACTCCAAGTTCCAGGAGCCCCCGCGCGCCCGTGGTCACCTGGGCTGCTCTCCCTGCCGGCTCCGCCCCTAGAGTCCAATCAGCCATCTACAAAAGAGTAGTGTCATCCCCGCTGCGCGGGAGCGCGCGGGAGGGCGCCGGGAGAAGCCCGGGACAAGGGCGGGACCGTCTGTGGCCGTCCGGGGTCGGACGAGGTTGGGTTGGGCCCATACTCCAGGTCCTACCTTATATTTAGATACTCCCTTAAACTGTACTCAGAGGCACTAACTACCTGCACTCAAATATGGCCCTGAGATCTGGTAAACAACGATTAGTGCATATCCAAACTTCAAAGGGTGTTGTCTCAGGCCCCCTAGATGCCTTTATTACCAGAGCCACAGGAATATTAGAAAAAGAAATTGAACTGGTTGAGCACAGACTGTCCCTGGACTTAGTTACTGGGAAACGCTCTTCAATAGGTGCCCTGGCTCGAGTAAAAAGCCCACTAACCAATGCAGCGTTTAACTGCATTTCTACATCAGTCACTGACATAATAGTCCACGAGGATGGGGTCGAAGCTACAACACCTAGACCACAAGAAATTATGGACCAGAATTCAGACAATAATGTGTCTAGCACAGACGGGGATAGCCTATCCATAGAGAACGATGATAAGCGTAGTTCGCCAGGAACTTCGCAATTAGAAGTCCCTATCTTACCCAGTACCCCCGTCCAGCCACTAGTAACCACTAAAAAGGTATCACGAAAAAGAAAGTATGTTTCAAGCCCACAGGGAGTTATGACACAGAAACAACCCAAATTAGATCAAGCGAATAGTTCTTCCCATTCCCAGTCCACTCAAGCACCCCCAATAGTGTTTTGCCCATCATTGGCCCACCCTGGGTCTTCAAACCCCTGTCCAACTTGTCTTAGTAGTGATGACGTCCTGTTGACAGAAATGGAAGCAATGGTTAAAACTTTATTGCTTCCGGTCTTAGAGAGTGCCAGGATAATGTCTGCTAAAATAGACGTTTTAGAAGCAGCCATTAACATTAACATGGACCTCTTACAAAATTTAACAGCCACTAGCTCAAAGTTGAGAGGCTCAAACCCAACAGGGGGTATAACTTTAAATACGGGGATAACTCTAACCAATCCCGCAGTGACATCGACTACTAATTTAAATAAGAAACCACAAACGGGGGCAACTACACCATCTGCTAGCAGAGTCCCAACCAAAGAATCAATTAAGGCCAAAAATCCATTAGTAGCCAACATCGCACAGGGGAAAAAACACCAAGTGAATGGTGTATCAAACCGACAAAAAAATACCCTGGTACATACACCAGCACCGGGAAGGGATAATAAAACCCCACATCCAGATAGGAATAAAAAGACAAATAATAGAACCATTAGAAATCCACCGAGGGTTAACCTCCCCCCAGAAGCGTGTCAATTCACAATTGTATTAACAGGAGTGGCCCCCCTTAGAGAGGGTATCAAAGAATCCCAAGTGGACTTGCGGAACAAGGTCACATTCTGGCTGAACAAACACCGCCCACTTCCCCCGTCGTCCCCTACCGAAATCCTCTACGTAAGGAGAGTAGAATGGGTAGGAAAGGGTGAAAAAGACCTAGAAGGGGACTGTATCTTAGTTTCATTCAGAGACCCCTGGGTAGTGGATAGAATCCAGAGGAAAACCAGATTCGCCCGTTTGGGTGATGTCCAGACCTTACATCTTGGCTACTTCTACCCCCATACACACCAAACTAACCCCATGGACCACAACCCATGGAAAGTTAAAGGGGGAAGACCTCGAGAGCCTGCAATACACTATCCCCAATATTATCCTCCCCTCTACAATCATTTTGAAGCACTGTCAGACCTTGAATGGGTTGACTGACTATGGGCTCCGATCCAGCCACTCAACCTAGTACCAGTGGAAGTTGAAGGAGTGCATATCCCATCCACTCTCACTCTAAAATTAGCAAAGGAGCAACTGCCCATGCCCCATATAACCAGGAAGCAGAGGGGGCTTGAGGGGATCAATGCTACCACTCCTAACATAGAGGAAATTGGACCAATAAATACCTGCCTCTCGAGTCCCCATTCCCCACCCTCAGTTAGTAACAACCATGCAGAGACAGACTTACTAACTTCACACATGGTGTCCTGGAATGTTGCTGGAGTCAAGTCACGCCTAGTATCTGAGGAATGGCTGGGGTTTATAGATAATTACGAGGTCGTATTGTTGCAGGAAACGTGGGCTACAGCTCCGTTCTATAAGGCTGGATATCTAAACTTTTTTAAACCTGCAATAAAAGGTATAAAGGGGAGGGCGTCTGGGGGACTAACCACATGGGTAAAACAGGCCTGTTGTTTCTCAGCTGCTGAGTTGCATATAGATAATCCGGATATTTTGGCCATAAGTTTGAGCAAAGCAGGGGGGCAGGACTTGCTTATTATCAACATATACGCCAGAGGCCTCCCTGGTGGCCGATGCCCCAAGTTGATAGCTGCCTTAGATACACTACTAATGGGCTGGAATAAAACCTCATTCATCATTTTGGCTGGGGATATCAACTGTACGATTGAGCCATTGTATCTGTCGGAGGACAACTGGGGGTTTGAAGAAGACGCTACGTGGAAAATCCCCGAACTTTCTAATAAAGCCCCTGTTAAAGCGACGGAGGCCGCTCTGAACTGGACAGCTTTTTGCCTTACATGGGGTTTAAGGGCTGTGAATGGTCGCACCAAATCAGACATTGAAGCTAAACCCACCTTTGACAATGGTGTGAGGAAAAGTCGGATCGATTACATCTTTATAAAAATGGAATATTGGAGTGTAATTGATTATATGGAAATCATAATACGCCCAGAAAGTGACCATAACCCCCTGTCCCTGACTTTTAAAATGTTTGATCAGATAAGGTTAGGGGATCCTGATCCTAGGGGGCAAGGGGCTGTAACCATATCAAATGATCGGAGGAGAGTGAAGTGGGCTCTAATTTCAAATGATGTAACGATACTGGCCAACATTGAAAATGTGGTGTCAAATGCTTTAAACCATATGAGGACCGTTGTTGTTGAGCAGGGCCAGGGCGAATTACATAAGATGATGGACTTACATGACAATTGTTTTTCTGAACTTAAAACTATTCTATCCAAGCCATGTAAGTCTAACACTGGGCACCAGAATCCACCAAGAGCAAAATGGTATAATAGAGAATGTAGAGAGGCCCATAGCTACCTCATTGAGCAAGTTAAATCTAGAGATTCTGTCGCAGTTAAAGAGGCCAGGAAAAGATACAAAAAAGTGCAATGGGTGGCTAAGAAGGAATGGGAAGACGATTTTTGGGCGGACCTTCTGGACGCCAGTAAATCAAACGACCAGACCAAATTCTGGGACATTGTTAAATGCGGAAAGGATGGCGAGTTTCGTACCCCATCTAACCATGTATGCCCGGAAGATTGGATTAAACATTACTCTACCCAATTTTGTCCAGTATCCTTTGACTCCCAGTCCAGACCAACCATGTTAACGGTAACAATTCCTAGCACTACGACCCTGTCTTTTACTGAAGCAGAAGCGGAGTATGCATTAGGGTTAACAAAGAGGGGGAAGGCACCCGGGTTGGATCAAATCCCGGCAGACCTATTTAAAGTAAATATAGGCCTATGGGTACCCTACTTAACTAGTATAGCTAACATTATAGCGAGAGGTGCCCCTATCCCCAAGACATGGAAAGGGGCAGAGATTCTCCCCATATACAAGAAGGGAGATAGATCTAACCCAGGGAACTACCGCCCAATTAGCCTAATTGACTGCTTTCAGAAAGTGTTTGCTCGTATGATTTTGGCGAGGGTTCATGGGTGGATGGAGCTTGAAGGTATACTGTCCCCATTACAGGCGGGTTTTAGATCTGGTACAAGTACCATTGACCAGGTCTTGAGGTTCTGTATGATTTTCTGGAAGTTTGTCATACTTGGTGGGGGTACCATCTTCGCTGCTTTCATAGACTTGAAATCAGCTTTTGATTTGGTGCCGAGGGAAAAACTATGGCGGGTATTGAGGGACCTAGGAATGCCGGGGGAATTAGTGGAAATTGTTAGACTACATGAAGATAATTTCGCCAGGGTCAGATGGGGGGCACAAGGGCAAACTACGGACACATTCCCAGTGTCTCGAGGAGTCCGCCAGGGGTGCGTTCTCGCACCCACCCTATTTTTACTCTTCATAGATCAGGTCGTTAAATTCTTCGGGTCTATTAATACGGATGCACCGTCCTTGGCGGGGACCAAATTCCCAATGTTGATCTTTGCGGACGACACCCTCCTCTTATCAAAGACGAGGGGGGGTCTGCAGAGGGCACTAAATCACTTTGAGGAATACTGCAACCAAAATGACCTCCAGATAAATGTGGGGAAAACCAAATTTATGGTTTTCTCCAGGAAAAAACCCATACGTAGTAGTGTACAACTTAATGGGGTAAACCTGGAACAAGTTGACACGATGACGTATCTGGGGGTCACTCTGGATTGCCGTTTGTCTTGGATACCCCAAATAGAGACCCAGCAATTAAAACTAGCCCAATTGACTGGTTGCCTTTTGCGAGAGCAAAAGAAATCTATCACCAAAAGAGTAGCCCCCGCACTACAAATTTATGATGTTAAAATCAATGCTGCGACGCTCTATGGGGCAGAGTTATGGGGCTTTATGGATCTCTCAAGCCTGTACAAAATCCAGTGTAGGTTCCTTCGCAACTTGGTGGGGCTTCCCCAATCAACTCCTTCAATCCCTCTCTGCCACGACATGGGCTGCCTCCCAATAACAGACATGGCAAGGTATAGAGTAGTGTCTACTTGGAGGCGTTTGTGGACCACGGAAGAGTTGACACTCTTTGCCAAGGAGTTAATCGAGGTGAAGGCAATTGGGGGCTCTGAGCGAATCCCCTGGCTTCAGTCGGTGAAAAAGAGCCTGTGTGACATGGGTCTTAGTCACTTGTGGGTTTCGCCAAGCTCTAACAACTTCCCCCCAAAAAAGGAATTTAAGAGTTTATTCTGGGCCTCAACTCGCTCCTCTATGGCACATGCATCCAGCTCTGATAATCTGACGGGGCGTTTCCTAAGATTCAAACTGGACCCAGCACGCGAGACATATTGGGATCTTATCTCCAGGCCATTGGACAGAAAACTGTTCCACCAATTTCGAGTGGGCTCATTACCCCTTAATTCCTTCACTTCATCCTGGAGCAACAACAGTACTAATCTTTGTAGCTGCTGCCCCGGGTGTAAGGAAACAGAGGGGCATTTTTTGTTCGCCTGTCCCCAATATAGAGAACCCCGTTTAAAATGGCTAAAACCCATTTTTAAACGAATAAAATGTAAAAAATCCTCAGACGCTATATGGGCCTTAAAAACAAACACAACTGAATTTACTGTGATATGCTTGGCTAAATATCTGGGCTGGGCATGGGCAATTAGGGTAAGAAGGAATTCAACCATCACATGATTAAATAAAGTGTGTAAAGTGTGTAAAGTGTATAGTATCTTTTAGCAATTGCCACATATATTTTTAAGTTTTGTTAAAAGTAATGTCTTGTTTCCTGCCATTTAACGGTTTAATAACTTTTTAACTTTGGATTCCATATTGTGTTTAGTCTGTTGTTTATATATAGGCATATCCATTTTATAAGACTATTTGTATTATGTAGAGATAATGTAACTGTGTTTTAAATGTTTGTCAAAACTGTCTTTTATGATTTCATTATCGAAATAAAGACATTAAAACCTGACCTGAATAAAACAAAAACAAGAACAGTTGTGGATTTTAGAAAATCCCAGTTTACATGATAATATAGCCACTGCAAAAGCATTTGAACAAACCGATAAATGGATGAAAGCTATTGAAGAGGTTAATGCTAAAGGTGATCGGAGCACTAAGTGTGTTGAGGAAGTCTGTGCTGTGAATAATCTTCCTAAAAATACTTATCAAGGTACTAAGAAGGACAAGTCTATTGTATGTTTTAGGTGTGGTAGTAGCAACCATGTAGCATTGTTTAAGTTTTGTCCTGCCACAGGTAAGGAGTGTATTAAGTGTGGGAGAGTGGGACATTTTGCCAGAACTTGAAAGGATGACCTCAAAAGGATGAATAATAAAGGGAAAAGTGTTTCTAATAGTTTCAATAGAATATTCTCCATTAGGGATGTTCAGTCAATGGAAGATGTTCCAGTGAATGAAAGAGGAATTGTTGTATCAGTAATTGATGTTTGTTCTCTCTGAGAAACTTTAAGTTGACCTAAGTGTGTTGTTAACTTTCTTAAGGTGGATTTGGAGTTGCTGGCTGACTCTGGGTCTCCTTGGTCCCTTATTACAGAAGGTTACTTTTGTGAGAAGTTCTCTAAGATTGTATCCGTAGAGGACTTATCTCCTCCAGACATCATAGCTCCAAGTTTTGATGGTTCCGCCATTGAGATGTTAGGATACATGGCGTCTGAGGTTCATTTCAAAGGAAGATCTGCATTCATCAAGGTGTATGTAGCAAAAAAAGGTTAATGTTTTAGGTTGGAGGGACCAGTGGAGGTTGGGGACCATACTTAATCCGCATTGTAAGGAACCAGAGATGGTAGTGGAAGAAGTTCAAAGTAGTAATATTGAAAGAGAGTTCCCTGAAGTGTTTTCAGATAACCTAGGAAAACTTAAAGGTTTTACACATGCTATTAAACTTAAACAAGGTGCGGTTTGTCTCCTGAGGCGAAAAGCCGGGAGTAGACGCTGTTTGTGTAATAATTGATCTTTGGTGATTTTAAAACTGTACTTAGACACCTTGTGAAGCACTTTGCACTTTAGGGCATCACGGAGCGGATCTAGCGCTCACGTGACCCCCTCGCACCGGCGTCCATCGCCGCTGGCCACGCCCACCTCTAGGCCACGCCCTCTTCCCGCCCTTCATAAGCGCCGATTTGCTAGCGCTCGGTTGGGTTTGTCTCCTGAGGCGAAAAGCCGGGAGTAGACGCTGTTTGTGTAATAATTGATCTTTGGTGATTTTAAAACTGTACTTAGACACCTTGTGAAGCACTTTGCACTTTAGGGCATCACGGAGCGGATCTAGCGCTCACGTGACCCCTCGCACCGGCGTCCATCGCCGCTGGCCACGCCCACCTCTAGGCCACGCCCTCTTCCCGCCCTTCATAAGCGCCGATTTGCTAGCGCTCGGTTGGGTTTGTCTCCTGAGGCGAAAAGCCGGGAGTAGACGCTGTTTGTGTAATAATTGATCTTTGGTGATTTTAAAACTGTACTTAGACACCTTGTGAAGCACTTTGCACTTTAGGGCATCACGGAGCGGATCTAGCGCTCACGTGACCCCTCGCACCGGCGTCCATCGCCGTTGGCCACGCCCACCTCTAGGCCACGCCCTCTTCCCACCCTTGAGGCCTCCTATTTCAAATGTGCATCTACAGAACGCGCAGCGGACGTGCGCAGCGGGCGCGCCGTTTGCGCGCCGAAGGCGCGCCTAAGGCAAGCCCGTCTGCGCCCGTCCGCGGCCGGACGGGGCCAGGGGCACGACCCCATGCCAATTTTATTTCATACTCTTCTGAGGAGCTTACCACCCTCCAAGACCACTGGCCACTCTCAGAATCCGTCCGTAGGCACATTCTCTCACTAGGGCTTGTCCCTTCCTCCATTCCTACACTGCCGTCCTCTCTGCCCGCCTCTCCGCCACAATGCCCTCCCCCACCCGACCCCCTTCCTTCTACTCCGTCATTATCTGTTCTCTTACTTAACACCAGGTCAGCGGTCAAGCACCATCATGAGCTCTTTGTCCTGCTCGATTCTGAGAAGCCTGACTTACTGCTCTTGACCGAAACCTGGTTTTGTGATTCTTCCCTTCCCGTTCTCTTGGCTACCCTCCCCCCTTCCTACGTTGCCTTACGCGCCGATCGTCCGGCAGGTAGGGTTGGCGGTGGTGTGGCGTTAATCGCTCGGTCGGAATTTAATTTTCAAACCCTTCCCTCTCCCCCCATTCCCCCCACCGAATTCCTTACAGTCCGCTCCCTCGCCTTCTCCCCCCCCCCATCACCTGTCTCCTAATGTACCGCCCTCCCCAGTCTTCGCCTCTGTTCTTGCCGGCATTTCAAGACCTACTGGCCAACATGGTGGTTAACTACGCATCGGTCTTGGTGTTAGGGGACTTCAATTATTGGCCCTCGGACCCTTCTGAGTGCACTGCCTCGAAAGAATTCACTGAGTCTCTTCTATCTCTGAATTTTGTGTCGCACATTTCTGTCCCCACTCACTCTCATGTCATACACTCGACCAGGTTTGGTCCCTCAACCTTCCAGTTTCCCCGGTGACGGTTTCTCCCTGTCCTTGGTCCGATCATGCCCTTATTTCTTTCTCCATCTCTCTCAACCCGGTATCCAAAGTCCCCCACGCCAAAAATATCTGGGCGCGGAATTGGAACAGAGTTGATTTTCCCACACTGACCTCTCACCTTCGGAACTCCACTCCGACCCTCTCTGGTCTTCCGTCCGACTCTCAAGCCAACACTATTAATGCTTGGTTGGCTAGAGGTTGTGACTCAGTGGCTCCCCTGCGTCGCATTTCCATCCGGCGACCCAAGGAGTCGAATAGGTGGTTTAATGACCACCTAAAAGAACTAAAACTGTCCGTTCGACAGGCAGAGAGGCACTGGAGAAAAAATTACTGTCCCTCACTCAAAACCCTTTATCTTACATCACTTGCCGATTACAAGACTGCAATCCTCGCCGCCAAAACATCTTATTTTTCAACAAAAATAATGTCAGCTGAAAATAAACCCAGGGAAATCTTCGGTATAGTGCAGGACCTGGCCTACTCCGACAGAGCCTCACCTCAAATCCCCCCATCCCAGCCTCTATGCAACCAATTAAATACTTACTTTCTCGACAAGATCGCTACCATTAAGGCCAACATCCCCCCCCCGTCGTCTGCCTTTGTTGATCCTTCTCCTCCTACTATTCAAAATCATCTTACCTCCATCCCTCCCCTCCCTGAGGAGGTATTCCTGGAGATACTCCCCAAAGTAAAGTCGGGTTCTCCGGCAGACATCTGTCCGGCGCGAATCCTGCAACAAATTTACTCCTCTTGTCCTGAACCCCCCATTACCTTCCTTAACAGCTCCCTAGCGCAGGGAGTAGTGACCCCTGCGCTCAAATCAGCCACCATAGTGCCCATTTTAAAGAAGCCTGGTGCCGACCCATCCATCTCAGCCAACTACCGCCCCATTTCCCTGCTGCCCTACCTGGGCAAGGTGCTGGAGCGCTATGTCACCGCGGTATTCAGCGCCCACGTAGAGGCCAATGGGGGACTGGCTTCCCGCCAAGCTGGCTTCCGACCTAGGCACTCGACTGAATCAGTCGTGGTATCAGTCCTGGACAACCTCAGGAAGGGTATGGATCATAACAAACACCAGGCGCTGGTACTCCTCGATCTCTCCGCCGCATTTGACACGGTGGACCATACCATCTTACTGTCCCGTGTCAAGGCGGCTGGAATTGAGGGATCAGCCCTGGTGTGGCTTTCCTCCTTCCTGAGGGACCGCACCCAGGCGGTCCGGCTAGGAGACTTCACAACCACCTCACTCCCCGTCACGTGTGGTGTTCCCCAGGGCTCTTTCTTGTCTCCCCTACTATTCAATCTTTATATCTTTCCCCTCATTTTCGCTCTTCAGCAGCTGGAGGTCACCGTGTACAAATACGCGGATGACCTCCAGCTCATCTTTGACTTATCTTCCTCTCCCCTCTCTGTCTCTAGCTTCCAGTACACCATGACATTCATCAGGGACTGGATGAACCACAACCATCTCAAGTTGAACCCGGATAAAACCGAGTTGGTTCTTACCGGGGGTTCTTCCAGTCCCTGGAACTCTCTCTTCTGGCCCTCCTCCCTTGGTCCCGCCCCCACTCCTTCTACCACGGTCAAAACACTGGGGGTCAAAATGAATAATCAGCTCACCCTTCACTCTCAAATCAGCTCTGTAGTCTCCTCCTGCTTCCTCACCCTCCGAACTATCCGCACTGTCGCTCGTTTCTTTTCCCCCCAGGCACTCAAAATGATCATGGCCACATTAGTGATATCACGGCTGGACTATGCCAACGCCCTCTACAATGGCATACCAGCATACAGCCTGAGGAGGCTCCAGATGGTCCAAAACCAAGCTGCCCGGTTGGTCTTTGGTCTCCCACGCTACCACCACTCCACACCCCTCCTCAGGGAGCTCCACTGGCTTCCTGTCAAGGAACGTTTCCTGTTTAAAACCGCCTGCATGGTTTTCCAGGCCCGTCAAGGCACTGCCCCCGCCTTTATTTCTTCATTAATAAAAGAATACGTTCCCCCCAGAGAGCTTCGTTCCTCCTCCAAGTCTCTCCTTCAAATCCCACGTTTCAGACGTAAAAAGTGGGGTGGGACCAATTTTTCTACCTTAGCCCCCACTTTCTGGAACTCCCTCCCCGACCACCTTCGTGCGGCTACCCATTATGTATCCTTCCGCAAGGAACTAAAAACGTTTCTTTTTAAACAGGCCTTCCCTGTGTAACCTCCCTTCCCGGCTCTACCACAGGTTCCTACTTTGTCTCTGTTGCCAATACCCTCCACTAGCGCCAAGAAACCGTTCGGTGCACGCTGCGCTTTATAAATGTTTTAAATTAGAAATTAGAATTCCCGTCAGACAGAAGCTCAGGAATGTGCCAATTAATGTAAGAGAAGAACTGAGTGAAGTTTTAAGAGGAATGTTGGATGAGGGAGTCATTGAGGAAGTAGAATCGTCTGAATGGTTATCTCCGGTTGTGTTTGCAAAGAAACCTGACAAGTCTTTGAGGTTATGCATTGACCTTAGGGCTCTAAATGCTAATATTTTAATTGATTGCCATTCCTTGCCAAATATAAATGAAGTTGTGAACATGTTAGGTGGTGCCACTGTTTTCTCCACCTTAGACTTTAGGTCGGCTTATCACCAAATTGAGTTAGCTGAAGATTGACGCCACATGACTGTATTTATCACGCCACAAGGTCTGTTCCCATTCAAAAGGATGCCTTTTGGATTGGCATCAGCGGCCTCCGTTTTTCAGAGATCTATGTGCCATATTTTCAAGAACATGCAGTTGTGGGTAAAATGTTTTCAGGAGGATATCCTTATTTATTCTCCTAACAAAGGAAGTCATGCTAAGCATTTAAGGGAAGTTTGTTCCATTCGGAAGGAGTATGGGCTAACTCTTAAAAAAAACAAGTGTAAACTCTTTCAAGATTCAGTTGAGTATCTTGGACACACTCTTACCAAAGAGGGTGGTGT
This sequence comes from Lissotriton vulgaris, assembly GCF_964263255.1. Lineage (NCBI taxonomy): Eukaryota > Metazoa > Chordata > Amphibia > Caudata > Salamandridae > Lissotriton > Lissotriton vulgaris. The sequence goes on from NC_141696.1 coordinate 1,369,436,916, forward strand.
TCCAAAAAAAATCCTTGGTTGATGCAATTCTTAAAGCTCCAGCTCCTGATTCTAAGGATAAGTTGCTATCATTCTCAGGTCTCTGTGAGTATTATAGCAAATTCATTATGAATTTTGCTTCAAAGATGGAGAGAGATTGAGAGAGTAACTGAGGAAAAATGTTGAGTTTGTCTGGGGTATAAAACAACAAGAAGCATTTGATAAGATCAAATTAGAGATGTTGGCTGCTCCAACTTTTAAAACTTTTTGTATAGGAAAACCTTGTGTGCTCACTGTGGATGCCAGTCTATATGGTCTGGGATGTGTGTGGTCTCAGTGTGCAGGGAAGGACGAATGGAATGTGGTGTTTGCTTCCCGGACGCTTAATCTAACTGAGAGACGGTATGCTGTGATAGAGAGAGAGTTATTGGCATGTGTATGGGGGGGTTGAACATTTTAGAAACTAAGGGGCCGATTATGATGGCGGACGGACCTGAGTCCGTCCGCCACCATAGAGTAGGAGGGACCGTCCGCAGGGGGTTGCGGCGGTCCCTCCGTGCAAATTAGGATGTGACCGCCACCCTGGCGGTCACATCCTGTATTTTTATCATTGCGGAGGGTGCTGCTTGAAGCAGCACCCGCCGCAATCATAAAAATGTAAGTTGTGCATTTGCATGCACAAAGCGGCAGGCACCTCGCGGTGCCTGCCGCTTTGTGCAGGCAAATGCAGGGGGGTACCATAGGTACCCCCCATGTGCACCCCCCACCCCCCCTTCACCCCTGGGGGCCCGCAACGGGCCCCCAAACACAAATCCGTATGCCTTTACACGGCGGAAATGCCGCCGTGTAAAGGCATCTTTCCGCAGACATCCTAATATGGCTGGCGGTGTCTGATAGACACCGCCAGCCATGTTAAAGCTTTTCCGCCGCGGTCGGAAGGCGACCGCGGCGGAAAAGCTGCGGACTGAAAAACGATCCCCCAGCCATCCTAATCTGGCGGGGGGTCTTTTTCAGTCCGCAGCGGTTTTCCCGCATCCTCCGGGCCGGCGGTGGCTTCCGCCGGCCCAGAGGATGCGGGAAAACCGCAATCGTAATCAGGCCCTATATCTGGGGAGCGAGATTTGTTTTGAGAACGGATCACAAGCCTTTCATTTCTATTTTATCTCCTGGTGGTGGTTTCAATGCCATATCCCGTATTGCGAGATTAATGTCTTGTCTGCAAGAATATACTTTCACTGTATGTCCCAGGAAATGTTTGTCCAGACTTCCATGTGAAGGTGATGTGGTATGTGATGATGTGGCAGAAATTGTAGCTGACATTTCCGAAGTTATGTCAGAAGTTCAGTTTCATTTCTCAGGAAGAGTGGAAAAAAGGGATGGATGATGATGTACTTTTAGGTCAATTGCTTGGCCCCCTAAAAATTAGATTTGTGTGGAACTCTTTCCTTTTTGGAACATTTCTGATGAACTGTTTATATAGACCGAACTCGACCCAAAGGTATTGGAGCGCTTTACATGAGCACCGGTTACTTACACATTCAGGCACGGGGAGATTAAGTCATTTGCCCAGAATCACAGGATGTGGACGCGACCCCGAGGCTCGAACCCTGGTTTCCTGCCACAAAGTTGGCAGTCTAGCCGACGGACTAGACTATATAAAAGTGTGTGTCACTCGGAAATATATATTTGAGCTTTAGTCAGTCTGTTCTAACTTTTCTGAGCACATATATATTTTGGTGTGAGTCACAAGAATGTGGTCACCCTTTTTTAGTGTGCATAACAAAAACAAGCATTTGCAATGCAATAGGTCTCACATTAGGAAAGTTTGAGCTATTGGTATTGTAAATGACAAATTTTTTATTTATGTTTTGTTTTTGAAAATAGCGAAATTAATAGCTTTGTCATTTATAATGCCAATAGTTATAACTTTCACAAATGTGACACCTATAGCATTTGTAATGCAATATGTGTTGTATTTATGTGACTTACATGTATTGATATTACAAATAACAATGGCTTTTAATTTTTTTTTAATAATTATTACTTACATAAAAGTTATTGTAATTTATAATGGCAATATCCTAAACTTTTGTAAATAACTTTTGTGAAGATTATGTTCAGTGTATTTTATTGTGACGAAAATCCAAAAACAGAAGTGAAATATTAACCTCTTTTTGTTACATTTGTAATAAAGCATGAAACATTGAGAGAACATATTTGAACCAGTTGTTGTTGAATGGTTGCACAGATTGATGCTGTGGTGGCGAGGAGTGATGTTGTGATGGCGAACGAGTGATGCTGTGGCGTTGATGCTGTGGTAGCGCACAGTGATGTTGTGGTGCCCCTGAGTGATGTTGTGGTGCCCCTGAGTGATGCTGTGGTGGTGCTGAGTGATGCTGTATGCTATGTTTTGTTTTGCTATCCTATGTTTTGTTTTGTTATGCTATGCTATATTTTGCTATCCTATGCTTTGATTTGTTTTGCTATGCTGTGTTTTGTTATGCTAAGTTTTGTTATGCTATGTTTTGCTATGCTATGCTTTGTTATGCTATGTTTTGTTATGATATGCTATGTCTTGTGTTTTATTATGCTATGCTTTGTTTTGCTATGCTAGGTTTTGTTATGCTATGCTATGTTTTGTTGTGTTTGGTATGCTATGCTATGTTTTGCTATGCTATTATAGGTTTTGTTTTGCTATGCTATGTGTTGTGTTTTGTTAAGCTATGCTATGTTTTGCTATGTTTTGTTATGCTATGTGTTGTGTTATGCTATGCTATGTTTTGTTATGTTATACTATGCTATGTTTTGTTTTGCTATCCTATGCTTTGTTTTGTTATGCTATGCCATGTTTTGTTGTGTTTTGTTATGCTATGCTATGCTATGTTTTGTTGTGTTTTGCTATGCTATGTTATGTTTTGTTGTGTTTTGCTATGCTATGCTTTGTTATGTTTTGTTATGCTATGCTATATTTTGTTGTGTTTTATTATGCTATGCTTTGTTTTGCTATGTTTTGTTATGCTATGCTATGTTATGCTATGCTAAGCTTTGTTTTGCTATGCTATGCTATGCTGTGTTGTGTAATGCTAGGCTATGCTATGTTTTGTTAGCCCCTTAAGCGCTGCCGTCGGCCAACGGTCGTCGCGAGCACTACCTTGCCAGTGCTGCGCACGACTGTTGGCCGACGGGCCAGCGCTCGTTATTCGAACGTTCAGCACTGGGTGCTGAACGTTTGACGCAGCAAAGGGGTTAAGTATGTTATGTTTTGTTGTGTTTTGTTATGCTATGCTTTGTTGTGTTTTGCTAGGTTTTATTATGCTATGTTTTGTTATGCTATGCTTTGTTTTGTTATGTTATGCACGTTTTGTTCTGCTATGTTTTGTTGTGTTTTGTTATGATATGCTATGTTTTGTTATACTATGCTACGTTTTGTTGTGCTATGCTCTGTTATGTTATGATATGCTTTGTTTTGTTATGCTAGGTTTTGTTATGCTATGCTACGTTTTGTTGTGTTTTGTTATGCTATGTTTTGTTGTGTTTTGTTATGCTATGCTCTGTTGTGTTTTGCTATGCTATTTTTGTTTTGTTATGCTATGTTTTGTTTTGCTATCCTATGCTTTGTTATGTTATGCTCTGCTATGCTTTGCTATCCTATGCTTTTTTTGTTAGGCTATGCTATGCTGTGTTTTGTTATGCTATGCTGCTGAGGGTGTGTGAGGGTGAGAGAGGGTGAAGAAGGGTGTGTGAGGGTGAGGGGGTGTGAGGGGCTGTGAGGGTGAAGGGGTGTGAGGGTGTGTGCGGGTGAGAAGGTTGTGAGGGTTGTGATGGTGAGAGGTGTGAGGGTGTGTGAGGGTGTGTGGGGTGTGAGGGTGAGGGGGTGAGGGTGAGTGAGGGGGTGTGAGGGTGAGGGGGTGTGGGGGTGAAGGGGGTGTGAGGGTGAGGGGGTGTCAGGGTGTGTGAAGGCGAAGGGGGTGAGGGTGAAGGGGTGTGAAGGGGTGTGAGGGTGGGTGAGGGTGAGTGAGGGGGGGTGAGGGTGTGAGGGGGGTGAGGGTGTGAGGGGGTGTGAGGGTGAGGGTGTGGGGTTGTGAGGGTGGGGGTGTGAGGGTGAGGGGGTGTGAGGTTTGGGGGGGTGAAGGGGGTGAGAGTGTGTGAGGGTGAGGGGTTGTGAGGGGGCGTGAGGGGGGGTGAGGGGGGTATACGACCAAGGTAACCCCCTTGGGAAACAACCGTTACAATGCAGGCTTTACAACGCATGCTTTTACCCTGCATGCCATTACAACAAAATGGCTTGCTGTAAGGGGTATAAGGTGTTGGATTTAACTCCAACACCTTTCCTACTGCTGCACAGACTGGAGTTGGAATAGTAAATTATACTATTCCAAACTGCAGGACACCCCGACAACAAGCTGTTGTAAAAACTTGCATTTTACCGGCATGCTGGGTAAAAGCATGTGCTGTAACGTCATACAACCAACCCTCTATGCGCAGTAAATGTTTACTAATAACGTGACAATACTACTGAGAAGAGAAACGTCCTCAGGAGATTACCATCATACGTGCTCCCCATAGCAGATGTAACCACGGACATTTATCCCCGTCCTTAAACCCGGGTAGAATGGGAAAGCTACGGGTACACTTGGGGTCAAAGGAAAACAATGGGTTGACAGCCTGCCTTTTCTGAATTGGGAGGGGGGGGGGGGGCGTTCTATCTATTTTCAGTAACATTGAAAGAAGATCTGTACAAGAAGATGCTAATGTGCAGCCTTATTTTAAATGGAGACACGCCATGCTTCTGGGGCACGTGCATCATGAAGGGGACTGGCTGTTCGTGGTGCACGATTCGAAGTGTTTTTGGCATGGCATAGACCCAGATATGCAATGTGAATACGATTTAATTTGCACAGTAACAATGCAAGGACAGCTTGAGCTAAGTTCCCCTCCAGAATTCTAAAGCAGTTACCTCAACACGGGCTCATCCCAATATTAAAATGCCAAGGCGTCCCAAATCGCGTTAAAGCCTCTTCTGCGAGGTGTGTGGAAAATGTCAAGTTGACCTGTGCCTAGAGATGGGGGTTCTCTCTATTCAATGCGGGTTACGATCGCACAACTGCACCCCACCTGAGGTAAAATTAGGCTCTGGGCCACTTATACATCTCTGAACGCTAATTTACTGCCTCTGCACGACATATCGATGTAAAAAATGTTCATAGTGCGGAGGATAACGCCCAATGAGCTGCGCCTTTTAGAGATAAAATAACTAAATTGCTGCTAAAGACACGCATATATTAAATGCTATGAAGAACCCCCAACTGCGCATAAAATGGCAGGCATTCTCTGCAGAGGACGCCGGAGATCCGATAAGTCTGAAGTCGGCCACGGTTTAAAGCCGTGCGCAGCATGGTAATTCAGCGAGCGTTGAAAGACGTCTTTATTGGGCTTAAGAACGTGAGCTCAGGGTATCACATTGTACTTTCCCAAACACAGCTTGAATGGCTGTCAGCTCTTATGACGAATACGAGAGGTCGAGTCATTTCTCTTGAAATTAAACCCTTGCTCCCTCGTAGCCGAATTTCAAAGCCCTAGCAAAAAAAGAAGAGATAGCTTGTTGATTGTGTATTTTTCCGGCTGACAACATTGGAGCTATTGGTGTCAAAATCGGAGTTATTCAAAGTAGAAACACGAAGTAGAGATTCGGATGATTTTGGCCTTTTAAAAAACAAGAAAAATATTTCCCAGAAGCAGGCTCCATTGATGCTAGCCACGTACAGAAAAGGAGGGAGATACAGAGCAAGAATGCAGTATACTGAATATATGGTGTGGTCAAATGAAAACAAGCGCCACAACAAAACGAGACACGGCCTGGCGGCAGTGAAAAGTGTGAAGCAGGGGGCTGGGGAGCGGATCCCTTTGAAGTGAGCTAAGCTCTCGGAGGCAGGAGGCTCGGGCAAGGGCTGCACGAGTACCACACGCACTCGATGAAATCCGTGATGGTTTCAGAGCTTGCTTTAGCCTCTATATCTCTCGCCAGCAATGCGCACGCGCATTGGCAGGCGAGACCTAAAATAGACCAGTTGTACTGGATTTCGAAGTTTGCATACGAGAAGAAAAACCAGTTGTATTGGATTTCAAGTCTTTTCTGTACAAAATATTTTTTTTCTTTGCTAGCACTCCTTTACATCATGGAGGTACAAAAATTCTCCATGGTTTTAAAGTCGCCTTATTTGACTTATTGTATGTTAACTTCGATTTTTTACTTCATCATCTTACCAACATTTTCGTGGTAAGATCAATCATAAAAATGTGCACAAGATGTTTATGTAACCAATAGGAAAGCTGAATGGCATCTATCAATTATAAAATCTACAAGTCAAAAGTATCCATATTTTAACCTGAATATTAAGCAGCACATATATGAGGAGGAGATTCTTAAATCTGGGCATTTGCTGTGTCAAACATTTGTTTGTTGCTCACCAAATTCATATATTTAAAATTGCATTTCATTTGAAAACTGCCACTATCTATACTTAGTAAAACCGTGAAGAAATAATATCTATTACAATCAGCTAAGCTTATTAAGATGAAATGGATTACTCTATTGGTACGGATTATATAATTAGTGTTTGCTGGTATAACCATTTGGAAGCAGCCAAATCTTCTACTTCTTCTTACTTCTGCCATACGTACAACTCTTTAACTGGCTATTACGTGGCAGAATTTAAATGTCCTATATTTCAATCAACATCCAGATTTTCATCAGTAGATGACAGGAAGTTTGCATTGAAGTCCACACATATTGCCAAAGAAATCGTTTTGAAGATATTCTTCTTGCCTCCTCAAATTAAATAAATGTCATATAGTTGAACGACTAGATGTGTCAGTAGCTCTATAGAATGAACTAAACAACTGGAGATGGCAGGGGCACTAATCTCAAAATAGCCTTTCAAAAGTAAAAGTATAAAAATTGGACAATATAAATAAAACGTTAACACATATCTGATCAGAATGGAGCACCAATTCAGCTTGTCCAAAAATTCTGGTGCTCTTAGACTGGGTGTTGTTTTGGGCCCAAAAACTGGACAAATTACGGACAGCTAAAAATAAGAATTATGTTATGTTATTTACATTTGTAGGCTGCACAGCTACCCAAAGGTGTTTTGTCACACCAGCCTGGTAGGTGAGAACAAGGGAACAGAAACGTTACAGAAAAGACAGCCATGTTTTCAAACATTTGCCAAATCTCTCATAGACTGTTTCCTTTCGTGAAATGGGGAGAGAGTTCGATAAGGATGGTCCTAAGAAAGTAAGAAAAGGACCGACCACGCATTCGCATAAGTTTGATTCTGGGGAAAGTGAACCTAGACTGTACGGCGGAGCGCAGGGGGCGTGAGGGTGTATAGGATTGGGCTAAAGATTGCAGATATTGTAGAGCCATACCAGTTTGGATATTGAACTTTGAGCTCAGGGCTTTGAATCTGATACGATTCTCCACCTTTAGCCAATGAAGATCTCGAAGGGAGCCAGTGATAGGTGCAGACTTGGGAACATGGCAGAACAGCGTGGCAGCCGCGTTTTGTTCCACCTGCAGTCTTTGTATCACAACTGTGTTAGAACCCAGATGATCTGTTGGGTTTTATGTGATTGGTTTAGCCTCTTTTTTGCCAGTTTTGCAAATGTCCCACAAAGAATATATTTCCGATAGGTAAAACTTTAGTCAGACCGACAATATTTGCGATGAATAAAAAAGTTTTCTGGTGCGTTCTGTAGAAAGCAATGAAGATGGGCTTATGTTCCTTGAGATAACTTTAAAAGTAAACATTTTGCAAGGAAAAATGTACCTTCCTGTAATTCTATAGGTAACAGCCTCTCAATCCAGCTCCACTTGCAATATTTTTATATAGTTTTATCATTTGTGCTTTTTGCTACATCGCTCTCCATTTCATTTGGCTATTTTTTGTTATTGTATTCTAATGTGACAAACACATTTAAATAACTCTGTATCCTTTAAAGAAACTTCACCCTTTTCACAGACTGCTGACAGCAGTCTGCCTCACTACAAACTAAAAAGGAAAAGTGAAGACCCATTGGAAAGGGCTTGCATTAATCCTATTTGAACTCCTCTTTCACTGCATTAAAATTGACTTGGAAAGAAATTAGATAGGCCAAATATTTGCTTCAGTGAAACGACAACAACAGACCTTTTCACTCTGAGGCATCCACGGAATCCATCCCTTTCAAATACCTAAAATCTGGAAAATTGCTTTGTTAGCAAAGAAATGTTAGCTTACCTCAAAACCAAGTCTGTGTGCTTTATGTGCCCTGATAAAGAAACGGGATAGGATGTCCTTGTACTGATAAATGCAACCAAGGAACACCAGAAAATATAGTGCCACCTTCTTTAAGATAGCAAACTGTGAGACACAACAATTATAGTAGATCTTGTGGCAAAAGTAGAAATTGCCTACCTGCTACCACTTGTGCAGAAGAGGCCCCTCAAACTGACCATTGCCACCAAAGAAGCTACAGGATGCATAGGATATATCACTCCCCTGCTCAGCTCCACAAGCTAAGGCTCATACCCAACGACACCTGTATGCGCTGCGGCGCCCCTGTTGCAGATTTCGCGCATCTGGCATGGTTGTGCCCCAGGGTCGCAGAGTTCTGGCAAGGCGTGTGCTCTACAGTCTCGGCAATTACTAGCACCACAGTATCCCCTGGTCCCACCATGTACCCACTTGGCTTTGTAAAATTCTGTCCAGATGCTTCCTGCCGTCTAATCGCTATGCTGCTTGTCTTGGCCCTGCGCAGGGTGGCCATGTGCTAGGGTCGTAGGCCTGCTCCCAGGGTTAACAGTTGGCTAGAGGACGCCTCTCGATATCAAACTTTGCTATCGGAGTTTTGGGATTTAATGCCCGCTAGGTTCCGACCAGTTGATATTTGGGGTCCTTTGGTGACTTACCTTTATTCCCGCTCCCCCCCCTTTCCCCCCAGCGGTGCCGCCTCTCCCTGGCTCCCCGCAGGCTCCTCGCCCGCAGCGGCCGCCGGTGCTATCCGGTGTCCGTCCTCCCCCCCTCCATCTTAGGCCCTGTCACATGTCTCTCATCTTCAACAAAGGAGTGGTGGTGATGCCCCCCTGCGAGGAGGGCCCCTCTTATATTTTTATGATGTCTGTGTAACATGCCTTTGCACCTCAGGGGCCCGCGTGAGGGACTACTGATTTCATTTTCTTTGCTTGAACTGGCTTCCAATGTGTTGCGTTGCATTTTTTTGTTGCACAGTGTACTGTACCTGGCTTGTAATTCCTCAATCAAGGTTTTGGAAAAATAAAAAATAAAAATATAAAAAGAAGCCATAGGAGAAATATACCAAGAAACCCCCTCTGGGAATAGTACTTCATTAGTCACAACAAAGGTATAGCGAAGTACAAATTGCAAGCAAATAGAGCCCAGCTACCAATCAATGTGATCAAAAAACTTCCAAAAGAAACAAACACAAGCAAAGGAAATCCAAAAGCCATAAATCAAGACATCCCCCAGAGACTTGTCAATTGCAAGACAGCGCCACCCACAACACTGCTGTACATGGAACTCAAACCTAGCAGATATAGCAACTAAATTACAAAGACAATAAAAGCTTCATGGAAATTGTAATACTCAATCTCATAGCCACAAGACAATACATCACATACCTACACTGTTCATAAAGCTCGTCTCAAGATCTTTTCCCAAAAACCAATATCCAACACATACTCACCTCACACATAAATGTAGAAACCCATGTGAAATTTTCATGATTTGCCTCAACGTAACTCTAACAGCAGCTGTCATTTTCTCGCTAATATTAATAATAATACCAGACTTTGCCACAAATTACTTGTTCAGCTTCATACATCTGCCATTGAATGCGTGAAATTCTAAATCCAATTACTTGCTCCAAAGGTTTACATTTCTGCACCTTTTCGAAGGTTGAATGTGCGCTATCCCACATTATACCCCTACATTATGCTAATGCTGATTTTATTGGGTTGGAACCATGTGATCTCCACAAAAGCTCCGTAGTGTATTCTAGGGTTATGCTGACCATGATATGGATGTATCCTCTTGTTGCCTGTGTCAGTGATTCAATTTTATTTTTGTCTGTACATTTTTCATACTTTGTGTAGCGTTTTTTTTCCAACACCCACACATCCTTTTCTGCTGATTTTCCGAGACAAAAGTATTCAACAGTTATACAACCACATCAAACATTAACATCAGAAAAGGACAGCCTTAAAAGGACAGCCTTTAAAGGCCCCGCCCACAATGTACACAGGGATTAGTCTGACAGTGCCTTCATTCCTTTCACACCATCAGTATCATATCACATTCTCAAGATCCTGAACTTAATCACTTAAGTGCTAAGGACTTTCTGGACACACGCGCTGAGAACATGTCCAGTACGTCCTAGATGAAGAAGCAAGAAATCCCTCTGGAGCTTCAACTGTAGCCCAAGGCTATTTTTTTATTTATAAAGTCATTGCATTAAAAGTGAAATTAGCCGAATGGCTGATTTCACTTTATTGGTGCTCGGTGGGAATATTTCAGCCCCTTCATCCTTCCCCACAGTACCTTCCGGGATCGATTTTGGGTAAACACCCTAGTCCCCCTGGGACTCCTATAGATTTGATCTGTGCCTGTCCCAGGCACTGAGCCAGCCACACAAGTGGGGTAGCGTTTTTATCAAGACAAGTGGGGGAACGCTGGATGGTAGGAATTTTGCTGCTCCTTGTGGAATCTGGTAGTTTACATCAACGAAATACAAGGAAAATGCACTACATTAGGTAAAGTTTGAAGTTTTCAGAGCATTCTGGGTAAGAAAGAAAACGTTGTGGGATCCACACGAGCACACCACCCTGGTCTCCCGCAGGCGTCTAGTTTTCAGAAATGTCTGGGGTTGGTAGGTTTCCCTGGGTGGCCGTCGAGCCCAAACCCAGGCCCAAATACAACAGCTGACCCAATTGCCAATCAGGTCATTTCTTTTTTTTTAATAGGAAATATTGATGTCTCCAGATTGTGCTTTAGTCCCCTTTCCTGACACAGGCGCTAGTCCCACCCACACAAGTGAGGTACCATTTATATTGGGAGATATTGGAGAATGCTGGGTGGTATGAAATTTGTGTCTCCCCGCAGAACCCAGAAATTTCCTGCACAAAAATTTCAGGAAAATGTGCGTTTTAGGCAATGTTTGAGGTTTGCAAGAACTTCTGTGTAAGAAAACCTCATGAGAAGCATGCAAGTCACATAACCCTGAACTCCCTGGGCCTCTAGTTTTCAAAAATATTTGGGTCTGATAGGTCTCCCTGGGTGCCGGCTAAGTTAGGGCCTAAATTGCGCAGACATTAACATTGCAAAAAAGGAACGATTTTGGGTGAAAAAATTGATCTGTCCATTGTGTGTTTTGGGCCCTTGTCTGTCGTGGGTGCAAGACCCCACTCACACAAGTGAGGTACCTATTTATCAGGCGATGTGGGGGAAAGCTGGGCAGTAGGAAATGTGTGGATCCCTGCAGATTCCAGAACTTTCCCCTCACAGAAATGTGAGGCAAATGTGTTTTCAGCCACAGTCTGAGGTTTGCAAGGGTTTCTCTGTAGGAAAACCTCATGAGAACCACATGTCACATCACCCTGGACACCCCTGGTGACCAATATTCAGAAATACACGCAAATTGTATTGTATTATGGTACGACCCTTGACCCTGCTCCCAGGCAGGTCGCTCCCCACGCCGCGCAGCTCCACCTGACTGCGCTCGTGTCTCAAGCTCTGCTGCTGCCAGGTTCGCAGCCTACCGTAAGTCCCGTTCGCGTTTCCATTTTTTGTGTACTGTGATTGTCTCGCATATTGTTAAATTGTACTGTGCTGCTGTTTGGTTTTGCCCTCTCTGTTTTTTCTCCTTCCCCTGAACCCATTGTGCCCCCACCTTTTTTGCCTTCTGTTTTCCTGCCAGCCCCGATTACCACCGCCCCTGCGGCCCCATTCCCTCACCATCCACTCGCCTCAGCCTCCCAGCTGCTCCTCCCTCCCACCTCCCCTTATATGGCGACAGCGCCGAAGGCGCGCCTAAGGAAAGCCCGTCTGCTCCCGTCCGCGCCTGGACCGCACCCAGCGCCAGGACCCCTGGCCCCTCCGAACGCAACAACGCCCCGTCTCTGCTACGACTCCAGCACCCTCCACGCACTCAACGCCGGACGTTCAGGCGCCTGCTGCCTGGCCACCCCGAAGCGCACCAAAGGACCCTTCTCCTGCCGGAGCTGAAGGTTCACCATCATCCGGCCCGCCAACCCGACCAACAAGGAACTCAACTTCCTCAGATGCATCCTGCTAAACACCTGCTCCGCCCGCGAACACCCCGTCGAGCTCTGGGACCTACTCAACACCAACTCCCCAGACGTCGCCTTCCTGACAGAGACCTGGCTGACCCCCCTCCTCTGCACCTGACATCGCCATAGCCATCCCGGAAGGCTATAACATCACCCGCAAGGACCGCCCCAACGGACTAGGAGGGGGAATTGCCATCGTCCACAGGATCACTCTCAAAATCTCAACACACGCCGACGACACCCTCAGCACTGCCGAACACCAGCACTTCCAGATCCACACCGATCCCAACACCACCCTCAGAGGCACCCTCATCTACATACCCCCCGGACCCCAACCGCAGTTCAGAGACTCCATCACCGACTTCTTCAGCACACACGCCCTCGCCTCCACGGACTACATCCTCCTCGGGGACCTGAACTTCCACCTCAAGAACAACAACGGCGCTAACTCCTCCACCCTGATCGACAACCTCAGACTCAGACAATTCATCACAACACCCACTCACTCCGCCAGCCACACGCTGGATCCCATCTTCTCAGCAAGCACCCACATCTTCTTCGACAGCACCACCGAACTCCACTGGACCGTCCACCGCTGCATCCACTTCACCTTCCAGAAACCCACCACACACACCACCGCACCCAGCAGATGCCGCGCCGCAGCTGGGGCAAGATCACCCAGGACCAGTTAACCACCGCCCTCGCCCAGAGCCTGCCCGCGGACCCGACCAACCCCAACGCCGCAGCTCGCAGCCTCAGACAATAGATTAACGACTGAGCAAACAACCTCACCCCGCTCAAGAAGCCCCCAACACCCACACCAGCAAGAGAGCCGGCTGGTTCACCAAAGACCTCCAGGCCCCCAAGCAAAACTGCCGAAAACTACGCACGCAACCTGGGCTTCATCCTGGACTCCTCCCTCTCCATGACCAGACAAGTCAACGCCGTCTCCTCGTCGTGCTTCAACATCCTGCGCATGCTACGTAAGATCTTCCGGTGGATCCCCACCGAGACCAGGAAGACGGTCACCCAGGCCCGCGTCACCAGCCGTCTGGACTACGGCAACACCCTCTACGCCGGAACCACCGCCAAACTCCAGAAGAGACTCCAGCGGATCCAGAACGCCTCAGCACGACTCATCCTGGACATCCCCCGTCGCAGCCACATCTCCGGACACCTGAGAGACCTGCACTGGCTCCCGGTCAACAAGAGAATCACCTTCCGTCTCCTCACCCACGCACACAAAGCCCTACACAGCCAAGGCCCAGGATACCTCAACAGCCGCCTCAACTTCTACGCTACCAAACGCCAGCTTCGATCGACCAGCCACGCCCTCGCCGCCGTCCCCCGCATCCGTAGAGCCACCACAGGGGGACGGTCCTTCTCCTACCTCGCCGCCAAGACATGGAACTCCCTCCCCACCCACCTCCGCCTGACCCAGGACCACCTCGCCTTCAGGAAGCAACTCAAGACCTGGTTGTTTGAGCAGTAGCAGATCCCCCTCCCCCAGCGCCTTGAGACCCTCTGGGTAAGTAGTGCGCTATATAAATGCGATGATTGATTGATTGATTGATTGACCCGCGAAAGAACACCGGAAAGCTACACAGCCCACAGGAACGCTACGCACCAATACCACAAACTCATCAGGTCCGCCAAAAGGACCGCATTCAGAGACCGCATAGACAACAACGCACACAACAGCAAAGAACTCTTCAGCATTATGAAAGAACTCTCCAACCCCAGCTCCAACACCAACGTCATACCGCCGTGACAAGACCTGTGCGACTCACTGGCCACCTTCTTCCATCGCAAGATAGCAAACATCCACAACAGGTTGGATTCCGCCACCAACCCGGCAACCCCCGACAACCCCGCTCCCACGACCACCGCCCGCACCAACCGCCAGCTCGCCTGGACCAACATCAACGACGACACCATCAAGATCAAGAACACGGTCCACTCCGGATCCCCAGAAGACCCCTGCCCACACCACATCTTTAACAAAGCCAGCAGCACCATCGCACCCCACCTCCGGAAAACCATCAACATCTCCTTTCGAGACAGCGACTTTCCCAGAGATCTGGAAGCACGCGGAGATCAACGCCCCACTAAAGAAACCCAAGGCGGACCCCAAGGACCTCAAGAACTTCGGGCCCATCTCCCTGCTCCAGTTTCCCGGCAAAGGTCATTGAAAAAGCCGTCAACAAACAACTGACCAGCTTCCTCGAAGAGAACAACATCCTGGACCCATCCCAGTCCGGGTTTCACAGCAACCACAGCACCGAAACTGCCCTCATTGCCGCCACCGACGACATGTTATGTTATGTTAATTTTGTCTTTTATAGCGCACGGCTACTCCATAGAGTGTCCCGGCGCTTTTATTGAAAACCAGTAGCAGAGTAACACAACACAATAAAGAAAAGCGGACCTACAAAAATAAAGAGGAGCGAACTAAGGGGCGAAAAGCCAAGTTTTGAGGCCCTTCCTAAAAGTCAGCAAATTAGAGGTGCTGCGTAGTGCCAAAAGCAGCGTATTCCAAAGCTGTGGCGCCAACAGCCTGAAAGAGCGACGCCCAATGCGGGCCCTTTTTACTCGAGGGACCACCGCAAGGAACAATGATGGTAGAAGGCAAGCCTCCTTTGGAGATTTTTTAGCTCCTGAGGCGTGAAGAACCTTGTGGGCCAAGGTCAAGGCCTTAAAAACTATCCGCTTCCGGATAGGCAGCCAGTGAAGCGACTGCAAAAGGCCTGAAACTCTGGCTCGCCTATACAGGCCAAAAATGGCCCGCGCGGCAGAGTTCTGGACCACCTGCAGACGTTGCAGAAGATATTCCGGCAGGCCAAGATACAGGACGTTGGAGTAGTCCAATCTTGAGCCAATTAAGGCCTGCACCGTCATCTTCCTATGATCTTCTGAGAGCAAAGGAAGAAACTTACAGAGCATCCTGAGGAGGCCAAAGCATGTTCCCATAAGACCAAGGATCTGAGATCTTAATGTCAGGCCATTATCCATCTTGATCCCCAGATTCTTAGCTAGCTGGTACGAGTGCGCTGGAGGAAACATATTAACAGGCCACCATTCCTGTCAGTCTGGGTCAGATGGGCAGCCGAAGAAGAGTACCTCAGACTTATCCGAGTTGCACTTGAGGCTGTTAAGCTGGAACCATTTAAAAACAGCCCCAAGGCACTCTCCATCAAAATCTTCTTCTTTCCTGCACGTAAAGAGGAGCTGGGTATTGTCGGCATAAGATACGATCTGGGCCCCATAAGACTCCGCCAATGCCGCCAGAGGGGTCATAAAGATGTTAAAAAGAGTCGGGCTCAACACAGAGCCCTGCGGGACTCCGACTCCCAAAGGCGGCATAACGGCAGAGCTAGGTGAGGCCCAGACCGTTTGTCGGCGGCCGGCCAGGAATGATCTAAACCAGCTAAGCACCGTCCCCCTCAGACCGATCTCATGAAGTCTGATGAGGAGCCCCTCATGGGGGACGGTATCAAAGGCCGCCGACAAGTCCAACATTACGAGCATAGCTTTGCCCCCCGAGTCCAGCGCCTCTTTAATGGCCTCAGACACCTCCAAAAGCGCTGTCTCGGTGCTTAGATTGGGGCGGAAGCCAGTTAGAGTGGAGTGCAGCAGATGTGAGATTCCAAAAAATTGGAAAGCACAATATGAACATGCTTCTCCAGGATCTTAGCCAGCGCAGGGAGGAGAGAGATAGGCCTGTAGTTGACCAAGGCCTCCAGGTCTAGGCCAGGCTTCTTGAGAAGGGGAATGACAATCGCCTGCTTCCAAGACTGCGGGACCACCCCCCGACTCAAGGAGAGATTCAAAAGTGGGTTCGCCAACGGGTTTACAACTTCAGCCATTTTCGCAAAGAAATTTGGCCGGACATGGGTCAAGAGGCGACCCAGATTTAAGGTTGGCCATAAGTGCCAATGACGAAAGAACTGAAATAGGCGGAAAATCTGCCAAGACTGAACCCGAAAGGGCCCACGGACCTGACCCATCCCCGAGGCTGGGAGGTACTTCAACCACCCTCAAGGGAAAAGAATCCTGGATCAGTTTTATCTTGGTGGTAAAAAAGTTGGCAAGAGCAGAAACCCATGACTCAGAGGGATCGGCCTGGGTCGAATTATTTCGTGGGGCCGTGAATTCCCTGACGATCGTAAAAATCTCCTTGAAGGAATTAGAGGCAGCCTCTATCCTCCTTGCAAAATAACCTTTTTTCTCCAGGAGGATATCCCGATGGTAGGCCTTAACCGCTGTCCTATAGACAAGCCTGGCCGCTGGATCGTACTGTGAGCGCCAAGCCCTTTCAGCCACCTTGCACTGCCGTTGAGAAGCCGACAGTGCTTCAGTGAACCAGGGGGCAGAAACCCGTTTAGATGTTAATCGGGGGCCATCACAGGGGCTAGATCATTCAGCCTATCCGTTAGCCACGCCTGCAGGGACTCTAAATCCCTCTCCAGGTCTCCCGTGAAAGGGCAGGGATGATCCAGAGATGCCTGAGCCAGCATCTCTGGAGTCACCCGAAGACTAGGAGCGGTGCTCGATGGTTTCTTTGTGCCTAGTACATGAAATTTGGCCATCCTATGATCTGACCAGAGCACCGGCAAAAGTGACATGACCTCAATGGGGGACGTGGAAAAGACCTGGTCCAAAATATGGCCCTTTTCATGCGTTGGTCCAAAGAGGTAAGGAGCAAGGCCTAGGGGGGGCCGTGATCTCAATCAGTTTGATCGTGTCAGGGTCCAATCCCTCATCCATATGGAAATTAAAATCCCCGGCCAGGATTCAGTGCTCCGCTCTCAGAACCAGCGCCGAAATTGCCGACTGGAGCTCGTCGAAGAAAGAACCAGCCGGTCCAGGGGGCCTATAAACTAAAAGCCCTTTAAGAGATTGATGAGGCGCCAATGCTATAGAGAAAGCAAGGGCTTCAGATCCTGTAATGGCATCCATGGGAATAATCGAGCATGCGGCAAGTTTATTCACCACAAGTGCCACACCCCCGCCCCTCCCCTCCGATCTATCAGCATCCTGCTCGACAATGGAGAGACCGCGGCCTTCAAACATCTGGACCTGTCAGCCGCTTTCGACACAGTCTGCCATCGCACCCTAAGAGCACGCCTCCATGATGCCAGAATCCAAGAAAAGGCCCTGGACTGGACCACCTCTTTCCTCACCGGGAGAAACCAGAGCGTCCGCCTTCCCACCTTTAGCTCCAAAGCCACCGAGATCATCTGCGGCGTACTACAAGGCTCATCCCAACGTTGTTTAACGTTTACATGGCCCCGCTCGCCCAAGTGGCCCGACAGCACGACCTAAACATCATCTCCTACGCCGACGACACCCAGCTGATTCTCTCGCTCACCAAGAACCCCCACACCGCCAAAACCAACCACCACGAAGGACTGAGGTCAGTCGCCGACTGGATGAGGAACAGCCGACTGAAGCTGAACTCGGACAAGACGGAGGTTCTCATCCTCGGTTCCTCCCCCTCGGCCTGGGATGACTCCTGGTGGCCGACGGCACTAGGAGCACCCCCCACACCCACCAACCACACACGAAACCAAGGGGTCATCCTCGACTCCACACTCTCCATGACTAAGCAGGTCAACACCGTCTCCTCTTCCGGCTTCAACACCCTTTGCATGCTTCGCAGGATCTTCAAGTGGATCCCCACCGAAACTAGAAGGACGGTCACCCAGGCCCTCATCAGCAGTAGACTGGACTACAGCAATGCACTCTATGCGAAAGCCCCGGCCAAACTCCTGAAACGACTCCAACGCACCCAGATCCTCAACATCCCCCGCCACAGCCACATCGCACCCCACCTGAAGGACCTGCACTAGCTCCCCATCAACAAGAGGATAACCTTCAAGCTCCTCACCCACGCACACAAGGCACTCCACGACACCGGACCAGCGTACCTCAAAAGCAGACTCAGCCGCTACACCCCCGCCCGCCAGCTCCGCTCCTCAGACCGCGCCCTCGCCAACGTCCCTCGCATCCGAAGAGTGACCACCGATGGCAGATCAATCTCCAACCTCGCTGCCAAGACGTGGAACACCCTTCCCATCCACCTACGGCAGACCGAAGACCTCCTGACCTTCAGGAGACTCCTCAAGACCTGGCTCTTCGAACAGTAGCAGCGCCCCCCCCCCACCTCTCCCCCTTAGCGCCTTGAGACCCTCACAGGTATGTAGTGCGCTTTACAAATGCTATGATTGATTGAGTGATTGATTGATAGGTTGCCCTGGGTGCCAGCAGAGATGCGGCTCAAAATCCACAGCTACTCATATTGGATTGTATGACATTATATATTAGTGCGGCTTGCTATGTGGCACTTTTTAAAATTAATCATTTTTTATTGGTGGGAACACACTCAAACCTCCCTTTATTGATTACCCTTACTACCCTATTGCCCCTACCTATTGCTTCTAAACCCTAAAACAAAAGTCTACCACTCTATACCCTTATCATCCAATACCTCTACTGACCCTAAAAACCCCCTTACAGCCCAATACCCTTACCCAACCCTAACAATACCCTTACCAATACCCTTATCCATCCCAAAACCCTAAAAACACCCTTACGACACAGTACCTTTACCCACCCCAAAACCCTAAAATGCCCTTACCACCCTATACCCTTAGCCTTACCCACCCTAAACCCTAATAAAATCCCTTGTTACTCTATGCCTGTACCTACCCCTAAACCCTTACGACCAGATGCCCCTACCCACCCATTAACCCTAAAAAATCCCTTATTATCCTATGCACCTGCAACCCTTAACCCTAAAAAACCCTAACAACCCAATATATATATACATATATATATATATATATATATATATATATATATATATATATATATATATATATATATATATATATATATACACATATATATGTGTATATATACACATATACACACACACACACACACTCACACACAAACACTTACTTTAATTATACTTACCATGCGTGGTAAAGGAATATGAGTGGTAAAGATTTGCATTGTAAAGGTTGGGTAGTTAAAACAATGTTGTAAATTATGTTTCCCTTCACAGTGTAAAACAAGCATTTACAATGCAATGGTCTCGGCATTATTAAAGGTAGAGCTATTGGCATTGCTCATGACATTTTTTTTTTTTTAATCATAAATAAAGGGAATTATCATTTATATTGCCAATAGCTTGCATATGCGAGACCTATTGCATTAGTACCCACACACAGAGTAAGTAGTAGAGTGAGTAGTTGATAGTGAGTAGGAGAGAGTTATTAGGAAAGCGAGTATTAGAGAGCGAGTAGTACAAAGTGAAAGAGTGAGTATTAAATAGTGAGAGTGAGTAGTAAATAGTCCTAGAGCCACACATATTTACATGCACAGCCACACCCTTACATATACAAAGTGTATTTTTAGTTTCAGTAGTAAAGAGTGAGTAGTATAGAGTGACTAATTATGAGTGAGTAGTGTTGAGTAGTAGAGTGTGTGTGTGTGTGTGAGAGAGAGAGTGTGTGTGAGAGTGAGAGAGTGTGAGAGAGTGTGTGTGAGAGAGAGTGTGTGTGAGAGAAAGTGTGTGAGAGAGAGTGAGTGTTTGTGAGAGAGAGTGTGTGTTTGTGAGAGAGAGTGTGTGTTTGTGAGAGAGAGTGTGTGTTTGTGAGAGAGAGTGTGTGTTTGTGAGAGAGAGTGTGTGTTTGTGAGAGAGAGTGTGTGGTTGTGAGAGAGAGTGTGTGGTTGTGAGAGAGAGTGTGTGGTTGTGAGAGAGAGTGTTTGTGAGAGAGTGTGTTTGTGAGAGAGTGTGTTTGTGAGAGAGTGTGTTTGTGAGAGAGTGTGTTTGTGAGAGAGTGTGTTTGTGAGAGAGTGTGTTTGTGAGAGTGTGTTTGTGAGAGAGTGTGTTTGTGAGAGAGTGTGTTTGTGAGAGTGTGTGTGTTTGTGAGAGAGAGAGTGTGTTTGTGAGAGAGAGAGTGTGTTTGTGAGAGAGAGTGTGTTTGTGAGAGTGTGTGTTTGTGAGAGAGAGTGTGTGTGTGTGAGAGAGTGTGTGTGTGTGTTTGTGAGAGAGTGTGGGTGTGTGAGAGAGAGTGTGTGTTTGTGAGAGAGAGTGTGTTTGTGAGCGAGAGTGTGTTTGTGAGAGAGAGTGTGTGTTTGTGAGAGAGAGTGTGTGTTTGTGAGAGAGAGTGTGTGTTTGTGAGAGAGAGTGTGTGTTTGTGAGAGAGAGTGTGTGTTTGTGAGAGAGAGTGTGTGGTTGTGAGAGAGAGTGTTTGTGAGAGAGTGTGTTTGTGAGAGAGTGTGTTTGTGAGAGAGTGTGTTTGTGAGAGAGAGTGTGTCTGTGAGAGAGAGTGTGTCTGTGAGAGTGTGTCTGTGAGAGTGTGTCTGTGAGAGTGTGTCTGTGAGAGTGTGTCTGTGAGAGTGTGTCTGTGAGAGTGTGTCTGTGAGAGTGTGTCTGTGAGAGTGTGTCTGTGAGAGTGTGTCTGTGAGAGAGAGTGTTTGTCTGTGAGAGAGAGTGTGTGTTTGTGAGAGAGAGTGTGTGTTTGTGAGAGAGAGTGTGTGTTTGTGAGAGAGAGTGTGTGTTTGTGAGAGAGAGTGTGTGTTTGTGAGAGAGTGTGTTTGTGAGAGAGTGTGTTTGTGATAGAGTGTGTTTGTGAGAGTGTGTGTGTTTGTGAGAGAGAGAGTGTGTTTGTGAGAGAGAGTGTGTGTTTGTGAGTGAGAGTGTGTCTGTGAGAGTGTGTCTGTGAGAGTGTGTCTGTGAGAGTGTGTTTGTGAGAGAGAGTGTGTGTTTGTGAGAGAGAGTGTGTGTTTGTGAGAGAGAGTGTGTGTTTGTGAGAGAGAGTGTGTGTTTGTGAGAGAGAGTGTGTGTTTGTGAGAGAGAGTGTGTGTTTGTGAGAAAGAATGTGTGGTTGTGAGAGAGAGTGTGTGGTTGTGAGAGAGAGTGTGTGGTTGTGAGAGAGAGTGTGTGGTTGTGAGAGAGAGTGTGTGGTTGTGAGAGAGAGTGTGTGGTTGTGAGAGAGAGTGTGTGGTTGTGAGAGAGTGTGTTTGTGAGAGAGTGTGTTTGTGAGAGAGTGTGTTTGCGAGAGAGTGTGTTTGCGAGAGAGTGTGTTTGCGAGAGAGTGTGTTTGTGAGAGAGTGTGTTTGTGAGAGAGTGTGTTTGTGAGAGAGTGTGTTTGTGAGAGAGTGTGTTTGTGAGCGAGAGTGTGTTTGTGAGAGAGTGTGTTTGTGAGAGAGTGTGTTTGTGAGAGAGAGTGTGTTTGTGAGAGAGTGTGTTTGTGAGAGAGTGTGTTTGTGAGAGAGTGTGTTTGTGAGAGAGAGTGTGTTTATGAGAGAGAGTGTGTGTTTGTGAGAGAGAGTGTTTGTGAGAGAGAGTGTGTTTATGAGAGAGAGTGTGTCTGTGAGAGTGTGTCTGTGAGAGTGTGTCTGTGAGAGAGAGTGTTTGTGAGAGAGAGTGTGTGGTTGTGTGTGTGTGTGTGTGTGTGTGTGTGTGTGTGTGTGTGTGTGTGTGTGTGTGTGTGTGTGTGTGTGTGTGTGTGAGTGAGTGTGTGTGAGAGAGTGTGTGTGTGTGTGTGTGAGTGAGAGTGTGTGTGTGTGTGTGTGAGAGAGTGTGAGAGAGAGAGTGAGAGAGAGTGTGTGAGACAGAGTGGGAGAGAGACAGGAAGGTGCACTGGCCTACAAAGGCCTGGCAAACTTGTAATGTTTTGAAAGTGTGATCCTTTAGGGTTTGGGCATGAGCCATTAAGGTTGGCCGTGGCTTTTGAGAGTTGACTTTGTCAAAGCAGCTCAGGAACTACAGTTAACAACCCCAACAGAACCACCAAAAGTACCCGATGCTGCCTCCCATCAAAGCTGAAAACACTGCACTGAGTTACAACAGTGCAGAGCTACCACCCATGACCTGGAAAGCTACATGTAAGGTGTTCCAAATCACATGGCTGTTCATCGTGCAAAAATGTCTCATCACCCGATGTGACCGTGTGAAGAGTGTCAATACCATGTAGCACACAACAGCACCGTCTGAGCAGGATGCTGTGTACACATCAGCTGAAAAACTGAACCTTCAAATATATAATTTCTTGGCCATTATCAATAAAAATATTGAATAGAATTGCATGGCAGAATACATTAATCTTAATATAACGCTTCATACCACACTCCTTCCGTTTTTAGGTTTTGCCTTAGCCATGCGTACGAAGTACGCATGCGCTAGCAAAACCTCTTGAGTTCTATCTGGGCTGATGACCCGCCTCTGCCTATCATTGGCTAGCTCCATAAATGGAGGCTAGCCATTGGGAGGCAGAGGCCGTGTGAAATCATGACTGCAAATCCCACAATGCAAAGAAAACGCATGGACTGAGTTAACTACTCACGCATGGACTTAAAACTTAAGAACTCTGCTATCACGATTATAATTTAGCAATAGTGGCCTGTCTCTACACAACTAAAATTATGTTCGAACTAGGCACCTGTAATCTTTAATTAATTTCAAAGTTCTATTCTAACAATAAACAACGACAGCGGGCACCATAGGAAAATCAGGACAACATAGATCCATTTAAAGAAAATAATAATTCACTATATTTTAACGTAACATACTGTAGCCCTATCAATTAGGTGCATTGCTGAGCCACTAGAAACCTTAAGGCAAAATGTGTTTAGAGAGATAAATTTCATGAGACAAAGTTGCCTCCCGTGTAAAGTTAAAATAAGCACTGCACTACTTCAATTAAGGCGCGCGGGTTCAGCTAAGGGAGACATTTTGCAGACTTTAAATATAGATTTGGGCTAAAACAAGTTTGTATTATCCACTATAAGCTCTGCTATGCGCTTATGGCGAGTCTGGGGTCTGTCTCTGCAGGTGGGGTTGCCAAACTCCAATTCCATGTCTTAATTGAGCCGTTTGCAGACTTCACCTGCCGCCCTTATTTAATTAGGCCTCAGGGGCGGGCTCGGGGCCAGACACTATGGCTACGATATCGGACGAGGCAATGGACAGCTACATGTACTCGGCCTACACGCCGTACAACTACAGGTATCTGAACCCCAAAGGCAAGGGCGGCGGCTGGAGGCAGCGGGGTTACCTCACCTCCTACGCGGACACCGGAGAGTACTTCGACAACTACCAGCGCGCGCAGCTCAAGGCCATCCTGTCCCAGGTGAACCCCAACCTGACCCCGCGCCTGCGCAAGGCCAACACCCGCGATGTGGGGGTGCAGGTGAACCCCCGGCAGGACGCCTCGGTGCAGTGCTCGCTGGGGCCCCGTACCCTGTCCCGCCGGAGGCGGGGCGTGTGGTGACAGGCTCCGCAGGAGCCCGACGGGACCCCGGCCTCCTCGCCCCCCAAGACCGTACGCTTCCCCCGGACCGCCGCGGTGTACTCGCCCGTCGCTTCCCGCAGGCTCCCCACCTTCACGGAGGAAGAGGACGCGGAGGCCAAGGGCGGCGGAGAGGGGAAACCCGAGAGCGGGGAGAGCTCGGGGGCGCGGCCCGCAGAGGAGAAGGGTAGCCCCGCGGAGGGAGGCCGCGCAGACCGGCAGGAGGAGGCTAGCTTGGAGGAAGAGAAGAAGCCAGAACAGAAAGCCGAAGGGGACGCAGCAGCAGAGCCCGGGCAGCAGGAAACCACCGCCTCCCCCGACAAGGGCAGACTGCGTTTCCAGGTGAGGAGCAGGCAAGGGTCCATGGCTTTTTTGGGGGGTGAGGGGGGATTGTACGTCTCACTACCATATGGCCTACTACCCGCATGTAGTATACACTCCGTGACAGCCCTCGCCCCTTCCCTCTCACCCCGCCACCTTTGGGGGCACCCATTCGTTGCTGACTCCCCTCGCCAGTCCATCTCTCCCAATAACCGGCCGTTGCTTGTCTACCAGCTGCCGCTCAGTTTGAGGCCCATGCTGGAAAAACTTTCACAACGTTTTTTTTTTCTTTGGCGTTCTGATACTTGGTCTTTTTTTGTTGATTACTTTAGGGACTTGAGACTTAAAGTATCTCGCATAGACCTGGGAAATTTGAGACTTGTAGCCACGAGAGGAAATCCACTGGAATCGAAAAGAACTGCAGGCAGTGCCAGATCTAAGAGTTTGAAAGCAGTGTGGGTATTTTTTTTATCTGGATTTAACCAATTAGTTGTCAAAACGGGGTGCTTATTCACGTAATACCAATGAATTCTTAGTGGGGGTCAGTTGTTCGCTTTGTTGCTGATTGTAAGCTGGGGTACCTGCAGAAATCCACTGCAAAGGTCAAGGTCATGTCTGAGGTTCTCTTAACAGCAGAACCATTCCCTCAACAAGCAGACAATGTAAAAGCAATTGTGAAATCGTTCTTGAGCTGGAAAAAAGGAGGTTATCAGTGAAAAGCACCCTCAGATTTCTGTCCTTTATAACGCGTGCGCGAGGCACTGTCTCTGATGGCTGCAGACAAAGAGACTGCAATGTGTTTGGGCCGGTGAGGAGTGCCCTCTTCCTGCCCCCCACTCTCAATCATGCGAAACCTTGTGCCTGGGAGTGCGTCTCAAAGCTGAGAGCCTCGCCGGCTAGCTTTGCGTCTCGCTGGCAGGACGGAGAGTGGACGGCTACAGCTGCAATGTAATGTGTCGGAGCAGGGGAGAGCTACAGTTTGTTCTCTTCTGGAGTTCCTCGCCCAGGGTCCTAGCAGTTTTTACTCCTTACTGGAGGGCCCTCTGCGTGCAGTTTCACGGGAGTCCGCCCCAGCAATGCCTTCTTGGGTGCAAAGGGCAGCAAGGCCGTTAAAATTAAAAACATGCATTTTAGCAGCTGTGTAAGTCGCGCGCTGACAGCACTGTAAAGGCTGGTCAGCAGCACACGCAGAGTGGAGTGCACGGACACTGAGCCCCCCCCCCGCCCCCTGGACTACAGGACGCCGGCCCCCACTCTCTCTTCCAGCACCGTGATAAGAAAAGAGGTCCTGAAGAGCTCTGTGCCCCCCGCGTCTGCACGCCCCCTCACCAGACCCGAGCGGTGCCCATCAGCCCCTGTACCCATCCTCCCCTGCTGGTGTTCGAGCCGGGCCCCAACCCCCGCCCCGAGGAAACTAACTGCTGACGGGGTCCCCCTCTCTCTTCAAACACCCCATCTCGTTCCACACGCCTTCTATCCTGAGGGGCTTCGGTCCCTCTCACCCGACAACTCTCACTCCCCACCCTCTAATGTCTCTCTTTGCCCTGCAGGTGTCTCCGGCCCTGAGGTAAGAGAGTGTTTGTTGGGGGGTCCGAGGGTGGGGCCATGGGTGGTGGTGGCATCTGTCCGTGATGTACACCGGGGCACTTGACCGGGGGTGGTTGCAGGGGATGTGCGCAGGGAGTGATGCGCAGGGTTGTGGATGCATGGGTGTGAGGAAGGATGCATGGGCTCTAACTTTGTCAAAGGCGAAACCGTTGCATTGTAAATGCTTGTTAAATACTGTAAACAATAGATGTGAATATCGCCCACTTTAATGATACCTAAATTACCAACCTCAGAAGGGTGAAAGTCAGAGCCAGCCTTGCCAAGATTCGAATTCAATGACTTGGAGATCACTGCATGTTTCATCAGTAAATATTAAACTCAGCTATCCTGACGGCCTTTACATAGGGGCATTAAGCCAGGAACAGTTTGGAAACAGAGTTGCAACAGCCCAGTATACTTCCTGTTACTTCTACTGGCTTTAGACTACGGGTAGACGAGCAATGTCAGGGGTACCAAAGCCCAAACATCGGATCTATTGATTTTTTTATAGCGCAAATTTAGCCCAGGGTCCTTACAGTGCTTTGCATGAGCCCCAGATTACATTACTCTCTGTTTTAAAGCGCAGGGAGATTAAGTAATTTTCCCAGAATCACAGGTTGTTGAGCTAAAGCCAGGAATGGAACCTCGTTGTCCAAGTCCAAAGTCAGCAGCTCTGGCCATAAGGCCAAATTGTACTTCAGAACTAGCTTTGTGATTTACAATGTGTGGGTGTATGCAGATAGATGTCTTCCTGCCCTCTCTACCGAACTCCTGCAATGTGCAAGAGTTCCTGAAGGGATGGAGGGGGGAGAATGCACCCTGCAAAGACTGAGACACCCCAACATGTCCCCTATGGACTCACCTCCTCCAGACGCCTTAACGATGAGAGGAAGGGCGAGGAGGGTTAGACACACTCCCTGGACCTTCATCCTTGCAGAGCCGATGGAAGACTGACACCTCCGTCTTCTGTTCACGAGTGTTCCACCAGGATGGTGCACCTCCTAGGTTCCCGTGCACTAGTGCTCCCACAGAGCGGAGCAACCCCCTGGCCCCTCTCACCGGTGCTCGGCCCGAAGTGGTACAGGAAGGACACTGCCTCACTTGCACTAGTGTCCACAGCAGTTCGGCGCCCTGGACCCCGTGCAATAATGCCCACCGCACAGCAGTCAGCCCCCTGGTCCCCGTGCACACGTATCTACCCCCGACCAGTCCAGCACCCTGGTCCGGAGCACTGAAGTTAGGTAATGCAGTGCACTAATTCCTACCACACACAAACCATCACTCTAGCTCCTGTGCACAAGTATCCACCCTAGAACAGTCCGGCACCCCGGTGCACAAATGTCAACTCCAGAGCAGCTGCCTACTTTACTTCACCTCAGCTGTGCGAGGGGGGGGGCGGAAGGAGACACGGACAGCGGGGGCGGGAAAGGAGACACTGACAGCGGGAAAGGAGACACGGACAGCGCGGGGGGGGGTATACCGGAAAGGAGACACGGACAGCGGGAGGGGGAGGGGGGTGGCCGGACCACGTGGTGCCTACTTTACTTCACCTCAGCTGTGCGAGGGGGGGGGGGGGGGGGGAAGGAGACACGGACAGCGGGGGCGGGGAAGGAGACACTGACAGCGGGGGCGGGAAAGGAGACACTGACAGCGGGAAAGGAGACACGGACAGCGCGGGGGGGTATACCGGAAAGGAGACACGGACAGCGGGAGGGGGTGGGGGTGGCCGGACCACGTGGTGCCTACTTTACTTCACCTCAGCTGTGCGAGGGGGGGGGGGAAGGAGACACGGGCAGCGGGGGCGGGGAAGGAGACACTGACAGCGGGGGCGGGAAAGGAGACACAGACAGCGGGGGTGGCTGGAAAGGAGACACGGACAGCGGGGGGGGTGGCCGGAAAGGAGACACGGACAGCGGGAGGGGGAGGGGCGGGAAAGGAGACACAGACAACGGGGGGCGGGAAAGGAGACACGGCTAGCGGCACACACACATCATACATAAAGACAGATGCCAGCTCCTAGGTTCCCGTGCACTAGTGCTCCCACAGAGCGGAGCAACCCCCTGGCCCCTCTCACCGGTGCTCGTCCCGAAGTGGTACAGGAAGGACACTGCCTCACTTGCACTAGTGTCCACAGCAGTTCGGCGCCCTGGACCCCGTGCAATAATGCCCACCGCACAGCAGTCAGCCCCCTGGTCCCCGTGCAGGAAAGGAGACATGGACAGCGGGGGGGGAGGCGGAAAAGGAGACACGGACAACGGGGGGCGGGAAAGGAGACACGGCTAGCGGCACACACACATCATACATAAAGAGAGCCCGTGATCAGAGACAGATGAGGCGAGCCTCGGCCATGAAGGTTTCAGTCTAAGGCTCGTTTTTTTTTCCTTTACCATGCGCTCATATTAAAAGCGTGCATCTTTAGAGCACGCTACTTACCCGCTAGCACCCACGTGATGCCTACTTTACTTCACCTCAGCTGTGCGCCCATCCTGGCTGCAAATAAAGGCCCCTCAGCAAAACGCCCGGGTTGCAATCTCGGCTCAGCAGCGGGCCGTCGCCGCAGTGACGTGGGCAGCTTGAGTCGCGGGAGGAGGGCGGGAACACACACGGACAGCGGGAGGGGGGCGGGGAAAAGACACGGCGGGGAAGAATACAACGGCCGACCTAATCAGCGGGAGGAGGGCGGAAACAGAGACGGACAGCAGGAGGGGGGCGGGAAAAAGACAGCGGAAATCGAGGACAGCAGCCTACCTCATCTTAAGGAGACTTAAAATGGCGGCCACAAGCTTTACAAATTTTTCGGATTTGGGGGCGTGTTTTGCTGTTCTGAGTGACGGACGACGTCACTGTCTAAAGAACAGCAAAAATGACGCCCCCAAATCCGAAAAAGACAGGGCTTCTTTGGAGGGACGGCTCTCTCCTCCAATGGCTGGCCTCCATTTAGGAAGCCAGCCAATGGTGGAGAGACAGAGCAGGGAGGCGGGACCTTCTGCGCTACTGAGAGTCATTAAATCTCCGGCCTAAGACTGCGCAAGCGCAGCCTTTTAGGCCTTCGACCTAAAAAGAGTGGATTCTACTGGGTGAAACATGAAGTTTCCAGGTTGCATTCTGGGGCATTTGGTGTCGCAGGTGCTAGCCCTAAACACACAAGTGGGATACTGTTATAAATTGAAAGATGATTTGTTATTACCAAATGCATTTGTGGCTTCCAAACGTAAGCCAGCGTGGAAGAAAGAAGACATTTTTGCAAGATGCCCTCTGGATCACTTCATAGTATAGTTAACCACAAATTTGGAGGTGTACAATAACCACTGTTCCTAAACTCTGTATCTTGTCAACATTTTCAGAAAAACATAGGTTTCCTTCATATTAATTTTTTATATTTTACCATAGGAAATGTTCTAGTAAGTAAGCAATGAAAAATCATTGTACGGTGCAGCTCAGTTGTTGGCTCTGGGTATTGTGGGTTTTTGGGAAACCTACAAATCCTATATATTGCCACAACCAGAAGGGTCTGTTGGAAGTAACAGTATACTGCATTCGTAATTTTGCCATTGTGTCAAGACATTACAGATGAAAATGTTGCATCAAATGGTTGATTTTTCCTACTCAGTTCCGTTATTTCAACAGTTGGTTTATTTGTGCAAACCTTGAGGAGCTATAAAAATTAGGCTGCCTGCGGTGCACCCATGAATGGGGGCGGCCACCTTCGTGCCACATTCCGACACATCCCCCCGCCCAGTCATTGTGCTACAGCCCCTGGGCAACAGGAAGTAATGCCCTGTAAAGTTGGTCTCAAACTACTTGGCCCACGGAGCCAACACAGGGGGCTACCTGTTTTTACATCTGGACCTCATGCTCCTCACAAGATACCAATTTGAGCAAGTGATGAGGTCAGGTTTAGAGTGGTCAGGAAACTTTGGGCCGAGCAAACGATAGTCCAGCCATTCTTTTCATATTGGAGCGGCATTCGCAGCCTTTAAGGTGGGCCTCCCCCCCGATCGCATCAAGAAGGTGGGGCGGTGGGACTGTCAGTGTTATAAGCGTTATATTTGCCCATAAGGGGTGAGAAGGCTCAAGGGTGGCAGGCAGTGTAAATTAGTGTGGTTTGAAGAGGCGTGTCATCAGCTTGCTGTGTGCATTTGTTAAGCTTTTCTCATTGTGGTTTGTCATATTTGTGTATTATGTGTGCAACAATTAAAGTGTGTGATCAAATTAGCATTTCTTTATTTCGTCAGGGTTCAAGGTGTGGGTGATTGGCCACTCATTCATCGCTAGGGTGGTACAATGGGCAATGACCAGAACCTGGAGGAACAGGTTCAACCACACACTGATAGCATGGTTGGGGTTCCCGGCCATGCGATGGCAGAGTTCCTCAATAAACTGCAGCGGAGATTAGCGGGGGGACAACAGTCATCCACCATGGTGGCAATGACCTTACATCTATGGGGCACTGTGCGCTAAGACAGGCAATGAAATCCACAATGGGCGAGATCAAAAAATGCATGGGGCGCTGCAAGTTAAGGTGGTCTGAGATTACCCTACAGACAGTCTGGCACGGGGACATCAAACATTCCTGCAGTAGGGTAAACAGCGCCATGCGCAAGTTAACAGAGCAGAGGGGTTTTGGCTTTATAAGACATGGACTGATACATGCCAGCGCCATTGGGTACTTTGAGGTAGCCGGAGAACACCTGTCAGAGGTTGGCATGGACTTGTTCCTGTTGGACCTGGGTGAAGTCCTTGTAACTGCGGGTTGTAAGTGAAGCAAATGCCTACCTTGGTGGGGGACCACTGTCACATCCAGAGCAATGGCAGATTTACAGGGCGATCCAGAGGCTGATTGGTACATAGGGGTACAATTTCTAGGAGCACAGCAGGGGTGTCCTATGCCAAACCCCAGGAGTCTTTACAGCAGAACACTGGGCAAAACGTAGGTGCCCAGCAAGTCCTTTGGCAAGTTGTACGCCTGAACAACTGGGGGCTTGCCTTGCAAGGCTCCGCCCCTTAAATGGCACGAGTTAAGTCATGGACTTGGGATCCACAGTAATTAAAGTGGGAAATCCCCCAGATAAATGGAAGCACCAGTAGGGTTGGTCAAGGTGCAGTTTGGCTCATCAGGCGGACAGGGCAGCTTAGTTCATTCACCGATGCTGCCCTTGGATTACCCATAACTTAACCCACCACGTTGGCATACTTCTTGTATGATATAAACCTGCAGCAACTGTTTTCCAACAAACCTTGTGTGGAGTGATTATGTATTGCAGTGCATGCTGATAACTCATCATGTTTGGGGAGGGCTGCCGATATCGGCACTATGGCTCTTTGCTGAACTGCAAATTATCTCTAATTTTCAAAAGTGTGTAGCTTTCTTGGATCACCCATATGTTTCACACCAGCTTCTTCCTCAAACTACATGTAGGTTGAAACCACACAAATCAGGAAAAATTATTACCTCTAAGAAAAAAAAACTGTGGTAAAAAACGTTTGTTTGAGACAATTGTGCTTTTTACTGAAAGATGGCGATCCTAGCACAGGAAACATTTTGTTGATGCCCGTAAAAAATATGCTTTTTTACACAGCACTGTTTCCCCATTCCCCCCCCCCCATAAGAATTTCCTACATTATATGAGTCCGATTCCCTCCAACACAATCGACAAACACTGGTACCTTTGAAATCCAAAAGATGTTGGGGAAAAAAAAAAGACATTTTGGTGGGAATAATTTATATGGGTAAAAAGTTAAGAAGACTAGGTGCAAAGTACACCAAATAGCAAAAGATTATTCGGCCTATCGATTAAGGGAAATCATAAAGTTTTTGAGAAGTTAGCACTATTCAGCATCCAGTTAGACAACAAAAGCAAAACTACTGAAGATATCTTGAAAGTTGGCAAGGTTGTAAATGAGCCTAAAACTTGACAGGTTGAATTTAGCAAACATTCTGACAAGGTAACCTCCCCCAAAAAAATTAAATTTAAGAGGGCAAAGCCCTGATTCTCATGTCTGAACACACAGAGAAGAGTGCCCACATTTTCCCAAAGATTGCGGAGGAGGACTCCTGCCACATCTCACAGACTCCACCTCAAGTCCAAGAGATGATACCATAAGAGCTCAAAACCAAGAAAGCACTTTACACACAATGATTTGTAAAGTTAAAGGCAGTGATTCTGATGACACATCGAGTCAGTTGATAACTCCCAGACAAGTGACTCAGATGAATGTGTAGGCTGCAGTGTAGTCCACAGCCCATATCATTAAGACAGGTAATAAGTGACGTGGATGAAGCACCTGAATGTCTCACTCACCCGTCCCCTGGCAGCGTCACAGCCGGAGGTCGGTTACTGTAGGAACGGTAGAGGGCCAAGGAAGTGGAGAGCTACCAAGCTCTACCTGGTCCTGTGGGTGACCAAAGTGTCACTCGGAGAGAAACCAGGACGGAGTCTGGGCTGGCGCAGAGCCGCGGTGCTCGCACACGATAGGACAAGAGACGGCTGCAGGCGGTGACAAGCACGTCACATACGTGCACGCCGGATGGCTCTCGTCGACGGATAGCGTCTCAAAATTCTTTTTATCTGCTGAAGAAGACCCGAAGAAGAATGAGGTCAACCAAGCACTACGTTAGGAAGTGTCCCTCTTTGACATTAGAAGGGGACGCCCAACAAAGGTGTTTAGGGGATGCAGGGCGTGTGCACATGCATCTATCAGTGCACGACTTCAGCCAATAAACAATGTGCTAAGGGGGATATCCCAAGCCAATCAGTTTCAGAATTTTTTAATTTATTTTTATTTTTAGTTATGCGTTTTTATATAGCGCGGACTTTACCCGAAGACGTCAGAGCGCTTCACAAAAGGAACAGAAAATTACAAATGAACAAATTACAAAAGCAGACGATAAGTTACATGAGGTAAAAGTGACAATTGTGAGCAAACAAATGAGGTAGCAAACAGTGCAATACAGGAGGAGAGAGTGACAAGTGTGCAGGTTACAAGAGAAAACAAAGTACATTTAGAGGTAATATACTGCAATATATGCTAAACACAGAGGCACAAGAACAAACGTTACGTAGGCAATGGTGGCACTTGTGCAAGTATCAAAAGCAAACAAAATGTGAGTCGTAGCAAACAGTGTGTTACAAGAGAAAAGTGGCGTATGCATGTTACAAAAGGGAACCAAGCACAGATACAAGGATAATACTGCAATAAATGGCATACACTCCAACCACACGAACGCACTGGGAAGGCACTTCCATAGTCATGGAGAATGGAGTTTTCAGTGATGGGAGGTCTTCCTTAAGATAATAGAGAGGGTATAAATTACTTTAGGAGGTGTCTTTGGAGGAGGAGAACTTTGAGGTCCGTTTTGAAGACCTGGGAGGAGGTAGTGGTCCGGAGCTGAGGCGGAAGTGAGTTCCATATTCTCACCGCGTTGCCTGAAAAGGATTGGGCCATCGATCTTTCCTTCTTGAAAGTGGGAGGTTCAAGCAGTAGATTTTTCGCATTACGTGAAGGTCTAGAGCCTCCAGAGAGTTTCAGCTTGTTCGCCAGGTAGCGAGGGGAGGAGGAGCACAAGGCTTTGTGGGTGATACAGGCAGTCTTGTAGATAGCTCTAACCTCGATGGGAAGCCAGCGGAGGGTGGATAACATCGGTGTGATGTGGTCGCTTCTTTTGGCCCCATAAATAAAACGAGCTGCTGAATGGAGAACAGATCTAAGGGGGGACAAGTGGGATTTGGGGAGGCCAGAAAGAAGAGAATTGCAGTAGTCCAGTCTGGAGAGGACCAGCGATTGCACCAGAGTTTTAAGGTCCTACTCCGGGAAAAAGCGACTAATTCCCTAAAGAAGGAGCAATTGGTATTGAGCAGACTTTGCAATGGAATTGATGTGGGAGATTAGATTGAGTTTTTTATCGAGTATGACACCAAGGGATTTTGCGCTGTCGACAATGATGGGTTTATTGTTAAGTAGATTCATCTGAACCATCCATGATTGAACCGGGGAGGAGAGAGTGAGGAGGAGAGGAGGAGGAATTCAGTTTTGGAGGGATTCAGAATCAGTTGATGAGTTGACATCCAGTTTTGAATGGAGTCGAGAGTGGAGCTTAGGATGGAGAGATCGTGAGTGGAGGCGACCTTGAGGTAGATTTGAGTGTCATCTGCATAGAGATGATAGTGGATCCCGGATTTACTTAGGAGATTACCAAGTGGTTCTAAATAGAGATTGAAGAAAGTGGGTGCAATTATAGAACCTTGAGAAACACCTTGACCTACTGCCACAGGAGATGAAAGACTGTTCTCTATTTTGATCATTTGGAATCTAACTGAGAGGAAGGAGGCAAACCATTTAAGCACAGTGCCCTCCAAGCCCATTCTTTGTTGAAGAGTGTTGAGGAGGGTGTTGTGATTGACAGTGTCAAAGGCTTCAGAAAGATCAAGGAGAATTAGAAGACAGGACCCCCCTGAATCGAGTATCCCCAGCGCGTCATCAACCACTTGCAGTAGGGCTGTTTCAGTGCTGCAGTTTTGGATGAATGTTTCGCTACACATCTTTCTGTGATCTTCGCAAGAAAGGGTAGATTAGTGATGGGGCGGAAGTTATTGAGGGCTTTCGCATCAGCAGTGGGTTTTTTAAGCAGATGGGTGACCTGCCCAGTTTTGAAGGAGACTGGAAGGGAGCCTTGACAAAGGGAGAGGTTGACCAGAGTGGTCCAAGAGGAAAGGGAATGGGTGTAGAAGTCAATGGCAATGGCACTGGGGATGGGGTCCAGAGAATGGTTGGAGGGCTTTGTTTCGCGGATGCACTTGAGGAGGTCATCTTCAGAGATGGGGTCAAAGTTCTGTCAAATGGCTGAGGTTTTGCGCTCCTCTGGAGGGGTAGGATGAGCGACCTGATCCACAAGTGATTTCACTTTTTCATCGAAGAATATAGTGAAATCCGCTGCTTGCTTTGTAGAATCCTCCAACTTGGAGGTTGGGGGGGAGCAGTTAGGAATCTTGACAAGATCGAATAGTTTTCTGGGTCTATTTTTGGCTGAGTCAAGAAGGGTTTTGAAGTGCGATGCTTACCCAAGGAAGATGTGCTTTTGGTACTTGGATCTTGCTGAGCGAAGCGTGGCCAAATTATCTGTGGAGGGCACTTGCCTCCATTGTTTCTCCAGGAGTCTTAGCTGCTTCCTTTCTTCATGTAGGGATTTGTTGAACCAAGGAGCTGAGGGAGTGGGCCTTAAAAGTTTGCTTTTGAGTGGAGCGGCGTTATTGATTTCGGCTGCAAGGACTGTGAGGCATTGGGAGGTGAGTTCGTCAACATCTAGGTTCGGGTCTAGCCTTGGAAGTGATAACAAAGCTGATTCACAGAGGGGTCCAACATCAATATTTTTCGCATTACGGAACCAGGAGGTAGCCCTCTTAGGTTGACCATGGGTTATAGAGTGTGATAGGTGAAGAGAGAATGGGATGAGGAGGTGGTCGGACCAGTCTACATGAACGGGGGTAGTGATAGAGAGCATGCCCGCTTTAGAAATAACAAGGTCCAGGATTGAGCCCTAGAGTGTGTTGATTCTGTGCAGTGTTGGATAAGATCGTTTGCAGAAAGGAAGGTGGCCAGCGAGTTCACCGAAGAGTCATGCGGTACGCCCCAGTGGAGATTGAAGTCACCCACGAAGGTCTGCTGAGTTCCTCCATAAATGAAGGGCCACTACCAGGCGGGCGGTAAATGACATGGAATCTGAGGGGTGAGCGGTGGTGCAATTGAAGCTCAAGAGAAAGACATTCAAAGGTGTGGAAGGAGCTGATAGGAGAAGCCTTAAGTTGAAGGGAGTTTCTAAAGATGACTGCAACACCTCCCCCAATGTTGTCAGTTCTGTCATTCCTAAATATAGAATAGCCTGTAGGTAATAGGAGATCAAACGTAGAGTGAGAGGTATCTTTGAACCAGGTCTCTGTGAGGAAGAACATGTCAATATTGTGAAAGGTGATGGTATCGGAGATTTCAAGTTTGTGTTTTACTGCAGATCTGCAGTTGTGGAGCAGCCAGCGCAGCTCTGTCAAGACTGTTTTGGTGACGGGGGCACTTGGGCTCTGAAGGGTGATCAGGATATTGTACTTATGTGGGGTACTCGGGAGGGTTTAGGTGGATGCCTGGTTCTGACAGTTGAGATTGTCGGAATAGTGTAGATAGTAGGGTTACTAGGGGATGCAGGTTGAAGAAGGGTGGCGTTCAAGGGCTTGTGTGAGTTAACGAAGTTTGCGGACAACAGGTTGAGCTTGGCTGTATTGGGGTGAGTGGGCGGGGTGCATCTCGTGGAAAGTTAGGAAGGAGTAGAGGTGCATGGAAAGGTGGAAATCTTGGAGCTTAAAAGTGAATTGGCAGCTGCAAGCTGGGAGATGGAGGTGATAAGAGAGCCTAGCTTGTTTTCCAGAGAGAGTAAGGCAGAGCACATAAGGTTGGGTGGCTCGATGGAAACAGGAGGGGGTGGAATTGGTGGTGAAAAGCAGGGAGAGGTGAGGGGACAGGAGGTGGGTTGGGGTATGGGGTTCAAGAGTGGGGAGAGGTGGAGGTTGAGAGCGGGAGTTGGTGAATCGAAGGTGAAGGGAGAGTTGTCTTTGTTGGTGTTGCAATAGAGAGAGGAATTCAGGATATATTTAGGAGGAGATGGGTGTGGAACACGGCGGTAAGGTGGAAGGAGAGAGGAGGACTGTGTGGAGTCATGGGAAAGTAGGAGGTTTGGGAGGAAAAGAGGCGCGGTGGTAGCCACCTAACCAATGAAAAACTGACAGGGATCTACTGTAGCCCTTAAATGGCAACATTTTAGAACAGGAAAGTGTGAAACTTTGAAAACAAATTGGGGGAATGTATTTCCCCAATTGACTTCTATTCAAGTAGAGGCAATTATTAACAATACGCTTATAGTAGGAGGTCAACCATGAATTTAGCAATCATGTCCACATTTCTATCAAAGAACTATTCATTTTAAAGATCAGTTCCCACTGTGGCCTTCTTACTAGTATTTCTGTCACACAAATCCAAACCTGACTCTGGTAGTGATGAATTAACTATGCAAGAGTAAACTACAATCCACCTTTCGCTACAAGAAGCCATCATTTCTTCCAATAACTGCTATAGCCTCACTGTATGCAAAGGCTTTTTGTTCCTTAACTCTTCCTATTGTTTTTTTTTATGTATCTCCTGTACCCCCCCGCCCCCCAAGTGTCTCTGCATGCTGTATGTATTGTGTTGTGCCAGCCTAGGCTCTCAACTTGTTACCAAGGCTGTTCTAACATCTTCTCTGTGGCTCAGCCTACCACTTCTTCTTCAGTGTCTTTCACTGTCCCTTGATACCGTGCCAGTTTCTAAGAATAGCTAATGGCCATGCGTCCCTACCACTTTGTCTCCTAGTGTGCCCCCTGGTGAGTCTTCACTTTCACAGTGTGTCATATGGTACTTCCTGACTCCATGTTTTTCCATTGGTACCTTCTTCTTAAATTAGCCCCCGTGCCTCCTCCGTTCACTCCTAGGCCCTGTGTCCCTTCACTCTTTGTAAATCTCACTTTCACATAAAGAGCTCTTCTTCAATAGCCCCACTCAAACCAGCCAATCCAAACTTCTCCCAACACTGGACCAGAGTTCCTGAACAGCCGCATACACTTTCACTAACCCACCCGACACCTATGCTCCGCCTCACTCTCACTCACACACATTCCTGCATCCGCAAAAGCAAAACTGGAAATTGCTCCTTCTCCTACATTGCACACAAGACACAGAACGACCTTCCTCAAAACATCAAAGCCTAGTCCTCACTCCCTGAGTTCCGCAAGAAGCTGAAGACCTGGCTCTTCGTATAAGCACCTTGGGGACCGAAACCTACATACCTGCCCAAGGGCCTGGATACCCTCTGGGGTGAATAGTGCGCTATACAAATCAATACAACATAATAAAACAAAGGTGATCAGGCACAAGATTAAAGTTCTTTTTCTACTTTAGCCATTGTCACAGATGGATGACACGGCAGTGGAGGTTTGAAAACACCTTAATTACACTTTTCCAAAATGCGAGTAGATGAAGTGGTAAGACACAAAGTGACACTACAAACACCTCTCAAGCCTCCCTTGGCCCCAAGATAAGAGGGATGAAGTTTCCCTTCTTAAAATAGTTTGGGGGACTCCATAAATCCATGTCCATGCCCTGTTGCCAAATTTCCATAATCACTGTTATCCCCCACCAGCTTATCAGAATCACTGTTCATGCTTATCAGACAGCCATTGCGGGAACCTGTCACACCAACAAGGGGCTCAAAGATGCTTAATTTCTGTGGACCACAATCTGTGCCCCTTCCCATAGCACCCAATGACTATTGGTTTCTAGAACACAATCACTTTACCCCAGTGGAGTAACAAAGCTCCAGGGGCTCCCACAGCACAGCACCCTGACCCGAGAGCATCTGAGTGAGTACAGAGGTAGACCCTTCCTTGTAGTTTACAGAGGGGGGGCTCAAGTTTTGTTGCGCTACTGCTTTGCCCCTGTCCCTCAGCATTCAATCGCCATGGCTTCCAGCACACAATGACTGTGGAGCTCCAGCACAGCATTCTGGCACTATAAGACATCAGCACCCCTGCAGGCGAATCAATTCACTGACAGCTCCAGCTCCTTACTGCTGTGGGTAAAGGTAAGACGTTTTTGAACAACACACATCCTGAAGTCACACATTTGAAGGCATTTGCATATTTATGTAGTAATGAATAAAAGAGGCTCGGTGAAAACAATTATTGGCCTACAATTACCCAATTTGGTCAAGCAAGGAAATTGGTGTTGATAATACTTTGGCCTGGCGTACAAGATTAGAGCATATGTAACAGGCAGAACCACATTTTTTCTTTTGCACTTTTACACTGTGCAAACCTCGACCAAGCCAAATAAACACCTAAAAACAATTACTGATAACCTTTTGTTGTGTCTTCCTGCATTGCTTAATGAGGTATGCTATAAAATTACTTGCATTGAAATGATCCATGACCACCACTATTCACATTTATTGTTACTGCTACTGACTGACGGATGCTGGCCATTAGGACTCTGTCCCTCACCACCCCTTGTTGTAAATATTTTTGTCCACCCTAAGCGTGGAAGGGTATTCTCAGATGTGAGACCCTTGCTCATTGCACCATCAGGATTCAAGCAAACCGGGCCGAAGACGGCTGTAATGCCAGAAACCGGTCCCCGGGAGCTTGTTTCCTTCCCAGTGTAAGAATTGGCTTTTGTAGTTTGGTTTGCCCTGTTCCCATCATGCACTGGGACAGGAACAGACTAATTTGCATACAGCCAGGTTCTGAAACTGGGATGGTGCAGTGAGCTAAAAAACGGTGTTGGATCTAGCCCTGATCTCTTGACTGGGTGAGAGCTTTCTGCTTAATTCAGAGACTCTGTCCCTCACCACCCCTTGTTGTAAATATTTTTGTCCACCCTAAGCGTGGAAGGGTATTCTCAGATGTGAGACCCTTGCTCATTGCACCATCAGGATTCAAGCAAACCGGGCCGAAGACGGCTGTAATGTCAGAAACCGGTCCCCGGGAGCTTGTTTCCTTCCCAGTGTAAGAATTGGCTTTTGTAGTTTGGTTTGCCCTGTTCCCATCATGCACTGGGACAGGAACAGACTAATTTGCATACAGCCAGGTTCTGAAACTGGGATGGTGCAGTGAGCTAAAAAACGGTGTTGGATCTAGCCCTGATCTCTTGACTGGGTGAGAGCTTTCTGCTTAATTCAGAGACTCTGTCCCTCACCACCCCTTGTTGTAAACATTAGGACAACTTGGGCTGCTTCCGCTCTGTCAAATGATAGGATGTAACAGTATGCTAGTGTGGTTGAAGGGCAGAGACAGTGGTCTGCGCAAGTCCAATTCAGAATATGTGACAGAGAATTCAAAAGCAAAGAAGGGACAAGCAAATACCTTGAAAAGCCAACATTGATGGCACTTTTGTGCTATCAGTGGTTGACGGCTTTGTTACACTGGAGCCTGCCATGGAGCTGAGCAATGTGGAGCCTGGAGATGATACTAGGTAATGCTAGTTAAGTCGTGGGTGACACCGAATTTCAAAAAGTTCACGCACACATTGCCCATTACAGCCCAAATTTAGCCCACCTGCCAGGAAAGATTTTTTCTGCACAAATGGGAAAACATCACCAATTTGTGTGGGAAATATCCCAATCTGGCAACACTGATTGTGCATTTACCAAGAATATACAGGGGCATGCGCCCATTGCTTACCATTGGTTGGCGACAATGCCACACTCATTTCCCTGCTTCTTATTCGTGCCCCTGCTTGTCAATCTTGTCTTTGTCTCATGGAGCATAGTAACGTTGCCTTCTCTTTGACTGGCTGTCTTCTATTCTTTCACTGCTTGCTTTTAGGGAACTACTAATTTCTTTTTGTTGAAGCAACCATAAAGGTGCATGTTTTTTTCAGTTATCTCCTCTATGTTCTTCCTCTTCACCTTAATCTCTCTCACCCATGCCCTTCTTTCCCTCAACCTGCACTGTCGCACTCTCTTGCCTCTGTGTGTTTCTCCACACGTGCATCGCTCTGGCCTTCGAGTTAACTATAAGTCCCATGCATTCTCCGTCCAGGAGCACATGCTGGGGATACTATATCACTGGGCGCAAGTAACATTTCATTAGCCCCTATATACATTCTGTTATCTTGGAATACAGATATAGAAGTCCACCACGGATCTGTTAGTTGGCAACGTTAATAAGACAATCACTTCCCACCGATCACAGATTTGATTCTGGATCACTCTACCCCTATCACTGGCGGGACTACTACCACTCTCCAAGATAGTAATGCTACCACGTCTATTAATCTTTTTTGTTAATTTTCCTGTGGTGGTTCCTGCGGCCTATTTTTATCAACTTAACACCTTACTTATAGATTTGATATGGGGCACTGGTAGATGCAGGGTGAGCCCACCTAAGCTACAACTCCCACCAGAAGAGGATGGAATGGGTTCCCCAGACTTTGGGGCTTATTGCTACGCAAGCCAACTGCAGTGGCTATCATACTGGCTGGCGGGCTTCCATTTAACCAAAATAAATTATACCCCACAACAGATGCGACTGGGTGAACCACACATGCTAATATTACTGGGTGTGTCGCCCTCCACTTATCACTACTCTTAAGTTAACCACTTACATACTGGAAACAGGTGCTAAAATACACAGCAGCTCCTCCACATTATGCACCTTACATACCGCTGCGAGGACTGCCGACACAGATGGGCCAGATCACGTCCATTAGACTGGAGCCCTGAGAGGCTGCAGGTATATATACATTGGAGGATTTGTTTGTGGATGGAGAACTCGTCACACCAGGACGTCATACAGGCTCACATATTGCCAAATTCTGTCTTTTTAAAACATGCTACATTTCCCGATATGTCCCTGTGGACTGGACACCAACAGTGACAGAACCAGGCAAAATGGGTACCGGCAGACACTTGGTCAAATGGATGTACAAAAGCCTATGTGCACACCTGCAAATCTGACTAACAGTCCTCAGGAATCGATGGGAAGAGGACATCAGAATATTTCCCACAGTACCTCCTGTTTGCCCCAGATGCCATGCAGAACCAGCAGATTTCTTATGCATTTATTTGGGCATTCCCTACCATGAAGCTTTATTGGGTTGAAGGCCACTTTGCGTTGGTGGGGGTTCCCCATTGGAATACGGTGGAGCACTGTTGGTTGGGCCTGTACCCACAACCCAAGCATTCAAAAACCCTATCGCTCTTCATAGACCTGGCCGCCTTACTGGCCAAACGGCAGATTACCAGGTGCTGGAAATCCCTTCGAGGCCCACTAGCGAGTAGTTGGCGGGAGGAGGTCCTACAGTGGGTAACTGCCAAGAGCCATGTGCTACAAAGGGAGGAATACCGTGGGCTTCGAAAGTGGCACATTGCCTTGGTATAGGATACTCTTGTAGAATCGTTCACATCCCAAATCGATGTTGAATAGAGGTCTAGCGATAAGGAATGGAATTTCACTTATGGACACTCCGAATACCCCCTATGGCATTCCCCACAACTGTTTTCGTGTAGCAGGGACAGCTTCCTACTTTCGTGCAGGCGCGCATACCCATGCTAACCCTACCCCAGGGGTTTGCCTCACTCCCCACACCCTCCTCCCAGCACTCTCCTACTAACACTGTTTCCTATTGCATCACACACAGCAGAAGACTAGTCGGGGTTAGGGTGCGGGTTATGGTATTATTATTTAATTGGAAATGCAACCCATTATCAATGATGTCCTTCACATGTTTATGTTAATCCCCTGAATCAAAATTATAATCTTTGATATATGATGACATTCAAAGTGTCTAATACGTACTTTCTACAACTTATATTTCTAACTGATTGCAATTTACAATTTTCTGTATGACAAAACTCAATAAAGTTTTTTTTAAAGTGCTTCTGCCCCCCATGCTCCGTGTTGCTTTCTCCCTCGTGTGTTCCTCCCCACGCACCCTGTGTTGGTGTCTCCCTCGTGCTCTGCCCATGGAAGTCAACTGCTTTCACAGAAAGTTTAGTCTTGCTTTTAAAAACGCTTCTTATCTTTTAGTCCCATGCTTCATGCCAGCACAGCCACAATCTTACAATCTGTGATATAGTATATATCCTCGTAATTGTTTTATTTGATGATGCTTTTACTGCACTAACAGTTGTTACCAATGTTTAAAGTAATTAAATGTTATAATGTGCATTTTGACAGCTGCGCCACACGTTTATGTTTCAACCAACACTTTTACATCCATCACTTTGCTTCTGACAGCATAGTTCTGAAGTTGCATACATGTATTTACTCATTCATCATCATCAACTTTATTCGGTTTTTACAAGAAAACCATAAAAGTCAAATAACACCTTAAAAAAAGACTCATTCAAATAATTTAACACGAACAATACATAATACAGAGTTAAATAGCAAACACTTTTGATGGATCCATAATGAAAACAATTTCATATTACCAAGGTAACCCAGATTAACCATAAAAATGAAACACAACTGGACCTAAGCCTAATTGCAGCCCTTAAAATGCTATGAGTGTATAATACTTGTTTGAAAGCAGCTGTAAAAAGATAAAAGCTGGTCTAACCTACCTAAAACTGACTTTCTTAAGAATAGGAATAATAAAAGACTTTCTTGGGACCTCATAAAAACTACAAAACATTAAAAAGTGAATCATATCCTGTGGAGACTGATCC
Organism: Lissotriton vulgaris; assembly: GCF_964263255.1. NCBI lineage: Eukaryota > Metazoa > Chordata > Amphibia > Caudata > Salamandridae > Lissotriton > Lissotriton vulgaris. Next base: position 1,369,479,703 of record NC_141696.1, read on the forward strand.
AGCGTCACTATAGAAATTCTGTCTCATATGCGTCACCATTCACTACCTAATACTCACCAAACTAATCAATAACTAGGCCCATGCACCAAGACAGAAAATCATGAAGCTGAATCATGTGGTCTAATTAATCACACTATCAAACTCATATATACATATTTATAACTGCAGTTTAACATCTTTGCCCACATGCATCAAAGTCCCGTTTTGCGTTTCCAAATTTGCGATTTTTACCGAATCGCAAATATGGATTCGCAAAACGGGATGCATCACAGAAAATGCATAATTTTTGCGATGCGGTAAAAATCGAAATTTTTTCCGAATCGCAAAAATTATGCGAATTCAAAATTGCTAATTCGCTATTCCCATTGATTCCTATGGGCCAAAAGGCCCATTGGAATCAATGGAAATTGCGAATTCGCAATTTTGAATTCGCATAATGTTGATGCATTCCATGGGTGCAGGGGGGGGTCCAAAGGACCCCCCCCTGCACCCCTGAAATGTTTTTTTAAATGGATGTTTCACACACATATGTCCTAAGGACATGTGTGTCTGTAACATGACATTGTTTAAAATGTGATTTTGACCATTTTAAACATTTTTCGCAATTTACCACGAGGTTCAACCTCGTGGTAAATTGCACTTGCAATCTTCAAGATCACAATTTTTTAAAGAATGATGCATTGCATTTAAGGAATCGCAAAATTGCGATTCCTTAAATGCAATCGCATTTTTGAAAATCGCAAAATTAGCGATATTCATGACAAAGCAATGATGCATCCCAAAAAGCATTTTTGGAATCGCAAACGGCCGATTTTAAGGAATCGCACCGTTTGCGATTCCAAAAAGGCTTGATGCATGTGGGCATTATATTCATAGAGTTATCAAAGGAACATTATTAGACCACTGAGGCCAATGGAAACATACTAATGGTAACGACTAAATAATCAAGACCAGCTTGACGTTTTAAGTCTTTTATTTTTAAAGTTTTAAAGTTTCAAAATCTTTATTAGCTCATTTATTATTTCCAAGCATTTTATTAAATCAGTTTTATTCATTAAATCATTGGCTCAAAAGGTCCGACTCTTCAACATTGCATAGAATAATGAATTAAAGAAAACATCAACCCTATTCCCTAAGTTAGCTTTCTGACCTGAAAAAGAAATCAATTAATTAATCAAGCATGCCTTACGTATCCATAGGGAAACGGACAGCACTTCGCCCTCAGGAAACAGTCAGCCCCGCTCCCTTCAAGAGGCCAGATTTTTATACCTTTCTTACTCACTAATCTAACTTGAAACAATATTTTTTAGAAAAAGCAGCAACCTAATTGGTTGTCATCCATCAGACCACCGAGAGGCCAACGCATCAGTCCCAGTGACATCATTATGTCATTGTCCATTGACACGAAGCAACATTGGCTTCCCAAAATTGTAACTTTTAACCAAAGTTCATAAACGTTTCCTCCAGGATTTTAGCCAAGCTGCCTCTACACGCTTCCTTGGCCTTGACGCTTTTGCTTTCGGAGCTGTACTGAACATCCATTGTTTGAGCTTCTGCACATTTCCGTGCGTGGAAGTTTTTTTTATGACAACATCGTCTCTGTCACGCTCAGCTCCTTTTGTAAGGCCAACCAACTTTTTCATAGAACTAGGCCCCAAACCTTTCACTCGAGCTAGTATTTAAACAAACACAAAAAGGTGATTAATTCAAGTAAAATAAACCCTTCTGTTACCCACCCTTCATTGCTAATAATTAACCCATCACTAAATGCCACTGTAGCAGAAGCAAACAGATAAAGCAGCACATTTAATATCTACCATTCTTCTTAATGTCCAGCTGAAGTCTTTATGCATCTGAAAGAGTAAAAAGATGATCGAATAATACACAGACAAACAGTCACAACATAAAACAAACATATAAGCACATATAATAAAAGCACATGCCATAAATGATCAGCCGCATTAATAGTGACAAGGACAATAGGACGAACAAGACAATATTAATCATGTTGTTACAAGACAAACTCGCAAATGCAACAAGAGCACATAACATTAGTCCTGCGTGTTTGTGTGAATGCAATTTTACTCTAGGTTGAATTAATTAAACAAAACGTGCAACAATTTATTAATAGATTAGTTCATGTTACAGGGAATTAATTTTGCGAGTCAGAATAAAATAATTTCTGAAACTCGCTCCATCAACTCCCTCATCTGGTGATTTAAAAATCACCAAACAACACCCAAAAAGTTCTGGAAAATTTTGAACCCAATTTAGAGACATCACACTTTGAATTCTCTCTGTATTAGTCTCCCTAAACCCCTGTTTCTGCTGTCTGATCATCTCTTTCAAACTGAGCCCTTCACATTTATTCTAACTCATATTCCTTCTCCTGTTCCTTCCTGAGTTTGTAAATCCTCCTCTTTTCCTTCTGATGCTTCTTCCTCTTGTGAATCATGAAACTAATTTTTAGCAACATTATCACTATAATGATGACAATTACTGGATAGAGCTCTTTCCCAATGATGGAGCTTCCAACTTCTGAAAACCATTCTTTTATAGCATCCATTCTTTTGCCTATTCGTTCTGTGAAACTTTCTTCTTCCAGGGGTTCTATTTCTGCGTGAAATTCGGTGATATTTTTAATAAGTGACTCTATATTCCGACTCTTGTCAGGAATATAAGTACAGCAATGTTGGACATGTAAGACCCCACAGACTCCTCCCTCTTTTGCAAGCAGAATGTCTAATGCAAGACGATTCTGCATAACCATGCTCCTGGTAGCAACAAGTTCTGTATTAACTAATTGGAAACCACTTGCAGTATCTGTTGATAATCTATCTACTATTGTAGAAACTTTTCTGATTTTGATTGAATTCATGGTAATTCCTACCATAGGAATGACAGCACCAAAAATGTCTCCCAGGACTTCTGTAAAACTTTCTCTTTTGTACCTATTCAGATGTTCACCAAATTCAAAGGTACCCTTTTCATTTCTGTCAACATGAACATTTTTTGGAAAAACTAAGCCAAGATAGCATGTCCCATACCAATGGTCTGGGAGGCTAAAATATGCTTTATTGCCACAAATAGAATAAATTCCAGGAAAAATTGGATCCTTACCACCTTTAAATCCCCATCCCCCTATGATTCGATAGGTATCCTCACATTGACTAGCACCCACAAAGAAGTTATCATAAAGAGTGTTATCTCTTCTAATGCAAAATTTACCACTAACTGGTTCATCTATGTGTATAGCAGCATTTGTGTTAACACCATTAAGCTTAGCATCCTCCATTTGCCAATACTTTGACTTGGCATGTTTAAGCATCTCATTTCTTTTGTAAACAGCCCTTCTCTCCTCAACCATGTTCAGGAAAGTATTTTCTTCTGCTCTCATTTTACATGTTAAATTATTTCTATAAGCATACTCATAATTAAGTTTGTTAGTAACTAAAAAGAATTCCCTCATCTATTTCGCAGGTTTTACTTTGTTCAAGCTATTTACAACTTTGAGATTTGCAAAAACCTCATTAAAGTCTGAATAATAATATTCAAGACGACCAGTTTGATAAAACAAGCTAGCAATTACACTGCAAGTGATGCCATAAGTGAGAGGTAACATAATATAAGTCACCCCCTCTGATACAGAAGCAGGCAGCTTCACGCAAACATAACAATCTTTAACATTCATTACTTTAACATTTTCAGACAGAAGCCTTGAAAATGAATTGCTTGAGAAATCTCCAACAGATCTATCTTGATGAATCTCTGGATCATGCTCAATAACTCTGCTAGACTTGCCAGCATGTTTCTCATGTTTAGTCTCTGCCTTACTTGTTATATTAGTCTTGAGTTTTTGCTTGTCAATACCAAAAGGGTAAACTACAGCTAATATTAACCAAACTAATATTAATAAAATCACACAAATTGAAGTCATTTTGCAACATCTTCTCAGTATTGAACACCTAGAGTTATCTGATCTAGGCATTCTGAAAAACAATTTGAAAAACAAAAATTTAAAATAATGTGAATTAACTAAAATGTGAGTAAACTATTAAACTATATATCCCCCCCTTTTTTTTTTTTTAGAATACCCTAAACAGCTTTTCTTCGACCTTGTGTCACATAAATATATGATTTCCAACTAGACACAATTTCTTCGACCTAAAGTCACCTAACACATTTTCTTCAGCCTTATGCCAGGAAACAAACCCCTTATCTAAAATTTAAACAACATCAATCTTTGTCACTGAGTTCTTCCAAATCTTCCTGACTACTGCTTTCCACCTCTACAATTGGTGGTATGATGATATAGGTCCACTTGGGGATTTATACTTCTGATTTGGCTTTATTACTCTTTTTGTATTTCGAGAAACCACTTCAATCGTTTTATTCTCGTTTTTCTTATCAGAGTCACCTCCCTGACTAGATTCTTCGTTGATCTGCTCTTTTGATTTCTTCACCAGTTTGAATTTCAAGTTATCTTCAGGCCAAATCTCCTTTTCTCAGGATTTTCTTCTTTGGCACGTTTTCATTACATTCAGCTTTCCAAGCTCTTTTTCTTAATTTTCTTATTTCAGATTCTTCATCACTCTCATCAGTATCTGTATCTGAGACTTCAAATCTGTACCTAGGAACTTCTTTACTCGGCAGCTTCACTCCATTAGGAACAATATCCTTACTGGTACTTGGTAATTCTTCCTCTTCTTCAGGAATCACCTTCAGCTTCCCAGTTTCAGGCTTCTTGCTCCTGTACACAGAGTTACTACTTTGCTTTTCAATACTCTCCTGGATTAGATTTTCGTCTTGCTCAGAATCTTCTGCTCCTGAATCTCCCTTTTCTTTTTGAGATTCTTTTTCTAGCAGGTCTTAATCAACACCCCAATCTCCAGTATCGATATTCAGATCTTCTTCATTCAAGTTCTGATTCTCATCTAGATTTTCTTGATGTTGATTTTCTCGCTGATCATCAGACTCTGAATCTTCTGGATCACCCTCTGAATCTGAATCGGTTGTTGCCTCACTATCTTCATCAGGATTCTCTGGAGGTGGTACACAAATTGTATGGCTCGCATGCACCCACCTTTTTAGCCCTCTGCACTTGCTAGCATTTGTTGTGACCAAAATCACTTGTCTCGCCTTTTGCCACCTTGGTACTAAACAGTTTCTTCTTCGATGAACTTTAGTCCTCACCCAGTCTCCAGGTAACAAATCATGTGCTTGCTCTTTCTCCTTTGAAATTACATCTGTTCCCACCTGATGAAATACAGAATTAACTACATCAGAGAGATTTTGGCAATATTCAATGATTGCACTATCATTAATACTCAATAATTTGCCAACTGGAACAAATGCTTGCCTCATAACTCTACCCATTACAATATCATGGGGACTAAGGCCTGTCTTTTTCTCAGGAGTACTTCTCAATGACATCAGAACAAGTGGAAGAGCATCTGTCCACTTCACTCCTGTGGCTAGACACATTTTTGAAATTCTATTTTTGCTAGTTCCATTTACTTGTTCAACAACACCTGATGCTTCTGGTCTGTATGCACAATGCAGCTTTTGTTGAATGTTTAAAGCTTCACAAATCAATTTCATCAATCTGTTTTCAAAATGGGTTCCGCAATCACTTTAAATGGTCACTGGAAATCCGTACCTAGGTATGATCTCCCTCAAAAGCAATTTTGCCACAGTGACTGAGTCATTGTGACAAGTTGGGAAAGCTTCCACCCATCTTGAAAACAGACAAACAAACACAAGCACATATTTTAACCTGTTGTGCATCAGCATTTCAATGAAATCCATCTGTAATCTGGTAAAAGGACCACCCTCCTGTCCTATGGTTCCCATGCTTACAACAGTTTTCCTATTCGGATTCATCTGTTGACAGGTCAAACATCTTTGGCAAAGTGACTCTGCAATGATTCTAAATTTTGGACTGAACCATGTTTCTCTGAATAGTCTAATCATAGAATCTCTCCTTAAATGCCCTGGACCATGGTACATCCGTGCCATGTCAGCAATCATGCAGTCTGGCATTACAGGCCTTCCATCTTTGTAAACCCAAATTCCATCTTCCTCTCGCTGTCTGCATTCTTTTTTTAACCATGTGTCTTTTTCTTCATCATCTGCCTCATCCTGTAATTCTTTTACCTCCTGCCATGTTTCAACTACAGAAATTAGCATGAGAGAATTCAACGTATGACTTTGGTCTTTTTCCCGATTGATTGAATAATTGTTTTTTGCGCAGTACTTTGCGATTTCGTCTGCGTATGCATTTCCTTTAGTGATGTAATCATTACCTTTCATATGAGCTGCACATTTGCCAACAGCAATTTGCTCTGGTAACTGAATGCCATCGATCAATCTCTTGATCAATTTTGCATTTCTGATTGGCGTACCCGCAGAGGTTAAATAACCTCTTTGAGACCATAGCTGTCCATAGTCGTGAACTACGCCATATCCATACTGGCTATCAGTCACTATGGTTACCCTTTTGCCAGCTGCTTTTTCACAAGCTCGAATTAGACCAATTAGCTCTGCAATTTGAGCAGAACGAATTCCATCAAGAGGTGAACCTTCAACAACATCTGAAACTGTACATACAGAATATGCTGCTCTCAGAATCCCTTCATCAGTTCTCAAGCAAGACCCATCCACAAAGTACACTACGTCTGATTCAGGCAAAGGAACATCTTTTATGTCCTGACGTGGTTTTGTACAGTAATCTACAACATCCAGGCATTCATGATCAATGTCATTTTCGTTATTTACCTCAGTAATGACTCCATCTGGCAACAGTGTGGAAGGATTCAAGTTCACGCATCTCGCAATTGATACGTTATCTGATCCCAGAATTGTTTTCTCATATTTCATCAGTCTGTTACTTGTCAAATGTTGAGTTTTACTTCTGGTAAGCAGAATTTCAACTGAATGAGGTACATATACTTTTACAGGAAATCCCATAATGATACCCTCACTTTGTTCAAGACTTACACTTGTTGCAGCCACTGCTTTTAAGCAACCTGGCAAAGCTTTTGCAACAGGATCCAAAACAGCTGAGAAATATGCAATTGGCTTTCTCAATTTTCCATGTCTCTGTATCAAAACAGACAATGCACATCCTTCCCTTTCACTACAGTACAGTTCAAATTCTTTCTCATAATCTGGCATACCCAGAGATGGAGCTTCACATAAGCTTCTTTTTAATTGTTCAAAAGCTTCCAGTTCAATTTTTGACAATCTGATTGGATCTTTTATGTCTGCTTTTGTTAGTCTTTGAAGTGGTTTTGCAATTACTGAAAATCCACTAATCCATTGTCGACAGTAACCAACCATTCCCAGAAACATTCTGACCTGTCTTTGTGTTGTCGGTGGCTGAATTGCTCGAATCATTTTAATTCTTTCAACTGTCACTTTTCTTGTTCCCTTTGCAATTCTGTGACCAAGATACTTTACTTCTTGTTTACAAAACTGCAATTTTTCAGGTGACACTTTGTGTCCCTCATCTGCCAAACGATTTAAAAGAGTAATGGTATCAGTCACACAATTTTCTCGTGTTTTTGCTGCCACAAGCAAATCATCAATGTACTCTACTAGTGTGGAATTACCAGGCAATATCAGATCTTCCAGAGACTTCTTTAATAACTGATTAAAGATAGATGGACTCTCAGTATACCCTTGTGGGATACGACACCATGCTAGGATGCGATTCTGGAACCTGAAAGCAAAAATTTGCTGGCTTTCTGGATGCAATGGAACTGTAAAGAAGGCCTTACACAAGTCAATGACTGTGTACCATTCTGCATCGTGCAGAATCTGATAAAGAATTACCGCAGGGTTTGGAACAATTGGGCAACATGGAACAACAATCTGGTTAATTTTTCTCAGGTCCTGAACAATTCTATATGTTCCGTTTGGCTTTTTAATAGCCATAATCGGTGAATTACATGGGCTACTCTCAATTTCTTTTAACACACCTTGACTTATGAATTTTTCAATCACTGGAATGACACCTTCAATTGTCTCAGCTTTCATTTTGTATTGAGGAACATTTGGAAAATCTATTCCCTGCTTTACAGTAATTTTTACTGGATTCACATTTTTCATAAGACCCATGTCATTTCCAGTTAGGTCCCAAATTGCTGGATTAACTGGCTTTTTGAGCTCTTCTGGCAAATCATTTTTTATCAAAAACAGGAAACAGTCATGTTTTTTCTTCATCAACCATTAACATTGTCAATTTATAAAGCCCATCTTCTTCTGATGTTTGCATTTCAATGCCATCTGGTGAGCAATATATTTTGCAATTCATTTTGCATAATATATCACGACCCAACAGATTCACAGGACTGCTGTCACAAACTAGAAATCTGTGTTTATCTTTGTAGTTCCCTATTTCCACTTTAACTGGTTCTGTTGAACTTGTTTTAATTTGCTGATTAGCTACACCTACAACTTGGATTGTCTCACCAGAGAGAGGAAGGTTTTCTATTTCTGCTGATCTAACAGTAGAACGGGTAGCACCTGTGTCCACAAGAAAAGTAATATCTTTATCATTCACTTTCCCATTAACAAATGGACCAGACTGATCTACCTCAAGAGTGGGTCCAAGCACACACTCTTCTTCCTCTCTCAGGCACCGTCATGAGTAATCTTCTGAAGAATCACTCTCTTCTTTGTCTTTCAGCCAAAATTGAGAAGCATTTGACATGTTAACTTTTGACACATTATTTACTAAATTACCTCCACAGAAACCTGTTTCAAGTGAAAATCTCTGAGCATTAGCACTATTAGGGAATGGTGCTTGTGGTACCTGACTCTGCTGAATTTGGTTCTGCTGTATCTGGCTCTGCTGAATCTGGCTCTGCTGATTTGCTATCTGTCACTGCTGACTTAACTCGTTTAACTGTTGCTGTAGCTGTTGCTGCTGATTTAACTCACACTGCATCTGTGGATTCAATGAATTATTTTTAAAATTTCTGGGCGGGTTTTTACACTCGCGTTTCCAGTGTCCAATCTCGCCGCAATTAAAACATGGGAGCTTTTGTTTAAGCTCTTCAACATTTACATTAAATTTAGGCTTGTTATTATTATTGAAATAATTCTTGAATTTGCCCTGATTCTGCTGTTGCATAGAAGCTAATTGCTGTTGTTGCTGCTCTGCTACCTTCACTTGTGCCCACATCGCCTTTTCCTTGAGATTTTTCTGCTTTGCATCTATCTCATCACTACAATATTTTGCCTTTCTCAGGATGTCATCAACTGAAAGTGATTGCCAGTACACAATTCCGTTTCTAATCAGATCGCCAATTTCAGGTCTCAGGCCATAAACAAATCTGTAAATAAAATGGCTCATGTCTTTTTCACTTAATTTTTCGTAGCCACTATACTGTTTGAAGACTAACAGTAACCTTTCATAAAATGAATGAACTGACTCTTTTGGATTCTGGTTTGTTCTGTCAATTTTAACCCAGTCCACTTCTTTCGGGGGAATTTTCCCTTTCAGCCAGTAAATGACTTTATTATAAAGGTCCATGACATCTTTTGATGGGGCACCTGTAATTGTGTCTCGAGCAGGTTCTTCTTTTGGCCAATCCACAGAAATCTTGCATTCTGTCCAAAGATCTGATGGGACAACAATGTCAAAGAATCCATCCAGATCAATCCACAGAACTTTTGACACTTTTATAAATCTGTCTACCTGTCGATACCACTCAACTGGCTTCTCTCTCAAATGAGGAAAATCATTGGTAAACAACAGAATATCCTGTCTGGACCATGGAACATGCACATATCCTCCCCCTGCTATTTCCCTCATTGGAAATTCCGAAACCACTTCATTTCTCAACCTCTTATCCTGTTCTTTATTCTTTGACCATTTTATTCTCCATTTACCTAATTCACCTAATTTTCTGAGAAAACTTATTAATTCTTTTATATGAGCCATCCTTCCAGCAGCATTGAGATTGTCAATATCTCTTTCAGAAAAATCCACTCTGTAGTGTTTCTGTAAATGTTTCTGTTTACTCAAATCAATTTCTAATTCAGCAGCCATTTCTTCCAGTTGTTCATACCTGTTTTTCGTTTTCCACTGAATACTTTTACAGATAAAAAGCAATTCATCATCCTGATACAACTTCAAATTATCAGTACCAATTGTGCCAATAATAAATTCCTCCAGGTCAGCTTTTAATTTTGCAACATCAAGCTTTTTATAATCAGCCATTTCTTCCAGTTGTTCATACCTGTTTTTCGTTTTCCACTGAATACTTTTACAGATAAAAAGCAATTCATCATCCTGATACAACTTCAAATTATCAGTACCAATTGTGTCAATAATTAATTCCTCCAGGTCAGCTTTTAATTTTGCAACATCAAGCTTTTTATAATTAGGAGCTTCAGGAGACAATGCATTTTGAGATAAATCTATTCTGTTAAACTTTTCTCTGACAAACCTGAATCTGATTCTGCCACAGATGGTGTTTGCGAACCTGACAGACTTCCATTTAAAGTTAAATTTGGCATCATAGATTTTTCCCTATGTATCTCTGAAAGTTCCGAATAAAATCTCTCAGCCACTTTTTGAATTTCTGCATTTAATGGAACTGTCAAGGCAGAATGTCTATTTTCTCCTTGATCGAAAACTGGTACAACAGGACCAATAGTTACTGGTACTGTTACTGCTTCCAAGCTTTTTGTCAATTGTTGAATTAAATCTTCCTTCGCCTTATTATAACTGGAAATTTCTGGCATGTTAGCAAGCATTCCTTCTTGATTTCTCACCAAATTATTTTCCTGTGGAAGAAATCTATTTTCTCTAGGTGTACTACAATTATTTGTTGACCCTACTCTTTCAGGTAATTTTAAAAATCTAGGAGAACCTTCCTCTGCTTCTCTAGGAGGTGCACTTGGAGAAGTTCCTGTAGAAACTCTCGGGGTAGATTGAGAACCTGCTTGATAAGGTGGCGGTTTGCGTTTAGTAGCATAAATGTCCTCTAAAACTGCATCATCTAATTCCTCATCAAGTCTTTTTTCAGTTCTCTTTTGTTCTAAATCTTCAGTAATCATTATTCTCACTGGATACAGACCATCATACATGTTTGCCTTTCTCCAGCGTCTCACTTTGTCTTCATGTGTTTCTCTATTTAGAATATACTTAGAATTTCTAGGTGCCAAGCATTTACTTTCACGCTCAAGTTCCATCATCTCAACCTCCCATTCAACCAGTGCCTCAAATTGTGTAGGTCTAGGCTTCGGCACAAGATCCATCATTTTTCCTCTCAAGTTTCTCAAAACTTTCATATTAAATGATCCATCTTCTGGCCAGGCTAATACGCCATCGTTTTTAGTATAATGCATCCAATTGTCAAACCAAATTACGGTATGATAGCCACATTCGCCTTCCATATAGGCTGCGGGTGTTTTGTACTTATGAAGTAATTTACCACCACGCGTTTCAATTTTCTTGTCCGGTTTAAATTTTTTTTCACTTTCTGAAACCATGAAGGCTTTTTTATCTTGCTATCGTTCCAAAAACTCATGTTTTAAATCAAAATCGTTTATTCCGAAAGCTTCAAAATGTTCTCTTGGTGTTCCGCTATTCCAGCCAATCCGTGCGCGAAAGACACCAACAAGCCAATCAGGTTAAGCCACGTCACCACCTTGCTCCACCAATAGCAATACAGTATTCAGATCCGACCAATCTGGTACCAGGTCATCACTGTCACGTGAGCCAATCAGTGCACTTTCTGTGACGAATGTTAGCCAATCACAGCGCGAACCGAAATGACGTATGCTCCCGCTGCAGCTTCTCTGCGTGTTACTCCGTAAACTCACCCCTCCTTCACAAAACTTTTTCACGGCGCCATTTTAAACCATACTTTCCAATGATTTTTAATTAGTAACTACAAATAAACAAACCACTTGCCTGTTTCGCTAATAAGGTGATAGTTTTACAAACATTCAGAACTTTCTCTCCGCATAAAATAGACGACGCTATTTCTATACGATCATTCGCGCATTCATACGAAAACCCTAATCATTCACGCACGAGATCTTGGCAGGACTTGAACCAACCACAGAAAACATCAAACGTTAATAAGAATAGACGACGCTATCTCACCCTTCTCTCAAGCTTGGATAAATCCTATTACTCTTTTCACAAAAAGTTTTAAAACAGGCTCACCAGGTCCCTATACTTAATGCTACGATTTCATAGGCAATCCTCACTATAACATTCAACCAATCACATCTAAGGTCCCTAAACTTGTGTTGTACGTCCACAACACGTGATATATTCTATACCACAATTTTGAAACAGAACAAATGCACTGTGTAACTCTTCTAGTCACACTACTCTTTGCCGACAAATAACCAGGAATTTTTCACACTGCTGGAAAAATCCTTTCGACTACATACAACAAGTAAACAAACCTACCAACATTTTTTTAGACATGTATCCTATGTAAATTTCATGTAACATGTTTGTTACCATAGTAACCGGAATCTGCTACCAAAAGAATTGATCCAGCGTCACTATAGAAATTCTGTCTCATATGCGTCACCATTTACTACCTAATACTCACCAAACTAATCAATAACTAGGCCCATGCACCAAGACAGAAAATCATGAAGCTGAATCATGTGGTCTAATTAAGCACACTGTCAAACTCATATATATACATATTTACAACTGCAGTTAAACATTTATATTCATAGATTTATCAAAGGAACATTATTAAACCACTGAGGCCAATGGAAACATACTAATGGTAACGACTAAATAATCAAGACCAGCTTGACGTTTTAAGTCTTTTATTTTTAAAGTTTTAAAGTTTCAAAATCTTTATTAGCTCATTTATTATTTCCAAGCATTTTATTAAATCAGTTTTATTCATTAAATCATTGGCTCAAAAGGTCCGACTCTTCAACATTGCATAGAATAATGAATTAAAGAAAACATCAACCCTATTCCCTAAGTTAGCTTTCTGACCTCAAATCAATTAATTAATCAGGCATGCCTTACGTATCCATAGGGAAACAGACAGCACTTCGCCCTCAGGAAACAGTCAGCCCCGCTCCCTTCAAGAGGCCAGATTTTTATACCTTTCTGACTCACTAATCTAACTTGGAACAATATTTTTTAGAAAAAGCAGCAACCTAATTGGTTGTCAACCATCAGACCACCGAGAGGCCAACACATCAGTCCCAATGACATCGTTATGTCATTGTACATTGACACGAAGCAACATTGGCTTCCCAAAATTATAACTTTTAACCAAAGTTCATAAACGTTTCCTCCAGGATTTTAGCCAAGCTGCCTCTACACGCTTCCTTGGCCTTGACGCTTTTGCTTTCGGAGCTGTACTGAACTTCCATTGTTTGAGCTTCTGCACATTTCCGTGTGTGGAAGTTTTTTTTATGACAACATCGTCTCTGTCATTGCTAATAATTAACCCATCACTAAATGCCACTGTAGCAGAAGCAAACAGATAAAGCAGGACATTTAATATCTACCATTCTTCTTAATGTCCAGCTGAAGTCTTCATGCATCTGAAAGAGTAAAAAGATGATCGAATAATACACAGACAAACAGTCACGACATAAGACAAACATATAAGCACATATAATAAAAGCACATGCCATAAATGATCAGCCGCATTAATAGTGACAAGGACAATAGGACGAACAAGACAATATTAATCATGTTGTTACAAGACAAACTCGCAAATGCAACAAGAGCACATAACATTAGTCCCGCGTGTTTGTGTGAATGCAATTTTACTCTAGGTTGAATTAATTAAACAAAACGTGCAACAATTTATTAATAGATTAGTTCATGTTACAGGGAATTAATTTTGCGAGTCAGAATAAAATAATTTCTGAAACTCGCTCCATCAAGTCACTGCTCCCTATATGCACCACGGGGATGAGCTAAGAGATGATGAAAAAGGTGAAATCGATTAAGTAATAAGCGGTTGTGGGCTATTTTGAACAGTAAGAGATAGGGCTCAGTGAATGGCACCGTCTTCAACAGGGAATACTTACGAACACTGAACTCCTCTTCTTCCCTGGCCCATGTGCGCATTTTGAAGTTCTCCTTTATCCTGTACATATCCTTTCTACATATTCCGTCTGGATTCTAAATTAGATCAGCTCTCCCATGCTATAAAGACTTTCTCTGATACACCTTAACCAGCAAATACGGTTAGAATAATCAATGGAAAGACAATCCCTCAGAATTTCTTTACTTAGAATGGCTCCCTTCAACCAGATTTTCATCCATAATGACAATAGCCGATAGGCCAGCACATCTGAGAGGATGGCCATCCCAAGTTCTTCGTGGGATATAAATTATGGAATACACTGGAGTACGCAGAGAATCCATCTCAGAAAAGTGTTTTCAAGAGATTGCAATACGTTGCGCTCGATATAACCCAAAATCTTACTCCCAGAGTTGACCTTCGATATACATTTAGCTTTGTAAATCTGCAAAAGTGCTCCGATTGGTCTACATCCTAGTCTGGAGGATTAAGGACGGGCACAATAGCCCATGCAAACTCCCCTTTCTTTCAACTTGTCAAGGGGCGCCAATTCAGGGCTGCATCAAACACCAAACCTAGATATGAAAAGACATTGATCTTCAGGACCAGAAAAGTACAGGGCTAAGCTGGATGCTGGCCCATCTGTATGATAAATGATTTGCTATTATTGACCAGCAAGTCCAAGTCCTCCATGAAGTGTACAAAGGAGTTCAGTAAGCATTGTAAACCCCTTGCTGTCCTCACCAAGAGGACAGCATCATCAGCATACAGAAGGACATGCAAACTTTGCTTGCCCACCTGAGGGTGAGGGGAGTCAGTATTTAATTTTAAAAAGGCCTGCTCCAAGTTATTCATATACAAATTAAAAAGAAAAGGGGCCAGGATACACTCTTGCCCGACCCCTATCTGTATATAAAACTCACGGAATAATTTTAGATCCTTAGAATAGTGAGCTGCAGCTTTGGTGTCTCTATGGAGATCCCTTAAAAACAGAACAGTGTCTCTATCGATGCCAATAGAAAGCATTAACTGCCAGAGCTTGGATCTGTTAACGTGACCAAATGCGGATGACCGATCCATGAAAGCTAAGTAGATGGTGCCAGTACGGGCGACTGTGTACTTATATGGGCCGGGATGCCCGCCACCCCGTCCCAACACCAACTCCCCATGGGAGGAGACAGACACAAGTTTGAGCTTTTGGAAGGCGGGGGGGGAGTTACCCCCCCGGCCGTATTTATTAAAATATGAAACAAAATTTAAAACTTTAAATAAAAACGTTTCATGAATTATGTACAATTTTATTTCCATTACATTTTGATGAAGACAAGTTCTTTGGCTAACCTTAACAGATCTCTAATACAAAGGTTTCCTAGCCGAGTCTAACATCCTGAAAATGCATAACAATCTAAAATAAAATTGTACATCCTAGCATTAAGGGCCAACGGCAAGGTCTTAACCGGTGTCAGATCCCTACTACCAAATTCCCGCCCTCACGGTGTGAGTGGCGCATGCGCAGAGGACTTTACCCTCGTTGCCAACTGTAACTTCCCTTGTCGTGGGGGCCCCCTTTCACTCGACGCCATCTTAAAGGTCGTCCGAGTTCTCGTGCGAGGTATCCGTAAGAAGGACAGCGTGGACCCCCCCCCCCCCTTCCCCACACTCTCTTCCGCCGGAGCGGATATCCGGCCCCCGGGAAATTCGTAGGAGGGGCATATAGCCGTCTCCCCCGGGAGGGGCCTATGGCCGTCTCCCCCTAGGCGACCCTTTCGTAGTGGGTACCGCCTCCCCGTGTTTGGCAATGCGTGCCTTGGACAGAACAAGGGGGCGTTGCTCCCGAATGGCTGTATACAGTTTCGACACCAAGTGTCTTCCGTCCGACACGAGCATGACGTGTAGCGGCAAGACTGTGCCCGGTTCTTCTGGGTAGTCAGGAATGATCTCCTTCATACCCTGACGGAGTCGGATGTAATAGAACACCTCCATTGGCGTCGGGGGAGTAGCCCGGAAGATCTGTTCCTTTGTGCGGAAACGTTTCTCCTGAAACAAATCACCCCAGGTATGAAGTTGGACGCGGTTGCACATGGAATGAAATCCATTTTCCGTTAAGAGCGATAGTTTCAGGTGGTACGAAAGGGGTAGCGCCGGTGAGTAGAGCATGGGGGCTTCCAGCAATTTGGTCATTCTACGCCACGCGTCCATGGTGCAGGTAACAGTGGTGGCAGGCGTCTCGACGTCGCTAACCAGGCCCAACAGCATGCCCTTGAGCGGCAGCGGGTGTGCGATCCAATCCTCAGCTGCAACCTGAGGCATAAATGGAGTGGGGTTAATCCAGTAGTAAGCATGTTGAGCCTGAGCACTGAGGTAATACACCTCCAAGTCTGGTACGTCGAATCCGCCCTTGTCATACGGCTGCGTCAACACCTTCCAGCTGAGGCGCGGTTGTTTCCCGTCCCAGAAGAGGCGAAGCAGTTCAGACCGGAGTCTCTTAAAGAAATAGGCTCCCGGATGATAAGGTACATTTTGAAAGAGGTATAGGAAACGTGGAAGGATGACCATTTTTATCAGGGAGGCTCTACCCGCCATCGACAGCGGGAGGGCTAACCAGTGAGTCACATTGTCAGCCAATTTGGAGATGGCCACCCCATAGTTCAGTCGGACCGTGTCCTCCTTATTGAGTGACACTACTATTCCCAAGTATTTCAAGTCAGTACTGCACCACTCCAGCGGGTAATCAAGCGGGAACCGGGCCACTGAGGGCGTGAGGGGGAAGAGTTGCGACTTATTCCAATTGATGTGCACTCCGGAGATGCCACCAAACAATACAAATTCTCTCAAAAGTGGGTTGAGGTGTTCTTGTGGGTGTCGCACATACAAAGTAACGTCATCCGCATAGAGGGGTATGCCGATCTGTCTTTGGTTACAATTAAAGGCGCTGGCCTTATGTAGCTGCCGGATCCTGCAAGCCAGGGGCTCTATTGCCAGGGCAAAAAGCAGGGGTGACAAGGGGCAGCCCTGTCTAGTCCCCCTCGTGATTGGCATCTGCTCCGACAGCACTCCGTTGACGACGACCCTAGCAACTGGAGAGGTATAAAGCAATGTCACCCAGGCAATTAAGATCCGGGGGAAGCCCATTCTGCCTAAGATGGCCAGTAGGTAGCCCCATTCGACCGAATCGAACGCCTTGGTGGCGTCCAGAAACACAGCAGCGACCGGCAGGTCTGGCGAGATGGTAGGTATGAGGGAGAACAGGGTGCAGAGGTTATGAGACGTGGCTCTCCCTGGGACAAATCCAGATTGGTCCGGCAGCACCAGGGTAGTCATAAGCAGGGATAGTCGAGTCGCGAGCACCTTCGCTAGAATCTTTGCATCGCAGTTGAGCAGCGATAAGGGCCTGTAGGCGTCGGTATCCCTCGGGTCTTTCCCTAGCTTGAGTAGCGAAGTGATCGCCACCTCCCTCATAGAGCCCGGCAGTATCCCCTCCTCTAACGACTCCTCAAACACCTCCTTCAGTACTGGTGCCATTATGTCAATGTAGCATTTATAAAATTCGGCCGGTAGGCCGTCCAGCCCCGCAGCTTTGCCGTTACTGAGTGACATGATCGCTTCCCGGATTTCATCGATCTCAAAAGGACATCCCAGGAATGCCCTATCGCCATCGCTCAGCCAACACAGTGCAATGTCGTCCAGGAAACTACCGAGTTCCAACTCCCCAGTCTGCTGTGTGGTATACAGCCGTTTATAGTGCTGCAGGAAGGTGTCCTGTATCCCCTTAGAGTCCTGGTAGGTCCTACCTGCACCATCAGAGATTTCTAATACGTGCGTGGCAAACCGTTGATGCCTTGTGAGTGCCGCCAGAACTTTTCCCGGCCTATCCCCCTCGCAATAGCGTCTAGCCGTCCAATATTTGCCGCGGAATTTGGCTTCCCTGGCTGCTTCCTCCTCGTAATTTGACAGCTTGGCTCTGAACGCCATCGCTAGGTCAGGGCAAGGATTACTGACCATTTCCGCTTCTAACGCCTTAAGTTCCTCTTCAAGGCTCGTTAGTGTGCGCACAATTTCCCTTAACACGCCACAGCTCTTAGATATTGTAACACCTCGCACAGTCACCTTGAAAGCTTCCCAGATCGTTTCGACCTTATCAACAGTCCCCTTGTTCCTAGGGAAGAAGGCCTCAATCTCCTCCCCGAGTTCCTGTTTGAAGACCGGGTCAAGGAGGGCCGAGGGGAAGAGTCGCCACGGCGGGCGTACCCTCGCATATCCAGGCATATCCAGGACAGTCAAAACGGGGCAGTGGTCCGAGTATGTACGAGGCAGATGTCTCACCTTAACGACCCCACCAGCTAGACCTCGTGAAATGAAACAGTAATCGATCCTGGCCCATGAGCGTGCGTGTGTGGTGAAGTGGGTGCCCTCCCTAGCTGCCGGATGCGAGTGTCTCCAGCTGTCTAATAATCCCGCTTCCGTCAGTATGCCCTGCAGCTCGTCCCTAGCCTTCGTGTTGTACTGTCCGCTACCGTCCGATCTGTCCGCCCCCGGGTGTAAGGAGGGATTGAAGTCCCCCCCCCAGACTACGTGTGTGGCCTCGACTTCTAGTGCATGTCCCCATAGCGTCAAGAAGAACCCAGGTGTGTCAATGTTGGGTGCGTAGCAGTTTATGAGCATTATCACATCAGTGCCCAATCTCCCCCAAAGGATCACGTATCTCCCCTCGCTATCCGTCCGAACACCCAGCTTCTGGAACGCCAGTCTTTTATCAATCAAAATGTCCGTGCCCCTGGAATAGGTGGAATAGGAGGAAAACTCTCTAACAGTCGCCCATCTATTTGCAAACTGAGGGGTACATCGTGGATTCAGGTGAGTCTCCTGGAGCATAGCTATCTGTACCTGGTGCCTATCTCAATATCCTAGTACATTTCTGCATTTCCGTGGGTTATTAAGGCCTCGAACATTCCAGGACAGTATTGATACAGTATTCAAGGCGCGAACATCCCTGTAACCAATAAATGCAGAGTGCCTCGGCACTCCTTGGTGCCGCATCATGTACCAATAACCTCATCGTACAGTACTGTCGGTCCTTCCGATCATTCATGCTGATACAACCCGTAAATCCAGTCCTAGCACACATGCCATGACCACCATCCGCACAATCATTTTCTCTCAAGTCCCACCCCAACAAGTGAACATTCCTCCTTCCTCCACACACAACAACACAAATCCCATTCCACTAGTCCTCCCCCAACCCACTGAAGCAACCCCAACTTGCCAGTACTATGATCCCTCCCCCCTCCCCCCTCCCCAATCCCCGTACCCAAGAACCATAGAAAAACTATGTGGGGAATCCCCTCCTGGGGGCATCAGAGGTACACATCCGCTCACCCCAACATTCCCCTCCCATCCCGCATATACCATATGGGGAAGACAGAGAAGAAGGGGTGGTGCCTGGCATGCATTAGTCCTGCAGATTTAAAACTAGTCAAAAATCAACAGCGCCGGACCTACAGCCCCTCAACCATAGAAGACATCAATAATGTCAATGGTACCGCCCATACACCATCTGCCGCTCGCAAAGTCACCTGTAGTGCCATCAGTTCGTGCATCCCAAGCATCAGTCAATCAGCGGATCAGTTTACACCAGCATGTTCAGTAGTCCGCTGGAGGACCATGGTGCAGGAGGGCATCTACCTACGTCTCCCAGTGAAGGAGACTACCACCACAGAGCATCCAGGGCATAGATTCCAATTAAACCGCCAGCAGTGCCCAGGACCTGCACCAGCAGTGTGATAGGGTGCAAGTGGCCAGGTCATCATGAGGGTACCTTTACGATTCATCTTGTTCAGCAGGATTCCCTCCCGCTGCACCTTCTTCCTCGTTACGCCTATCTCTTCTATCAGTGCGAAGTTTCTTAACATAATCCTCAGCGTGCTGTGGGTTCGTAAAGAAGTGTTGTTTGCCCTGATGGGTCACCCGGAGCCGTGCCGGGTACAAAAGTGCGTAGTCGACCTGCATGTCTCTCAGTTTCTTTTTCACATCCAGGAATTTCCTCCTTTGGTCTTGTACCATGGGCGTGAAATCCGGGTATAGGGAGAACTGTACACCATCACAGGACAAATTCCGGTGTGTGCAAGCAGCGGTGGCGCCCCCGGCTTGGGGACCGGGCCTAAAGAGCGGTGCGCCCTTTCAACGATGAATTGGTTCGAGAAGGCCTCCTTGCCTACCGCAGTTAGCAGTATACGTTCAACATAGTCCTCCATGCGTCCAGTGTTGGTGGACTCCGGAACCCCCGTGACGCGGATGTTATTGCGTCTACTCCTCGCCTCCAACTCCTCATTCTTCGCCGCTATCACTCTGAGGACATTATCCATGCGGGTGAGGCGCGTTTCGTGCGTCGCGGTAGTGTCCTCCGTAGTGGAAATGCGCCGCTCTGCCTCCGTCAGCCGTTCTTCGTGTACCTCCACTTTTTGCACGACGCCATCCATCCTGGAGGATAGTCGATCCACCTTATCCACGACAGTGGCGAAGCCCTGTCGCATCTCCTCTATGATCAGGCGCAACTCAGGCGTCATGAGTGCAGGGGGTGCCTCAGTGCTTGTTGGTCCTGAGGAGCTCCCGGCACCTGTCTTGCCACGTGTCGGTTTCTTTGCAGGCGCGGGTTTGAAGGACAATTTGGGTTGTTTGGCATCGTTTTTGCCCATAGTGCCCTATCTGCGGGCGCCCAGTGGTTCCAGTGAGCGGAGGACCCACCCGCTCTCAGATCAGGGTGCACGTTACGGTCGTCCCCAATGTGGCCGCCCAGAGACAAGAGCAGCAATGGTAGGCCAGCAGTGTTGAATATGTCTCTCGTGTATCCTCTCACACCAGCCCTGTAAAGCAGGGCCACTCGGGAGCACTCACGCTGGCAGTCAGGGTCGCCACCTCCCGGGGCTCAGCACAGCAGTCCACGATAGCGAGAGCACCCTGGATTATGAAGGGCAGTGGGGCGAGGCGAGTGTGGATATGCCCATGCCGTCGTCGCAAAACAGGGACACCGCCGATGTTAGCCTGCGAGCGCCGGTTCCGCCTCAGGCAGCTGTGTGTGGTTGCAGCGGCGGCGCTGGCGTGTCCCGGGGGGGTCCGCCGGGTGACGAGTAGTGCAGTCAGGGAAGTATGCAGTAACCCTCGTAGGGTCTGGGGAAGCACACACCCTTCAGTCCGCTGCCGCAGTAAGGGCGCTGGTGTGGCGAGCAGCCTCTCCCCTCTGTGCAGTGTCGCTAGGGGGGGTGAGACTCACCTCCGCTAGCCTCCGGCGATCGTTCAACAGGCCGTCCGCCCCTCCGGCCGAGTTACGCGACCTCGAGGCCTAGCCGCCTCGTGGGAAGCCGCGGTCTCAAGTGGCACAGCACCCGGTTCTGGTCAGCAGCTCTCCGCAGCAGCGCACCACGGGGCCCGTTCACAGCGCCATAACTCGGGCTCCAGACCTCGGATCTCCTCCGGATTTGGACAGGCACTGTAGCTCGGGTGTATCTGGCCTCGGTGCAAGTTTCAGGCGTCTATCTGCAGGGAAAGCAGATCAATGGAGGATGATTCTGGCCAGGCAGCCAGAGCCTCACAGAAGTGCGGCCATTAGCTTGTGCGCCCTCTAGCGCCCCCGTCCTCCAAATACCTTATGGGACAACTGGGGCTCCCTCGGGCGCGCTGCAAAACAACACTACTCCCCAAAGCTTCCTGGTCTGTCTTGGACCTGGCTATCGAGATCAACATAGAATCACCCCGTATTTGGACATGATCCCTGCATAAACCTCCCTCCACATCCTTCTTGTTTCTTGCTACGAGTTCACTTACCCGCATGGCCCCATGGAATGCCAATGCGAAAGCCGTTCAGAACAGAACTACCTCGGAAGGGGAGGAGCATGTCTCATCAAGTTTTGCTAGTAGCAAAGACAATCTTTCTAAACCAATCGGGTGCCTAGTATCTTGTCTGCGACCTTCCAGGCGCTTCCAACCGCGGAGCGCCTTTCTGACTAGGAAGGAACCCGTCGGGTCCCGTATGCCGTGGAGCTGTGCCATGAATGATATGGCCGCCCTATGTCTGTTGGCAGTTGCGGCTGATCGGCCTTCCTTATGAAGCGCCACTAAGAACCCTAGGAAGGATTCCTCCTGCCCCCAGCTATGTCTCCCTACTGGCCCTAAAAAGGAGCAGTATGAACGAAACGCTCCCTCATAGGCTTTCCTCGTCCTGGGCGCTAAGCTGGCTGCCACGAGGTCCTGTAATCCGGGGCACCGATCTGCCATAGTGTTTCGGGGAACGGTGCCGCCACTAGATCCGCTGTGGGTAGATAACCCTTGAAAGCCTGCATGTGTGAACGAGAGAGTGCATCAGCTGCATTATTCAGTACACCCGGCACATGTTTTGCCCTGAATTGTACATTCAATCTCATGCATCGCAATACAATTTCTTTCAACAGTCTCAAGATCCACTTGCAGCGTGCTGCCTGGTGATTAATGCACTCGACCACCGTCATGTTGTCTGACCAAAACACCACTGAGCGGTCCCTAAAGTCTTCCGGCCATGTCATCAGAGCCACCCAAATGGGAAATAACTCCAAGAACCCAATGTTACCTGTTCGGCCACTGGAGTGCCACTGCGTTGGCCATACTTGCGCCGACCATCGGTTACCAAAGATTGCGCCAAATCCCACACTCCCAGCTGAGTCGGTCCACAAACCCAGTTTGTCAGATGATGCTGGGGTTTGTTCCACGCCACCCGACCGTTGAAGTCCGCCAGGAATGCCAACCAAATGCGCATGTCCTGGCGAACCTCTGCCGACAGTCTCGTGCGGTGGTGTCCCTCCTTGAGGCCTACCATAGCTTGTGCAATGGAACGTGAGAAGGCAAAGTTAAGCTGGCCCACTGTTTGTTGTAACTGGTGCAGGGTCACCTTCTCCTTACCAAGACATTGTATTAAGGAAGCCCTGAACTTGGCCACCTTCTCCATTGGCAGACGGAAGCATCCCTCCACTGAATCGAGCTCAATTCCCAGAAACTCCAGTGAGGTAGATGGCCCCACTGTCTTACCTGGTGCCAATGGGACCCCAAACTCCCGCATAAGTGTGCAGAAGTCCTGCAGTGTTTGTGCACATTCCGTAGTGTCTGCCGGACCCAAGAAAAGGAAGTCGTCTAAATAGTGCATCACCTGTCTATGCCCAGTGGCCTCGGTGAACGCCCATTCCAAAAAGGAGCTGAACATTTCAAAATAGGCACATGAAATTGAGCAACCCATGGGCATGCATTTATCCATGTAATACTTCCCTTGAAACGTGAATCCCAGCAAGCGCTGGTCCCGAGGGTGTACTGGGAGCAACCTGAATGCTGATTCGATGTCTGATTTCGCCATCAAAGCACCGGGGCCCAGGCGATTCAGTAGATCGACGGCATCGTCGAGCGATGCGTATCGAACTGAACATACCTCAGGGTCAATAGCTTCATTCACCGAGGCCCCCTTCGGGGCCGACAGATTGTGAATGAGTCTATACTCCCCCGGGTCCTTCTTCGGAACCACTCCTAGAGGTGAACACACAAAATCCGCCACTGGCGGGCAGGCAGGCAAAAGGCCCTGCTACCCGTCCCAAGCTGACCTCTTTGGTAATTTTCTTGGCGGCCACCGCCGGGTTATGCTGAACAGATAGTTGATTCTTACAGAAGGGGCTCCCCCGAAAATTTCCCGCCGGGATGTTGAAGCCATACAGAAAGCCATTCCTCAAAATCCCGGCGGATACATGATCAGGGTATTTGTTCAGCCAGGGAGTCAAAGCTAAGATATCGATGGGCGAAGATGATTGCTTCCCAGGCACCATATCAATCCTGCTTGGATCCTCCCTTTCCTCCCGAACCACCGGACTTGGATCTACAGCTAATTTCTGGGTGTGAGGAGTTCCCACAGCCCGAACAAGCATGCCGGAACCTACATGTTCCCTGAGGCCTTTGTTGAAACCCCAACAAACCCCACGCTTGCCTCCATTCCCGCCGGTCTTGGGCTGTGATTCCCCACCGGCGCTCGCATGAAAGGGCTGTGCCGGTCTCTGTTGGACTGTCCCAGACCCGCTCCAGCCTGGCGACGACGTACCCGCCGGTCCAGGCAAGAGCTGATTATGCCATGACACCGTGTCGAGACAATCCCACGTTAAAGCCTCATTAAACTCTTTAGCTTTTCGAAAGTTAACGTCATAAACCTCTCATTCATTCCCCCCGTACATTGTATAAAAATTCATGATCCTGTTCTGGTAACATGATAATTCGGGCAACACTTCGGGTTTACGTTCCCCCATTACTGCTGTAAACATAGAAAAGGCCTTGACCCAGTTCGCCATGGTCTCATCGACCCTAAATTCCGCCATCTTGGCCCGCCATACGCTGGGGTGCCATAAATCTTTCTGGGTCTTTGCGTATTCTATCTCACGATGGTCGGTCAACAGTGAAAACATGTTAATATATTTGTCCCCCCCATATCATTTCCTTCGTGGCCGCCGGGATGTGCTGAGACAACCTTTCCCGCCTTGAAGGCACTGAACTCTCCCCAACCAATGGCAATGGGCTCTTACCGGGTTCAGCCGCCGTGTCCGCTGTCTTCGCTCGGCCATCCGTTGTGACCCCCGTTGCTACCTGTGGGGGAATATAAGGAACATTCGCCGTCCCGGCTTCCCTTGACTGCCGTAACTGCTCAATTATTATTCTGGCTTCCTCGGCCGGATCCCCCGCAGCCACTGCCCCCCCTGCTTTCTTCTTTAGCCAGGGTGACACTGCCGCTAACTGAAGGGCCAGTTCCGGGGGCATCTGATCATCCTCAACTGGCGTTATCACTACGGGGATTGGTAAATCCACGTCCGGACCTGGTACCGGGCTATCCACCGGTGCGACCGGGTTGATTGCGCCCGGGCTCGCTGGGGGCACCTCTGGGGCTGGGCCCTCCCTGGAACCCGCCCTCCTCTTATTCCTCTTCCCCTTACCCTCTGGGGCGACGTCCGGCAATGCCGGCCCTATAACTTTTTTAGGCCGCCCGAGAGGTTGTTCTGCGCTGCTATCTGCTTCTTAACATCTGCTAAGCCCCGACCGATCGCATCCACTTTACCCATTTTTTGGTCCATCACCGCTACTCGGTTCACGAGGGTGCGTAGCATCTTCTCCATCTTGGAGCTCTTTCCCGCTTTCTTGCCAGACATATCTTGGTTACTCCGCCCAACTTGATCCGCAAGGTACTAGAGCTTCGACATGCCTGGCACTGAAAGAGAAACAACAAAGATTACAAGTTCTCAAAATTGCCGCTTGTTCCTTCGAGGGCTCACGAGCGACGAGGGGTGCAGCCTTCAGAGCACTGGAACAAGAGGAAGCCTTGTTGGATTCCTGCTCTATTTATCCATCTGCGGGAGGGCGGGGGCCAGCCTCAGGTACGCCCATCCATGCGCGGACTTCCGGGCGGGTGTCTAGGACAACCCCTTCTGGGCGGGAAGGGCGTGCTCCGGCTACGCCGCTTTGGGCATACCAGCCGAAACACGCCCCCCGCCCACAACGGTTTCCCGGGGGGATCGGTGCACCCATCCATACGTTCGGGGGGACCGAGTGGTCTTCCCTTTCCATTCAAGAGCATTTACAAATTTAAACTCTGGTCCACCATTGAACAACACGGTCGAAAACCATATTGGATCTTGGTCAGGATATTATTGTCATCTACCCAGCTAGCGAGCCTATCAAGCACAATGCGGCCCACCACCTTTACAACAGAGTCCAAAAGGGAGATGGGCCTACAACAATGAGGGCTGTCCCGATCTCCCTTTTTAAAACCCGGGACTATGGTAGATAATGCTCAAGTGTCTGGGCCGCCAATTATGACAGCAGCATTAATAGTTGCAGTGAGTATGGGTACCCAGATGTCCAGGTTAGAAATATAGAGATCTGATGGAATCCCATCAGGTCAGGGGCTGGGGCCTTAGTTTTAGTTAGACCCATTATACCTGCTTTAACCTCCTGTGCGCTAAATAGGATCCCAGATTTACCCTCACCGATATCCATGACAACTCTTGAAGAGGGTTCAAACTGGAACATGCCCTCAAAATGACTTATCCAATCACCCACTGAAATGTTGGCGTCCAGTGTATTGGCTCTATCTACTGCTAAAAACGGGCTATTGGTGATGCTCCAGAACTTAGAGGGATTGCGCACAATGCTGGCCTCTACCAGGTCTGACAAGGCCTCCTCTTTCAGTGCTGATTTACGTTTTGCCAAGGTGGCCTTATATTGTCTGCGGTATATCTTGACAGCCACGGAATCTCTTGGTGTGGTGCTCAAAGTTTCTTTCAATCTTCTGGAGGCGCAGGAGCATTCTGAATCCAACCATCTAGGACATGTATAAGAGGGAAACCTGCCTGTGGCCTGCAATAGGTTGGCTATGGCGCCTGACATACTTCCCAAGGCCTCCAGGATGTCTGAAGGTTTTGCTGCCCTGTCTGAGCAAATGGAAAACTCCTTGGAACACTAGGTAAGCATGGACTCATAAAACTGATCCAGTATAATCTGTACCCACTTCAATCTCCTCCCCCCCATCCACGGCTGTCAGTGCGCCTGTGCTCCACTATTGGCTCATTTTCATCCAAGCAAGCCTGCAGCCTTTCTCATATGCAAATACTAACAATACATTTAGCAGCAACAGCGCTTTGTAAGGAACAGACTCAACCATGTTAGTAAAGAGAAGGTTCACAGCAACAGAGCTGCGACCTTGGTGTCAGTGACCAGAATGCGTGTTTTTAAAAAAAAGGTTTTTTATATAGCCCAAACTCCACTCAAAGGTATCAAAGTGCTTTACTTGAGCACTAGTTGCGTTACAGATAGACACATTCATTCATGATAGGCACGGGGATATTCAGTAATTTTCCCAGAATTACTGGATGTGGAGCATCCCTGCCGAGAATCAAACCCAATTCCCCAGCTTCATAGTGGACTGCTCTAGCCATTAGGTGACATCTGCAGGGAATTGATTGTTTTAGATAACAAAACTA
Organism: Lissotriton vulgaris; assembly: GCF_964263255.1. Taxonomy (NCBI): domain Eukaryota; kingdom Metazoa; phylum Chordata; class Amphibia; order Caudata; family Salamandridae; genus Lissotriton; species Lissotriton vulgaris. The sequence continues at coordinate 1,369,506,773 of NC_141696.1, forward strand.
TTACGTACTTCATGTACTTTGTGTTCCTCTTACTTGCATGTGTGTTACACCCCTCACCCTCTCTTCCTACTTCCTTAGTTGCTGTTCTTTTTTCCTCAACCTTCCATTGCCATTCTTGCTCCCCCCCCCCCCACCCCCCACCTCCATTGCCTGTGTGTTGGACCAGGCCTTTTCTGCAGTGTCACCAACATTTTTGCCTTCCTCTTCTTTCTGAACCAGATTTTTTACTTTTAGGACCCTGTGCATTTTTTCTCAAGACGGGTAACATTGGCCTACACCTAATTATAGTGAACATGCTAGGTGAAGGGTCCAGAGAGGGCCAGGTTGTGCTCAACCTAATTGCAATGGACATCTAGAAGAGGGACCCAAATACTCTGAAGCACATTCATCCTAACACAATGGGGTCTGTGCAGAAAGTTAGTATAAATGGGAAAAACTGCCTGCTCTGAGATACTTGTGCTCTCCACACTATGGTGAGAGGAAGTACCTAAAGTCTGAGGATGGTCTCCCCAATACCCAGAATACAGGTTTGGTAGATAGTGGGGAGGGCATGGAGTATCTGCTTGCCTGAGCTGAGGCAGAGTTCAACTGCAAAGTGAATGTGGTCAGTACTGGGGTAAATGAACTAGTTTTCTCTTAGGCAATTATCCAATTACCCCTGAATTGCTGCCAGGAGCAGATGCCTTTTGGTTTGGACCACATCAGCTGTGTTCACCAGAGCACAGGCTGATTGTCAATCTCTGGAGGAGACTGGAACTATCCCCAATTCGCAGGCAATGAGACCAGATAGTTTACAGAAAAGGGCAGACTCTGGGAAGACACGGACCGTGGAAGTAATCACTTCTGCTCTAGAGGGAGAGGAGGATGAGGCTTCCGAAGTGGACCAGGATTCTGGAGTCTGAGTTGTTTCCAGAGTTGCAGGGTTTGTTAGTTACCGGAGTGCCTACCCAGGATCATTTCCATATGGCACAGTACACTTGTGGGGCTTCGGAAGAAAGCCTAGGACCAGCTCAGAAAATGAGTGATTGGGAATCACTATGTTGACAGGGAGGCTGCCATTTTGTATAGTGAGCTAGTGAATCCTGAGCCAGAATCCAGCAGAAGGCTAGTGGGCCCGTAAGTGCCCAGGAATGTCCTGTTGTCACTGGCTAACAAAGTGCCCATGGCAGGATATTTGGGAGTTAGAAAAGCCCAGGATAGGTTGGACCCTCTGGTCTACTGACTAAGGATACGCAGAGATACAGAGGAGAATGGTAGACCCTTCATCACTTGCCAAAAGAGTAGTAAGTCCGGAAGGAAAACAAAGACACTGCTAGTGCCTCTACCAGTTGTAGATGTTCCATCTGAGCACATGGTAATAGACATAATTGGTCCATTTGACCCTTCCTCAAGGTCAGGGAACAAGTATATCTTGGCTGTGATGATTCATGCCGACAGGAATGCTGCGGCAGTACCTCTGAGGAACATGACAGCACAAGTGGTAGCAAGAGCTGGCCTGGAGATCTTTTCTGGAGTTGGATTTCGAAGCACAATAATTTCTGTTTGCGGAACCAAATTTATGTCCCCTTATATGAGACAGATCTGGGAGCAAGCTGTTGTTACATAACACTTTTTCATGTTACACTACCCACAAACCAATAGTTTGGTGGTTCACTTTACCAAGACAATGAAGAGCTTGATGGGAATTCTGCCAGAGAACCTCAAAAGGACGTGGGATCTTCTCCTGCCATGTCTCTTGTTTGCCTATTGAGAGATTCCCCTAAGGGGGATAGGGTTCAGTCCCTATGAACATCTATATGGACACCTTAGAGAGGGTTCCATTCACTGTAATCAGAAAAGGGTGGAAAGGAACTTCAGCGTGTCCACAGAAGTATGTTGTGGGCTATCTGAATGGCCTCAGGAAGTTGAAGGCCCAACGTGATGGGCGAGGCAAAGGAAAACCTTCAGGTCTGTCAAGTCATCGTGAAGGAATGGTACTACCAGAAAGCTCTGCTGACTGGGTTTCAGGAAAGTCAGGAAGTGTTGGTGCTGAAGCCTTTTTGACCCAGGGCTCTAGAGTATTTTAGAAGATTTCTGATGTAAGCTACTTGGTGGGCACAGGAGCCACACAGAAACACAAGATGGTGCTCCATGTGAACAGGCTGAAGCCGGAGAGATTACGCAGTGTATATCATGGCTATGGCAGAGGAAGTTGGAAAAGACAACGAGCCTCCTCCCGACCTGCTGCATAGTGACATGAAGGATGGCACAGGGGAAGGGGTTCTGTTAGCCCTGGTTTAACACCTGAACAGTTTTCCAACCTCTTTTTGCTGATTCCAGGGATGACACATGTCTGTGTACATGACATAAACACAGGAGTCTGCCAGTGAGAGACATAGTGTACATAATGTCGGACGGTGTTCAGGGAAGCATTAAGGCGGAATTACCAAGATGTGCCTGGTGATCATTGAGAGATCTTGCAGTCCGTGACCTAGTCCTGTAGTGCTAGTGTCAAAACAAGGGTTTACTGACCTGTGGTTTTGGGTGGACTATCAAGCCCTCAGTGAGGTAACCAAGACCGATGCTCAGCTCATCCAAGAGTGGATGAGCTTGTGGATCAGTTAAGAGCTGCAAAGTATTTAAGCAACTTGGATCCCACCTGTGGGTACTGGCAGATTGCCTTAGCTCCAGGTGTCAATGAGAAGACTGCATTTTCTATGCCAGAGGGACCGCAGCAGTTAAAGGTGATGCTCCTACCACATTTCAGCACCTGGTAAACCATGTTCATGAAGGGCTGAAAGAGTTCTTTGTGGCCTACCTAAATGATATTGTGGTGTTTAGCAAATACATAGCAGAACCAACTGAGACATATAGGACAGGTGTTGGCGACAATACAAAACGTAAAACTGACCATCAAGGCGTAAGTTCCACTGTTACATTTTTGGCACTAGGCTTGAAGTACAAACTGATCATAAGCATGAATGGATTGAACCACTGGAATGCAGATGGATTTGCCTGCCGGTTTTGCGGATCTGAAAACTCATCCTCTCCAGACTAGGAGTTGGTTCAGGGTAGTCTGATCTGTTTAGACAGAACAGTCCCTTACATGGTAATGGATATGTACCCTAGTTCTGAGTGCCCCGGCTGCAGTGATATATGGATCCTTGGTATTGTGTTTTTTCCATCATGGGCAAACACGGATCATGCACATGTACCATGACTTAAGCCTGTCTCACATATTGTAGTCTTGTTAGACTGCAAGGGCACACAAAGCTTTACCCTGGTAGCGGTTAAGACTATTGCCCTTGCCCAGAGTTAAATAGCATGAGAGCAGAGCTGGTAGCGTACTGTTTTTGTAACAAGTGATCATTAAGAGAACATGTCTTTTTACCTGTGTCAATTGAGAAAGATCTATTGGCCCAATAATATATAGTTGAGCTGCGATTTACCTAAAATGTCCTTGGCCTACATCATTGTGAGAGGGCTAGGCGGATTATAGGCACAGAGTCTGTATATATTTTTTTGTTAATGATGATTTTTTAAATTATTTTCACACAGAGACTGCTGTAGTGTGCCTTCTCTGTCTAGTATGGCACAGTTTGATATTCATCTCAATGGACTTCACTCTATGCCAACTCCACTGTACGTGACTCTACTCCCCTGTACAGCATTCCATTCTAATCCACTCCACACTATGCCACTCTACAAGAATGTAGCCCACTCTGCTCTATGCCATTTTACTCTACGCCACTCTATTCCACTCCACTCTACACTACCCCAATGCATGTCACTTCATTCCACACAATGCTATTCGACGCCACTCCGCTCTACACCACACCACTCTATGACACTCCATTCCACCCCACTATATGTCACCCCACTCTATTGTACCCCACTATATGCCCCTCTACTCTAAGCCACTCCACGCTACTCTACCCTATGCCACTTACCTCCACACAATGGCAATCTATACCGCTCCAATCGGCGGCACTCTACACTACGCCATTCCACTCTAAGCCACTACACTCTATGTCATTCTACTCCATGCTATCCCACACCACTCTACCCTATGCCACCCCACTCTACTGTACGCCATTCTGTCACTTCACGCCACTCACTCTACCCCATTCTACTCTATGCAACCCCATGTCACTCTAAGCCACTCCACTTTACACAACTATACTCCAATACACCCCACTCTATGTTAATCTACTCTACGGTAAGCTACTCCACGGTATGCCACTCCACTCTAATCTACGTTACTCCATGGCACTCTAAGCCCACCCTACTCTATGCCATTTTACTCTAAGCCACTTTAGTTCACTCCACCCTTTGCCACTGTATTCTATGCCATAATTTACTCAACCCTGCCACATAATTTGGCCCTCCCCTGCCGCATAATTCCAGTGGCCCTGGATATAATTATTCTAGATAGTATGTATGAACAACCTCCTGATACATGTTGTGCTTTCATTACAGGATCTGAAGTATATCTTCTTCAGGGTCAGTTGATCCCAATATCGGAAGTGAGATGCAAACCAACAGCCACAGGAAATTCAGTATACACAATGTCCCTTGTTCTGAGCATGGAGAAAACTCAATTTAGGCTGGTAACAGGAGTTAACTGTCAAATCAAGACTATAAATTTCACTTGGAAAACATGAGGCCTATATTTTCACACCTGGACATTTCACTGGAATAAACCTGATGAAAAACAGAATGAAAATGACGTGAAACTGTGGAAACTGGGCATATAAACAGTTATAACCCAATAATTCCCCACATCTCATTATACAGTTTAGAACACCAAGTATTCAAGTATCTTGGAATTACCAATTCCAGCAGTATCAATAGTTCCAGTTGCAAGAATACTGTCCACATTCCAGAGTACCTTTGAATGAGGATTATGTCTTTTTTTTGTTGTTCAATTTATTACATTGGTTTTTATAATGAAAAGCAATACAGAGGAAATGAGGAGGGAAAATAAAAAGATTCAAAATCTGACAGTTGCATAGTGTGTTCAATAATGTGCCACATATAGATACTGATGATAAAGGCATGAGATAACAACAGACATAAGTCCAGCACATAAGAAGAGACTAAAGCATTTTACATCTAGCTATGTGCATCAAATAGGACTGGATGAAGTGAAACAAGTGGTTCTGTCAGGTGTACACCTTTCGTGAATGTCCTGGTGTTATAATAAAGAAAAAAGAAAGAAAAAAGGGGGTAGGAGAGCAGGAAGGAGAGGGGGAGTCGTGTGATACTGTGCGCGGGCGGGATCCGAGATTCAGATAAGAAAAGAAGAGTAAGAATAAGAATTAGTGGTCGGTAGGTGGTTGCGGAATTTCCCTTTCGACGGAAGGGTTGCGAATAAAAATGTCAAGCATAATCCAGATACCCTGAGACGAGGCCAGGCAGCCTTTTGTATGAGATTGGTTGATGTGTGTACTTCGTAGATAGGTTACCCAGGCCCACCAGGTATGATAGGATACATTATTGGTGGATTTCCAGTCAAGTAGAATAACCTTAATAGCGATGGTGAGGAAAAGATCAAGCAATGATAAGTCAGTGGCAGAAAGGTGAAATGGAGGGTCTGCCACCTAGGGTCCTAGAAGGATGATCGGAAGAGATAGTGAGATAGGTGTTTAAAAATTGTTTGGAAGCCATGAGGACACCTCCCGCCAATAGGGTTGTGTTGGTTAAAACTAGCTCAAAGTTATCACTACTTGAAAATGTATTCCTGGACCCTACTGTTGTATTTCTATCTAGGACCCTAATTCGATATTCCCCATTCATGCCCTTATGTGGTTATAACAAATAATATCCTTATAAAGGAATAGGAATCATATCCATATTTAGTAATAGCCCATGCAGTCCAAAACACGGCAAGGCTACTCCCATAGACTCCTAGAAAGCACAACGCGTTCTTTAACACCTTGGCTGCTAATGGTTTTCCCCTCCTGTGCTAACATTCCATGAATCCCTCTATTCATGACGAGCTCAGCTCGTCATAAGCACAGCTCAACTGTGCCTCATGACGAGCTGAGCTCGTCATGAGCAGCGAAGGGGTTAAACAAACCAAGCCTCCAGCAGCCCGGGAATTCCCCCTGCTTTTGTTTTGATTTGCACAAGAACTCCTGGAGTCTAGAAAGAACTGTTAGTTCTTAGTGACGTCTTATGTCCAACCTTACGTCAAACCCGGCACCTTTCAGGTATAAATATACCAACGTTGCCTTAAGCAAACACACGGTGGTGGGGAGCAGAGCGACGTTCTACTTGCCCGGGAGCCCAGCTGTTGCTAGAGCCAAAGGAAAACGCCCCTCCCTTCGACGCACTGAGAGAGATGCTGTCTTTTTCTCCAGCCGAGGAAATCCAGCTCCGGTGTTCCCAAGTCACCCTCGGTGGTTGCTGGGAGATCGAGTCCTGAGAAGCGAGATACAAGACCTCCTTCATTCTATAACCAAGGTACGGAGCTGATTAAAACCTTAGAGAGAATTCTTGATTCCGATTCTTCACAAAAACCTAACTTAACTTAAAACTGCAACTTACTTACTCCTTCCCACGTATTAGGCTTAGGTCAGGTACACCGGGGTAGGCGTATCTTAGAAGCACCAGTTGAGTTTGTTGGTCAATGTTTTTATGTATGTATATATTTTATCAATTTTAAAGTATTGTATGGCTAAGAAACCATATCAATGGTTTTACAGTATTATTTCATAATACTACTTTTACTGTACGCACTTTACTTTATAATAAGTATTGCCATTGTGGCAATTCATTTCTCTTGCATGAGAAAGAAGGCTGCTCAATAAAATAACACCTTTTATTGAAAACGCCCGTCTCTCTATTTCTCTGCACTCTGGTGAAATTAACCACATCCGCGCTAGTGGAATTTTGGAGCTATGCTGAGATATTTAAAAACCCATGTTACATGACGAGCTGGGCTCATCATCAGTGTGCGAGGAGGCTACACCATGACGAGCCCAGCTCGTCATGAGCCTGGAAGGGGTTAAGCATGCATGATTGAGTGAGTGAAATAGCTGTCTATTGTTTTCACACGACTCGAGAGATACACTCTTTATTCTGAGGGAGCAAAGTTGTCATGTTTATGCGGTTGTCAGAAACTAATCCCTTCTTGTTTAAATCAGGACGGTTAACCCTTTACTGAACATTCGAGAAAGTTTCTAGTGACCTCTGAGCTAGCTGGCAAAACTAATTAGGTCTAACATAGTCAGTAGAGACCTAGATGACCTCAGTCCTACGTCTACACTGCTGTTTATGTTATTCCAATGCGCAGAGCCGATTGGGAATATAGGAACTACACTACACTACGGCCAAAGCTAAAAAACGTGAAGGATGATGGTGACAGGAAAGAATTAAGAATTCCTACACCCCTACTTACTGCCAAATTGTCAACATATTTCTGCCGTTTTCGTGGTGCCCGCAGTGTAGGGTCACGCCGGCATTCTTCAGGACCTCTCGGATCCCAATAGAGTTTTTTGCCCTCAATACCAGGATATGGTATTCCTAGGAACCAGTTGTTCCCACCAGGAGGGTATCCCTACGTAACACACTCTTGTTGTACGGGTTTCTCAAGTAATATGCTAAAACTGGTGAGAAAGAGGGAGAGCCCCCTTGTAATCTCACATTCATCAAGGTGGGTGCTCTGCCCCAAGGATTCCCCCGATTCCGCTGTGTATTGAGGTAGTCATAAAAGTCTAGGTTAGACAGGTTATGTTTATGTTGTAAGGATGAGAAAGGCAGAAAACCAGAGTTAACATATAACTCAGAAATCGTAGTAAAACCTTTGGCAGCCCACAAATGTCCAAGCTCACGAGAGTTAGGAGTGAGTAGTTTCTTATTATACAATAAGGACACCACAATGAGTTACAGATGTTGATTTTCAATACAGAGTCACCACAGATCATTGAAGGACAAGGATCCCAAACCGGGCATTAAGCGCTCTAAACAAGAAGCACCGATTCCTGACCTTCTGACCAAAGAGAAACCTGAGACCGAGTCCACTTTGGATATCATACTCAAGAAGCTGAATGATGTTCATGACATTGCCCAAAGTACTAAGTCCAAGACTGAAATTCTGCAAATGGAAGTTGCTGTAATCAGTAGAGACCTTAAAGAACTTATGCTGAGGATTTCTAATGCTGAATCTCGTATTAAGCCGAGTCTGGTGGCTCAGTGGACTAATGCATCCACTGCAGGGGCCTGGGTTAGACCTCATGGTCGCAGGTTCATATTCTGGCAGGTCCACTCAGCCTTTCATCCATCTGAGGTCGATAAAATGAGTACCATTGAGTTGGGTAACTAAAAACATCTGTTATTCAGCGCCAAGATACCTACGGGTGAACGTGTGTTTCACAAATATACATGTTATGATATGTTATTAGTGTGAATGAAGACTGCTTAACTGCCCACTCCAACTACCTCCTTAAATCAGACCTTGCCATCTCTATTCTCAAACAAGAACTGACTGAGCTTGAAGATCGTAACAGGAGGAGGAACCTCAGAATCTTTGGCCTGTCGGAAGGTACAGAAAATAATCGTCCTCCACAATTGCCTTCCTTGAAAAGTAGATCCCTTTGGTAATGGGTCTCTCTTTCACCAAGGACTTTGAAAATGAACCCGCCCATAGGGTATCTTCCAATAGACCTAAGAACTGAACCACTGCTCATGCCCTTATCTTTTGCCCACTGCGATAGCAACAGACAGAATTCATCTTATTCCACTTGAGAAGACGCAAGTTCATCCTTTGGCAAGCCGCGAAAATCAACATATTTCAGGACTCTCAAGTGGTCTCTGCTTGAGGATGATGTCTTTGAAGAAGTGATTAGTGCCACCAAGTGTGATACTTTGAAGTACTGACTTTGTAAAAGTTCTACCAATCATTGCAATAACAATACATTTTACTTGTTTTCTCTGGAGATGGATGTTGTTCACAATGCTTTTTATGGCCATGAAGCCTACTTTAACTATTAAGCATCAGGACAGATCACCTTGCTAAAAGTCAATTTGGGCTCCTCTGATGCTGCACAATACGTTCGAGCAGGAGATAAAAAAACTGGTTTTGTCTACAATAGAATTTGGAGACTACTTGTGCTACAATGTATTTGAGCACATTGCAAAGCAAGGAGGAGAGCCTGGAAATCCATGCCTGAAACTACTGCTTCTGTTGAGATTGCAGAGGAGTGCTGCAATGAAAGGGAGGTCTGCCTCAGAAAGTACATCAATCAATCAATCACAGTTTTTGTAGAGCCTGACTACTCACTCGTAAGTGTCTTAAGGCATGGCGGGGGAGGGGGTCTGCTGTTCTGTCGAAGAGCCAGGTCCTGCCTGAGTTGAGGCTGCGATGGTGATTGCCTGAGATGCAGAGGAAGAAAGTTCCAATCCTTGCAGCGATGTAGTAGAAGGATTTTCCTCCAGCAGTGGTCCTGCAGATCCGTGGGATGGTGGCCGGGGCCTGATGGGCGGAGCGGAGATGTCTGATGGGGGTTAAGGTATGTGTGTCCGGTGTTGTGACAGGCTTTGTAGGCTTGCGATAGAGGAGCCGGTAGGTGATCCTTTTGTTGACCGGGAGCCACTGGAGGTCTTTCAGGTGGTCAGTGATGTGGCTGCAGGGAGGGATGCTCAGGATGAGTTTGGCGGCGGTATTTTAGATGTTTTTGCAGCTTCTTTTTTCATGGTGCTGGCATAGAGTGCGTCGGAGCAGCGTGTGTTAGCAGGAGGCAGCGTTGATCTGGGGGTACATTGAGAGAGAGAGGAGTCCAGGATGATGCAGAGGTTTTGTGTGTAGCCCATGGGTGTGGGAGGGGTTCCGAGCGCCGCTGGGCAATCAGGAGTCGTCACAGGCGGAGGGGTTGTGGACCAGGATGAGGACTTTGGTTTTGTCTGAGTTGAGCTTGAGGCAGCTACCCTTTATCCAGGTGGCTACTGGGTTCATTCCGCTGTGGAAGTTGTTCTTGGGGGCTGTGGGCTCATCGGAAAGGATCAGCTGTGTGTTGTTGGCGTAGGAGACAATGTTGAGTCTGTGGTTTCCGACAATGAGGGCAAGAAGGGCCATGTAGATGTTAAAAAGAATAGAGCTCAGGAAGGAGCCGAGTGGCACTTCACAGCTGATTTATGTGGGCTCTGAGAGAAAAGGTGGAAGTATGACTCTGTGTTCAGCCTGTGAGGAATCAGCGGATCTAGTCAAGGGCTTTGTCACGGATGCCGGTGTTGTCAATTCTAACGCATATGGTGTCAAAAGTGGCCGAGAGGTTCAGGAGGATGAGCTACGTGGTTTACCTCCCTCGAGGAGGATGTGGATGTCATCTGTGTTGAGAGGTCTCGGAGCTGTGGTTGCTTCTGAATCCAGATTGTGAGAGGTCCAGGATGTTGTTTGATTCAATGTAATTGGAGAGTTGGGTGTTGACAGCCTTCTTGATGACTTTGGCTGGGAAGGGGAGCAGGTCTGTATTTCTTGATGTTCGTCAGTTCGGCAGATGGTTTCTTCAGTATGGGGTTGATCTAGGCGTGTTTCCAGTCTTCGGAGAAGGTGGCGGTTTGATGGAGCAGTTGATTGTGAGGCAAAGATTGGGTGCAATGGAGACACTGGCTCTGTTGAATATGTGGTGGGGGCAGGAATCGAGGGGGCTCCGGAGTGGATGCTCTTTATGAACTTGAGGGTACTGTCGGTGGTGAGGGAGGTCCAGTTGAGTAGAGTCTGCTGGGGTCGTGCAAGACATTATTTTCTAACAATGGGCTTACAGGCTGCCAATTGCTTACCATTGGATGGCTTCTTTATCACACTCATTTGCTTGCTTCTTATGGGTGAGTTTCCTTGTGTTTGTCCCTCCACTTTAGCATGGACGCATTATTTGTGTCCTTCCACTGCTAATTTGTTTAGGTTTTACTTTTTGTGTTTAAGCACTCTACAAGGGTATTTTTCAGCTGTCTACTTCATGTATTTCTCCCCCCTGAATGTTCCTCCTGCTCTCCCTCCTTCCTTTTTGTATATGTGTTGCTTGCCGCCACATGCCTATTATCCTTTCATTGTCTATGTCGCTTGCCCCACCTGTCCTCCCTCCTTCCATTGTCCATTACTTGACCCCACCCACATACGCTTCATCCCTTGCTAGACAACAATAGCCCTACCCTCTTCCTTCCCTCAGTTGTCTGTGTTGCTTGACCACAAAGGCCCTTCTTCCCTCCCTCCATTGCCATTGTTGTTTTCCCTACCAACCTCTCCTCCTTCTGTTGTCTATGTTCCTTGAACCCAAAGGCCCTCCCTCCATTGTCTGTGTTGCCTGACCCCCACCCACCTCTCTCCTTCGGTTGCACATGTTGCTTGACCCCACCAGCCCTCTATCCCTTCGATGTCCATGATGCTTGACACCATACGACCTCCCTCCATCGTCCATGTTGTTTGAATCTGAAATCAGTGCTTTACCCTAGCTGCCCTCCTTCCATCTGTTGTCTGTGTTACTTCCTTTCATCCGCCCTTCCCTCCATTGTTCATGTTGCTTCAACACGTTGTCTGTGTTGTCACACAAATCAAATCAAGTTGTACTTGTATAGCTCATCTTATCACCCAAAAGTGTATCCAGGCGCTGTGCTGCAGGTATCAGTTGAATAGCCAGGTCTTGAGTCCCTTCCTGAAGTGGGTCAGCAAGGGTGCGGTGCGAAGGCGGAGTTAGCGTGCGTTTTGGGATTTGGTAGTGAGGTGGGAGAAGGAGTGTCCTCCAGAGTGTCAGCGGCGGATGTGTGGTATCTATGCGAGGGCGAATTGTGCAGAGCTAAGGTTCCTGGAAGGTATGTGGAAATGCAGGCGGTGGTACATGTAGGTGGGTCCTTGGTCGTGGAGGGCTTTGTAGGCGAGGAATAGAAGCTTAAAATGGCATCTCTTCTGGACAGAGAGCCAGTGGAGGTCCTTCAGGTGCTGGGTGATGTGAGTCCTCTTTGGCAGGTTGATGATCAGTCTGGCAGTTGCGTTTTGGATTGTCTGGAGTCTTTTCATGTGTTTGGTGGTGGTGCCTGCATAGAGTGCGTTGCAATAGTCCAGCCGGATATTGCTGGACGTATAGATCGGTTCCAGCATGTGTCCTGCTCTGAGCGTGGGGTCCATTACCAGTTGTTATCCAATCTTTCCAGGAGGTCGGTGGATTTGGTGTCAGTGAGGTTGTCCAGGTGGAAGTTGAGCTCTGCCAGGAAGACGTAGTGTTTGGATTCAATGGCGAGTGGTGTGATGAATTCAGCAATGGCATCACTGAGGCCAGTTTATGGTCCTGGTGGTCTGTAGGGGAGGGTGCATTTGATGGTGGTTTTGTCATCGTACAGAACTGGAAGTTCATGTGTTCCATGATTGGTGTGGTTTCGTCAAAGGTGATGGTGCAGGTGATTAATTCCTTGTGTACGATGGAGATGCCACCTCCATGTCTGTTGGTGCGGTTGCGATGATTCATCTTGTAGCCGTTGGGTGTTGCTGTGGCGATGTCTGGGCTAATACGGGTGGGGTGAGTCAGGTCTCTGTGATAAACACCACATCAGGGGAGAGGGTGGAGAGGTAGTTTCCCCACACCCTCCATTCTCTTGGTTAACCCCTCACCCGCCCACAGTGTTGACTCCCCGCTCTCTCCATGTTGCCTTCCACCCCGGGGTGTCTTTTAAATAAAAGGGAGGGAGCTGCATATCAATCTCCCCTGAGCCATACAATGGTCCAGTGAACTCCATCCCCCTTGGCCAGCTGGTATACCATCTATTTCCTGGCCCACGGGCAAGGAAAATGAAATGTTCTCCCACCGGGCAGGAGCACAAACCTGCTGCTGCCCGATGGGAGAAGACAACTTTTCAATTCCCACATTCTAGGGCAGGGAAATGCTTTGAATTGAGTCCAAGTCACAGAAGCAAAAGAAAACTGCTCCCACGAGGTTGGAGCAATGCTGCTGTACACTGCACCCACAATGGATGCACTCAGGGGACCCGGTAGGGCTGCGAGAGACCTGGGCCTACTCACGCACCCCCTAATGAGGGATGCCCTGTGGGGAGCTCTGGGTGGGCACCCCCTTAAAAAAAAAGCATGCCGGCCATGCAGGAGCAGTGAGCCAAGGGGTTGTGGGGAGCCAGGGCCTCTCCCCACAGCTCCCAATGTAGCACTAGCTGTGGCGTGCCCCAGGTGGGCACTAGGGCACACTAATATATAGATATAGCCAACCCAAGCATTAAATGGATACTAGACTTTTAGGCCTTGGTTACCTGGCACCCCTACATGGGGAGTTGTGGTGGGATCCCTGGTCTAGTATGGGTGGTTATCTTGTCTGATAGAAAATTTGAGACTGTTGGGTGGCACTCCGTAACATGGCTGCAAATACACTGAGTTACCTAGCCTTGATCCCAAAGCCAGCACAACTGCAACAAATGCCAAAACAAATCTCTCCAAGTAAGCTACATTGTATAATTTGTATCTGGTACCTCTGACCTTAGTCTAGCCATTTGTAAACAAACAGTAACAACCCCAATGGATCCCGAAGCCTTTTAACTTTATCCAAGAACAGCCCAATATGATAGTATTGGCTACTGGGCCAATGCAATAGAAAACTAATTGCATAAATAATAGCACTTACTGGTTTTATTTGTGCATCTTCTGTCACCTGTTTGTTCCAACAGAATTGATGGAATGTATCCAAGCCCCAATTAACACAGTGCAAACTGCTGCTTGTTTGCTATGGAAGCATATTTTCAGCTCAGGAGGTTCCCCATGCATGTGGAATCATATAACTGCCCTCGGTTTGTTGGTAAGTCATGTCACATCAGTGCAGCATTTTCCGACAGCTACAATGGACACCAAATATATGGATATCTTTTTTTGTGTGTATGTGTTAAATAACTTGGATTTATATATTAGGAGTTTCTTTGACATCAATAAATAATTACACACTTACTTCAATGTGTAGGAGCCGGGAACACATTTTCAATTCTAACATTTTTACTTTTAAAAGTTGTGTAGAGCACATGCCGATACGAGGCAACATATTACTTATTTTTTTAATATGCAACTATCACTTGTAAATCAGTAGTATAAATAACACTTAACTGAGGAAACATACACTTTTCATGTCATCCCTCAGAAGGAAACAAAATAGAAATTGTGCCATAGACATTGCTTGAAACACTGGGAGAAATCCTGTTCCTTTGAGGAGTCTAGAGGCTGCATTCCCATCACGCTCTGTTTATCCACCACTCGACTTCTTTTAATGTCAGCCACCGTTTTAGGTCGAGCCTGGCGGCAGCGCGCCTGCACTGCTCACTCTGCTAGGCATGCTGTATTAGGGTATGCAGTGGAAGCCTCGCACACTCTCCGCCCATATTTGACATTAGCTGGTGTCAGTGTCCTTCCTATATGCTGACTTCTGATTTGGAAATAGGCTTGTTAGTCCCGTCTTGTCTCCTTTTGTTATGGCCCTTAAGGACTTGACCGTTTACTTGGCTTGTTAAACGGTCTGCCTTATAAAAGGGTGAGCACTATTTGGTTTATTTAACCACATTGCTGCGGCGGTAATTTTTCTGCTGTGCTGCTTTTATCCAAAAGCCGCGTTACATGACGAGCTCAGCTCGTCATCAGCACACGAGCACCGTGGCTGATGACGAGCTGAGCTCGTCATCAGCAGCAAAGGGGTTAAAGTGATGGGGACAATGGCGGCGATTTTCTAATACAGCGCTATGAGCTCTAAATTGTACGCAGAAAGCAGCGTCTGCTTTAGGGACACCGCGCTCGGTTTCTTTTTTGCCTCCTTGAAACAAGAATTAGCAATACAATAGGTCTCACATTAACAAGAGTTTTAGCTACTGGCATTGTAAATGACAATGCCTTTTATTTATGTTTTAAAAACCAAAACATAAATAAAAGGCATTGTCATTTACAATGCCCATAGCTCAAACTCGCGTAAATGCTAGACCTATTGCATTGAAAATGCTTGTTTTAGCTTGTAAGGGGTTTTCCTTTAATTTGGTCAAGTCGTTCCTCCCCTATCTTCTGAGTCACAAAGGCAACTCGCTTTGACAATTGCCCTTCTTGTGGTGAAAATCTATCAAGGAAAGGCAGATACAATGTGTGTGGTTTGTATGGCCTCTCCTCCATCGATGGTTCTGCTTTATGTCAAGAATAGAAATATAGGAAGAGGCTGAAGGACAGAGGGAAATTACCAGAGGGCTTCGCTGAGCTCTAAGGAAACATTCTGTATCCTGTATCATGGGGTTCCAGCAGTTCCGATCAGCAGGGAAGGTGCGCCCTCTGCACTGGACCACATAGGACCCAGCTCCCAGTACAAACAGTGATCCCACAAAAGAATTACCTAATTGTAGCAATTCTCTTCCATGTTTGGTATTGAGGAAACGTTTGAGATGAAGGTATTAAACTTTAAGTATTTTTCCAGCACTCAATTAAATGTTTAGTCATCATGTGATGCTGAGGTCCTCCTTGTGTGTTCTTTGGCTTTGATGTTGTGGGCTTCGAAGTCTGGATTCGAGCATCAGAATCCAGAAATCCTGAAGCCTCCGTACCAAGATCAATGGTGCTTGGAGAGCTTGCATGCACCGAACAAAAGGAGGATTTTGTCTCCAATCCCACCTTTTGATAAACATCATGAAGAACCTAGAGACTGGTTAACTTGTGGGAAGAGGCAGGACTCTTTCGACAAGTCAACCAGCGGAAGTAACTCAAAGGCCAGCAACGAAATGGGTAATTCCTCAACCTATATCATCAAGTCCAATCATGATGCCTCCACCAGTAGTGGATACACATATAACAGAACGGCAAAGGAGGAGGGAGGTAAACATTACTGCTCCAAGTTGTGGTGATGCAGTCACACAGCCGATGAGGATACTTATTCTGACTAGGGATTTCACTAGTAGACAATGTTGCAGCATTCCGAAATGCCACAAACCTGACTGGAAGCGAATCATCGGACAGTCTTACCACAAGAGCAGTGTTCCATAAAACTTAAAACTCTGCTACCCAAGGCACCGATGAGAACTTTGGACCCCTAGTGTCATTCATACTAAATCCAGCCTTGTCTACTTTCCTCAGTCTAGCTTCAGCCAAGGCCACAAAAAGACAAGCAAAACGCTTTAGGATACCAGGCCAAGATTCCCACTTTGTAAGAGAAAATCCACTTCCAACTTTGTTTATTATCTTGGAAGTGTGCAAGAAATGTAGTGGTTTGCTTTCTACAGCTAAAACTCTTCCAGACTAAGAGTTAGTGTACAGATATCTTAAATAATAAAGATCTACAACACTGCATTCCACGAGACGAACCTGCCCATTCACACATTCACAGACCTTCACCCAAGGGATCGCAGACAAAATTACTAGGAAATACTGAAAGGAAGTGTGGGGTCTTCAGACTGTATAATCACTATAGCTAACTAAAGTGCAAATCTGGCTCATGGTTATTGTCATAGCGTGGTAATGCATTGAGAAGTGGAGCAGGTTGGCACATCTGAACCTCAAAACACAGCATAACATTTTGGGGATAGTTTCTTTTTGGCTCGTACACAGATGAGGAACTACACAAGATGAAATCTGATGATTAAACTCTTAAATTAGTAAGCTTACAAAAAAGGAAATAATTCCCAAGTGTGCAGTTAAAGACCTATAGAGATTCAAGCACAAGAAGCTAATTTATGCACCTTATGGCAAGTGAGGGAACTAGTAAGTACAACATAATGGCGGCTTCCACTGGAACAAGCATGCCAATCGAGTTAGAGGAGATTTGGAGTACTCCTTCTACTTGCCGAAGACTCACTAGTTGTTGTCACCATCGAGCCAGAAACAAAGGGAGAGCTGCAGAAGGTTTGCATATAGAATGCTCCTTGGCCAGTCTAGGATAATCAGGATTTCTTGGGACCGATCCTAGCACAGCTTCCCCAACATTCGAGGAATTAGGGGTATGGGGTGGGGGATACATAGTGAGGCTGTACGTTCCACATCAACCAATATGCATGCCCCCTTTAAGCCCAGAAATGGAAATTGACAGGTAGTGCAAGGCAAGGGGACGCTAATTCGAGATTGTCGGCTTTGGTGCGAAGCAAGCCGGCTAGATGGTTGGTGGCCAGCCAGAACGCATGCGCCTGTGCACAGGCCTAGAGACTCAGTACTTCCTGGCCTTCCTGCTTGTTGATATACCACATGGAGGCTGTGTTGTCGGACAAGATCTGGATGGAGCTTCCTGGCTTCCCTGTGAGTTTAAATTTCTCATCGCAGTTGTGCTATCTGTCAAGATCTGAACAGACCACCCACTATAGGCAAGCAGGAAGGCTTTCAGAGCCAAGTGAATCACCCACAGCTATAGCAAGTTAATATGCAAGACCTGCTCCTCTGGAGACCACAGTCCTCTGATCTCCTGTCCCTCCAGATGCACAACACATAGTAGGGTGGAGGCATCTACTGTGGGCATTGCAGGAGGTTGGCAAAAGGGCTTCCCTTATACCGCATTCTCCTCTGCCAACTACCACAGCAAATCTGTCGTCCAGCCTGGATGAATTCTGATGATGTCTGACATACCTCCACCAGTGTTGGAATCACTGCATATGAGGCACTCTTGGAGATCCTTTATGTGCCAGCATGCATGGTGCCCAGGGGATGCAGGAAGCCAGCAGACCTAGCAGGCAAAGAACAGTTAGAATCAGAACATGAACGCTTCCTAAAATATCAAAATCATATCTTCAATGTCCCAAAACCTTTGGGGAAGAGGGAAAGCTCACAGAGATATTATGTCCAGTACTGAACAGGAGGCACTGCAAGGGCACTGCGTATGATTTGGCTCAGTTTGAAGGAAAAGCCCATATCAAACAGCAGGGATGCTGTTTGCTTGTAGGTTGGAAAAACCAAAGGAAATAATGGACGGAGCGTTGACAATACAAGCACTCACCCCCAGTCAACTGATCTGGGTTGGCCAATACTGGGTGTGGTCAGTTCACCTTGAGCAACCAATTGCAGAGGTACGGGAACAAGAAGATCCCCGACCTCCACAGATGTGCCTCAACCACTGCCATCACCTTGGTGAATACCTGACGTGCAGCTGTAAGACCAAACGGGAGGACAGCAGATTAGTAGCAGATGGAACAGCAGGAATGCTATTGCCTGCAGGTTGCCCAGCACTATATGCAGCGGATTTACCTTGCAAATACAAAAAGATGATGGACTGAGTGCTGAAACCTTTCAACCACTCACCCCCAGTCAAGATATCTGGGTTTAATCCATTATTATTTTGCTCACTATGCCACCCCAGTTTGAACCAGCATTGTGCAAATCAATCTCGACACTGCTCCTCATGGGAACAGCTCAGCCTGAATTGCCAGACCAGATCCTTCCTGGACCGGAAAAAAAGCATCCTGGGACCGGGTTCGGGGTCTTACCCTTCATCAGCCAGGCTAGCTTGAATCTAGTGGCACAGCGAGCATTGGACCCACTTCTGGATAGACCCTTGGCCACTTAGGGCAAACATAGCAAACTCAACAAGATGATGGACAGAGCGCTGAAACGTTTTGCAGATTCACTTTTAGCAACCATTTGTTGAGGCACAGGAATATTGAGATCCCAGACATCCACAGATGTGCCTCCACTACTGCCATCACCGTGGTATATACCCAATGTCAGACCAAACTTGAGGACTACAGACTGGTAGTTTGTGGAACCTACCATGAATCATATGTTCCTGCTGTGTGACTGCACGTTCGGTATGTAAAAATTATGCATCCTGTCGAGGGACACCATTCAATCTTCCATTGCTATGTACCTGAGTCAGGGACAGCATATTTAATGTTTCCCATTGAAGGTAAAATTTAAAAAGCCTGAGGTCTTGGATCAGACACAGGCTGCCGTCCTTTTTGGGAACCAGGAATAGCACCCCTTCCCAATTTCCTGCTCAGGCTACAACTCCACTGCTCCTTCTTCAATCTATCTTAAGATTTCTTATACAACAATAGTACAGAGTATTAACCATTGTCATTAATGAAATAGTAGGGTGTTATAGAAATAGAAATCACTACACACTGTCATGTTATTTAGTGTTTAACAGTAAAAGAGTAAATAACTTGTGTATTGATTTTCTATTTGGAAACCAATCGGAGGTAATCAGGACCAGGTAGGTATTGGGTCAGACATAATAACTATAGCTGTGGAGTTGAACACAACCAGCAGGGCTTCTGCAGCAGTAAGTGGCAAAGTTACAAAGGGGGATTGGCAATATATTAGTGAATGGAGATGGCAGTTATCTGGGGGATGCCAAAACATCAGTAAACACCCTCTGTTTCGTAAACCAAGTAGGGTTCCAAGATGACAAGGTCCATCTGTCATGAGAGATGGAGGGCTGGTCCCTGACAGGTAAGCATGGTAATAGCACCAGTGAAAGGCCTGATCTTGTAATTTTGCTTAATTCGCTCAAAGTGATGCAGCAACTCTGGTGCCACGAACTAGTGAATGAGCATTGAAAGTACTCTTGTCAGCAAACAATTGAAAGACAGTCAAAGTGCCAGTACCGGATTAAACGCTGTGGAGGCCCCTAGGCAGTCGAAATTTTGGACCACTCGCAAATTATCTCCTAATACGTTTTTCATTTTACCAACCAACAATTTAAAAAAAACTATTTTAGTACACAAAACTAAACATTAACAAATATTATTGTTATTAAACACAAATTAATTGGAAACAATTTAAGAATGCTTGATTGTAATTTTCTTTCAAGATCAAATCAATATTATTTTGAACAGTGGTCGCAGGCCGCTAAAAAGTGGGGCCCATAGGCCGGTGCCTACTTTGCCTATTTGGTAATCCGGAACTGCAAAGTTTTAGGAGTGCACAGAGACAGGTGAACACAAGCACACACATTCCGTATATGAAAAGAGGCAACAAACATGTAGAATATCTTGCAGCTTCACCTCTAATGTGACCCATTAAACCATGACAGCTGCAATCTAGAGAGTGCATCAGGTTGACTGATGAGACACTAGTAAGACCTAAAAATGAGAACGGTGTAGCTTAACATCAGAGTCAGTGGGTTTGAAGGATAATCAGGCACAGCTTCCCAGCAAAGGGGATTCAAAGAAGCCTCAATAAATTGAAGAACATCTTGGGCCAGTTATGTTAAGTCAATTTGGTTACTTTTATTCCTTGTTTTAGGTGTGATGCATCACAGAGTATGAAATGAGTTGTTTGGTAGTCGAACATAGAATATGAGCAATAAAATTGACCAGAGTGGTGATGGTAGGGGTAGAGGGGTTGGCGGAAGATACACGAAAAAGCATTGTTTTGTGCGCTTAAGATTGTTTATTCGCAGTGTGAACTTCAACTTGCACAATTGAACAGACTATACGAAGAAACAAAAAAGTGACACATTGAATTATCTTTTAAGGAGCATGCAATCCACTAATGGATGAACAAATACTGTTGTGGCTATGTCCATATTGTAAGACAGTTATTTTTTTATTTTGCTTAAACAACAATAGTTTTGTGCCAAGAATTACATTGTTATTTTTCAGTAACAACTGTTGCAGTATTTAATATTGTAAAGAAATCTAAAAGTCAACGAATTAAGCTTGCAGCAGGGTAAAACACATGTAATAGATAAATAGGATAACTGAAATTATTTAATGTTTGTCTAACAATCCATTATTTCAAGAGAAGTTTGATCCATGCCAGGAATCTG
This sequence comes from Lissotriton vulgaris, assembly GCF_964263255.1. Taxonomy (NCBI): domain Eukaryota; kingdom Metazoa; phylum Chordata; class Amphibia; order Caudata; family Salamandridae; genus Lissotriton; species Lissotriton vulgaris. Next base: position 1,369,527,448 of record NC_141696.1, read on the forward strand.
TCTCTGGATGAAATTGGATCTACAGTTCCTTCCTCGTGTTTGCTTGTGGATTCATCCTCTTTCCGTTTTGCTTCCATTAGAGCCTCGTAGGTCTTCTCTGCTTTGACAATTTCTTTGTCTGCACTAAAATGAACCATTTGCCAGTTTAAAAGAGGAACAATCAGATTAAAGTCATTAATTCGTTTGTTAAGCTTTTTAATGTCTTCTCTGAACTCTTCACAGCTTTGGTTCCAGAATTTTAGTTTTTGTGATGTCAATGGGTCGCTGTACTTCTTTCTGGCGTCCACTATCTCTTTTCTTAATTTTTCAATTGTTTCTCGTATTTCTTTTTGCATCATGATCCACTCAGGCTGGTATCCATTGTCCATCAGGATTCTATTCAGGTTATGAGTCATCGGATCGGCATGTGGGCAATATGAAAATTTGTCCAATGGCTTCCCTCTACCGCTAAGGTTATCAAAATCTCCCTTGGCCATTGACTCCTGAATGAGATCCTCCACCAAACGTTCAATGGCTTGAGTTATTTTGACCTTTTTGCTACTTTTAATATCTTTGGCAACCATGGTATTCTCGGCATACTGGCTCTCGAGTTTCTGTTTTCTGAAGTCCATCACTAGTTCAGAAGCTCGATCTACTCGAAACTGTAAATATTGCCTTTCTCGCTGGCTTGGCGTACCAAAACCAATGCCCTCATAATTTAAGTATTGCCGGTGCTGTGGAGCTTTGTACTTCAATTTATCATCTTCTTCATCTGGCTCAATGCCTGGTTTTGCAGACTTGGTCATGTCGGTGATCACAGCTCTATATGCTTCTTCTATCTGCACAAACATGTTGGCATCAGCCGTGGCAGAGCCGCTATCTGGATGATATTTTTTGGCAAGCATACAATATGAATTTCTTACATCTTCTAGAGAACATCCTTCGTCAACATTGAGTAGACAATAGTAATCTTTCAAGCTCTTCTTCGAGGCATACATTGATAGCAATCTACAAGCAGCTGTATGCTGGCCAGGAAGTATGTGAATTTTGTAAAGAATACTCATTGAAGATGCAAATGCAGGATACGCGGAGCATGATGTCATTTTAATGCAGAGGCAATTCATTATTCAAATTCCTTGATACAGAGAGCCCACCTATAAAATTAAAGAAAAAGAATTTGCATTAGCCAAAGAAAAACAATGCATTTCTGTCTGATCTCTCTAGTTGAAAGGCAGATCCAGTTCTAAATATTTTTAAATGCTGAATGTACTTGTTGGCATGACCAACAAAGACTTTTTAGTGGGTTAAACTCAGATGTCAAAATCCTTTATTTGCTATGTCTGCTGTCATGGTCTAAGGTGAGGCTGTCATTCTAATACACGTGTCTCTAAAAAGTGAAAAATCACACCATCCTACACATATTGATCTTAAATGAGGGAGGGATGAGATCTTTGGGTTTAGAGCAGCATGTATAGTAGAGCAAAATGCTTTTTTTATGAACATAATTGCACAGATTTTCCTTTGCTAGAAATCGAGGCTCACAAAACATAACTCAGCAAAACAATCCTTTTAAGTACCAGGATATTTCCATTTAAAGATAGTTTCAGAGAACTCGATTCAACCAGGATGCTGGTGTGCCTGGAAATAATTGCAAAGTCTGGAATGGGAGACAATTGTGACGTAGGTGTGTTTCAGGAAGCATGAAAGTTACACCGAAGCCTAGATTTTAAACAAACATACACACAAGATTAAATTTAGAGATATGCTGCCATTTTCTTGTGAAGAAATTATATCACAGGATGCAAAACATTGTATAGGCGAACACCATACAGTAAAGTCTTAGTTTGGACTGAGAGCGGACCATGGCAGATCTGGAGGGAGGGCCAAGTATGCTTCTGCGCCCAGCAACTTCCTTTCTTATTATTTCCCAGGTATGCCCATACAGCTACTTCACATTAAGATCTTATGTTTTAAAATGTAGTAAGCGGCATGACTGAGGTGCTGTAACCCAGTCGCAGTGAACAGGGGTGGCTGGTGGATTCTAAAAGTGGTGGGCGAGCAACCAAGTCGAAACTGAAGGAAGGTCTTCAATGGTTTTTCTTGTGTGAAAATTCAGGGAAAAATTGTTCATTGTAAAGTTTAAGTATCAAGGAGTCTTACTACAAAAACTGAAAAAGGGCTCAAATGGTGCATTTTACAGCTGTCTCCTACACTTCAATACTTAATATTTCATGCCACTGGTATCTCATTGGCCATCTTAAGCTACGCTCCCCTCAAGCCCACATTAACACCAGTGGCTAGCCTTGTACATTGCCCTTTATAAGATGGTACTCTGTTGCTTTTGCCCTACACCACAGTGGTCAGCAGACACCTGCAACACTGCTAAACCGGCAACTTCCATCCCTCCTTACATTTCAATGACTTGTGACCAAGGATAAATAAGAAATCCTGCACTGGCTGCTGCCTGGAAACGATGAAGTGCATTAAAAAAATAGTTGAAATGCTAGCATAAGCTTGCATTCACACAAATATATGGTATGAAGTACTTCTGTATAATAGGAGCAGGCTAACCACCCAACTCTGCCATGGCCTGCCCTTGATCCAATGTCAGCCTAATTTTAATGGAATAAAGAAAAACAATGACAGCAACGCGGATTAACAACAGTTGGCTCATAATTTATAGTTGTCCTACAATAAACACTGCTGTTTGTTATATTCTGTTTCCATTTAGGAAATGATTTAGTAAATCAAATGGTGGGGCCTCAAAGAATCTTATCATTGACTGCTATTTTTTCCCCAAAGAGTAAAGAACACTTGTAAAAAACCAGACAAAGATTTGATCAAAGTCAACATATGGCAAGGAAAGTTCCACTCGCCAAGCATCTGTGGAACTACAAAAAGCGTTTTTAAATTAATGGCGGGAGAAATGCCTGGGCCGGCGGCCGCGCTGATAGTGGCCCCACCACACCCCCATGGCACTGTCTGAGGTAGTCAGAGGGAGGGTGGCCTGATCTGGGATGCAAAACGTATGCTGTTCCAGCAGCCCTGCATTACTGCCCAAGTGTCCCCCATGGCAAAACACATTTTTGAATCTGACAGGCAGAAAGAGAAGTTATCACTTTCTTATAAACACAAGCAGTAGCAGCTCGCACAAGTAAGAACGGTGAGGCGGGGGTCGGGCAGGGTGGGGGAAGTTGACAGACGAGGGTTAAGTAATATTAAATAAACCACTTACCTTGCGCTCGCCGCATCGCCGAGTTGAAGGAAAGTACCCTTTATGTATGATCACTCATCAAAGTTGGAGTGATTCTGCTACTTTTCTGACTCTGACGTACACTGGGCTCTGCTGACTGGATACCAGTTCATGTGCTCTGACCCCTCAAAATGTATGTGCAATTGGCTAACACGTGATTGGCATATTTAATTTACCTATAAGTCCCTAGTATATGGTACAATGTGTACCCAGGGCTTGTACGTTAAATATCACTAGTGGGCTGCAGCACGCACTGTGCCACCACTGTAGTGACACATTGGAAACATGGCTCTAGGTCTGCCGCTGCAGGGTTGTCACTCAGCTCTTAAGCTTCCAACCAGACATGCTGAAATAAACCCTTTTGCCAAGTCCAAGCCTTTCTTTTTAATATTTATGTCACCCCTAAGGTAGGTATTAGTAGCCAAGGAAGGATAGGTTTCTTTTATGCTTTACATACCCTGAGTATGTAAAATAAAGCTTAGAATAAAGCTGTACTTGACTTGACTACCCCTGACAGTGAAAACTTGCAATTGTCGTTTTCACTGTAGGAAGGCTGGTAGGCCCATTGGCTAACATGAGGCTGAAAAAATGACCAAGCGGAAACCGCTTGCCCTTTAACATGAGGCTGCCCTAGCCCAACCGCTAAGTGCTAACTTCCATTTGGGACCACCACATATATTACTTCAGCCTATCAAATTAATTATTACATTAAGCATGACTTATTGCTGGAGTCAGATGTTAGGTAACTTTTAATATAAAGGTGCTTTTGCAAAGTCACAACTTCCTTGCTCCAAAGTTCTACTAGCGTTTCTAATTCACTACAGCAGTTGTCACAGACAGCCAGCTGCCTCCCTACAGCAGGTGTGAACGGTTCTCAGGAAAGGGGAATGAAACGTTTGTTGGTGGGAGGAGGTGTGACCACTGAGGGGCAGGTTGGTCAGAGGGCTGTGACTGGAGATGGGCGAGCTTCAAAGGACCAGCAGCCTATGAAAGGGAAAATGCAAGTCACACCTCTCCTTTGTGCAGGTAGACAGGCTGACATCTCATCCAGAGATGCAAAACCGGTTTTCCAGGGAGGTTTGCTTATTATACTGGACACACCTTAGGGAAGTGATCATAGCTCTGACTAAAGAAAGGAAAAGTCTGACATCTTGGATTTGGTCAGAGAGATGCACTGTGAGATTGTTTAGTGCCAATCTCTCAAGAAATTCTATGACAGCTGGGAGGGTTGCTCCATGGACATTTTAACCCCATTGGTTAGGGAGTCCTACCCACCCAAAAACTAGAATTTGGCATAAAATTGGACCCCTGGCTTAAGAGCTTCAGAACACTGCTGGACTCAGAAAGAACAGAAGAAGGACTGCATATGCTGATCCTGAGGACCTCAAAAAGAAATGCTGCCCCAAGAAAGACTTTACATGATGAATGAAGACAGGGCTTAACAAAGAAAGTGCTACTCCTGCTGTTGAACCCGTGGAAAGAGACCCCAACAGCTGGACCTGCTCCGACTTGTGCAGAGGACCAGTGATTGGACTCCAAGGGCTAGTTGGCCAGCCTTCTGTAAAGTTTCAGGGACACAAAAGCGAAAGAAGCACAGCACCTTCACAGTGCCCAGCTGACCAGTTGCCATTGGGCTTGGACTCTACTGGTGTAGCCTGTGAGATCGATTCCTGGTCGCCAAGATGTACTCCTCAAAGTCCTGGATCCTTGACTGATGGTATTGTGCACTCTTTCTCCCCTTAGAACTTGCGAGATAGTGTTTTTTGGCAAGAAGAGGCCTATACCCTACAGCTACTTGCCATTTCCTAGGTAGCCTCGGAAGCCGTTGAGAACCACGGCTCCCACCGGACTGCTGGACTTCGCCTTTCCGTCAATGTCGAACCAAATGCTGGACTCAAGCAGCAGAGGTCCACACCAGCAAGCCTATATAAAAGTCTGTCTGGGACCAACTGGACTCCGGCATCTGACCCGCACTCCATTGCGATCGTCCTGAAACTTTGACTTTGGCCAGGACCCTTGCATTTGAGGCTCATTGCCTACCGCTAGAAGAGAAAATCAGTGATTTACAAAACTGTTTGCATGAACTGCAGTGATTTATGAAAACCTTGCAAAAATCTTAACTCCTGATCCCTTCAACAGTCATTTTTGGTGTCTATTTAAAGATAAAAATATATATATTTCTTGTATGATTAATATATCACAAGATAGGTGTTTTGAAGATTGTAGTATTACAGTGAATTTAATATTGTTCAGCAACCCATTAACATTCCAGGAAAGGCAACAAACTTCTCCTACCTTGTCATGCTTTCTAGCATTAGTCAGCATCTGTCTCCTTGATTATTAATACTGATTGCATTCATATAGTTGTGTAGCCCCATTTAAGTAGTGCTGTATTGTACCTGTAAACCAGAATCCTGTTAAACCATAAAACGTAACCCCTACCCATTCCCTGCACTCCGCAACATGAAGTATCTGTCTTTAAACAAAAAGAGTACGCAAGTACCCTCTGGTCATGGAATTGAAAAATCCTACTCTACTGCCAGATCCGCAACTTAAGAGCAGTCAGAAAGGACTGCTTTAATTTAACTACTAAATCTACCTTCCCTTTGGGTCATGTACCTAATGTTTAAGCATGTATTCCCTGTGGCCAGGAAAATGGCTGACTAGCAGCATCTGCCGGAGCTTCGGCAGCCCAAAATGAATCCTGACTAGAATCCTGCTCTTCAAGCCACCTAGGGTGACCAACTGGCATTGGTGCAAATTCAGGACGGTGAGTGTAAAAATTCAGGACAAAGGGTCAAAATTCAGGACACAAATTCAGGACAGGAGTTCAAAATTCAGGACAAAACTTCAGGACAATTGGATAAGTTTTACAGACACATCAGAGGTCGCGCAATTGTATATAAGTAAGCCCAGCCATATCTAGACATATTCAGCCATTTGCAAACCTATCCATCATGTATCCTTCCATCTTTCATTTCACTCATCCATCCCTTCATCCATCTTTTCACTCATCCATCCATTATCCATCCCTCCGCCCTTTCACCCTATCCATCTGTACACTCAGCCATTCACTCTTCTACCCATCCATCCATTCACTCATCCATCCAGCGATTTACCCTTTCACCTTTCCAGCCATCCTTTCACCTACTCCTCCATCCACCCAGTCACTAATCCTCCTTCCACCCATCCACCCTTTCAGTCATCCATCATCCTCCCTTTCTCTCTCCATCGATTCTTTCACTTAGCAATCCTTCCTTCCATCCATCCATCCATCCATCCATCCACCCACCCATCCATCCATCTACTCACCCGCTCATGAATCCATCCATTGACCCAATCACTCATTCATCCTTTCTCTCATCCATTTATCCTTTCACTCCTTCACTGGTCTATTCATCATTTTGTCCATCTACCTTCCCTTTCACTCACTCATCCATCCTTACATCCACCCTTTCACTCATCCGTGCATCCATTCGCCCTTGCACTTATCAATTCATCAATCCATCCATCATTTCACTCATCCATCCACCCACTCACTCATCATCCACCTTTTCACTCATCCATCCTTTCACTCACCCATCCACCCTTTTACCCATCCAGCTACCCTTCCACCCATACATCCAGCTATTTCCATTTTCTCTCTTCCATCCTTCCACTCATTCATCAAACCATCCATCCCCTCCCATTATCCATCTATTCAATCTTTCATTCATCCATTCACCCATTCACTAATTCATCCAGCCATCCCTTCACTTACTCACTCGCCCACCTTTTCATATTAATTTTGAGCTGAGCCTTTTTGAGAAGAGGCCCATCAAGAACTTCATCCTCGCTGCAGGAGACATTCCAGGACTGGGACAGAAGCCACCCAGGGCAGAGACAGGATCCACTACAGGAGATGACAGGAGCCATCACAGGCGGGGGGAGGCAGGAGCCACCACATGGGGGGATAAGAGCCATCACTGGAGGGGGAACAGATCCACCAGGGTGGACACAGGGGTGGGTATGCAGTATTATAGTATCATCGTGGTCTCTTCCAGGGTGGGGGAGGGCTCCTTACCCCCTCCTGGACACGACAACGAGAAGACAGGCTCTGTTTCCAAAATGTTAGTTTTGCCCCCCTGTCCCCACACTGATGTACAGTACTGAAAGGAGATACTCCAAGAAAACTGATTTAACTGATTGTCCTCCATACTTTGTTAATCAGTGTGAGTGTGATTGTGCCATTTCTCTATTTTATTACAATATAGACTGCATGTTTGAAGAATCGAGGTTTGTTTACAATTTAGTGACAGTAATTAAGCTCTGTGAAGTGAACCAAGTGCTGCCTCGGTGTAATCAAGGTCGGTTCTAGGATATTTGGAACCCTGGGCAGAAAGGGAATGTCTCACACCAATTGAAAATACAGGACGCATTCAGTACTGTTTGCATCTGAATAGATGCCCCTGCTCCGAAGCTGCCGCCCCTCCCTCTGTCACCTTCAAGCACCTCTTAACAGCTCATCAAGGGCTGAAGGTGTGAGGGTTGCCATCCCGCTGTGCCTCGCCAATGCTGATGGGTATCTGAGCTTTTGTACTGCCTCGGAGTCTGTTACACACGACCTCAGCAGCATCGCAGTCAAGAAGGGAGGTGGGGGCAGTTGTGCGACCAGTTAAAATTACGGACAAATGGCGTCCGTTAAACAATCCTTCACGGACAACGGACAGACGGCCGAAATTACGGACTGTCCGTGAAATTTACAGACGGTTGGTCACCCTAAAGCCACCATCTACAGCTCACTTGCGGTGCCGTTGAATTCCTGCGGCACGCTAGCATCATAAACGCTTTTTCTGCTGAGCAAAGAGGCGCACAGCGGTGAAGAAGCACTAATCAAGAGACACCGCCTCATGTCGGAAGAGGACCTTGAGTGCCGAGCTCCCAGCCCCACTACATGAACTATTGAGGGCTTGAGCTGCGCCGAGTGGCGACCGGAGCAGAAAGCCGGGGACTCGACTCACATCTAGAGGGGCACGATAGTCTGAGCCCCACCCGTGTGCAGGTGAGAGGGACTGTACACTGGAGAGTGGGGTGAGCGAGGCCACATCCCTGCTGTGGTAGAAATAGAACCTCGGAGTGTGTATCTGACCCGGGTGTGGGCTGGACCGGGCGTGAGGTGTGGCCCCCGCTGCTGGCAGAGTTGGAGCGACGAGGCGACTGAGTCGGCTCCGGCACGGTCTGAAGCCCCAAGCACAGGTCTGTGCGCAGGTGAGAGGGGCTGTATGTAGACAAACCTGAGTGGATTGGGCCATGTCTTTGAGTCTACTGGAGGAGAGGCGGTAGTCGGAGGGTCCCCAGCTTTGGACCGACGGTCCTGAGTGCGGCGCATGAGTTGTGTCGATCCTTCAGGGGCCGCGAGGGATGGATCCAGACACCGGCCCCCCGCCCCGAAACATAACAAGTCCACCGAGTGCAGGGGGTCCCTGCACCTACTGAGGTAGAGGAAGTATCGGAGATTGAAGCACACTCGGGAGCAGCACTTGGGGGACACGTACTCGTAGTTTGGATGGAGTGGCGAGAGGTAGTACGGGTACACAGGGGGCCCTGGGAGGCGACCCCACGTGGCCAGGGTGTCTCCCTGGACAACCCCCACTAGACTGAAGGAGATAAGAAACTAAATATAGAGCCCTCAGACATTAACCAGAGCAGCACAAGGGAAACCCGGAGAAACTACGGTGGAGGGATACAATAGATCCGCAGACAAAGGAGGGTGGGAGACAGGTGGACCCCCTCCCTTTGGCTGGCAGCTGATACAAAGGAGACACCGTGTTTAGTCCAGGAAAATAGAGGCACCCGCAACTGCAAAGGGACCTGGCCTCTCAGGCGATACAGAACCCTGGTACTGATGATATGCAATAACACCCTCGAATCGCAGAGAAGCCCCCAGTGATCGAGGAGGGCCATACTCCTTGTCAGACGACTTGCTACACACAGCTGGAGGTAAGATATACACTGATACATGGGAGGGTGGGGACGGAGGAGACAGGGATAGTGGCAGTGACGAGTGGGCATGGACAATAAGAGGGGAGCTGATATGGCCCAGCTACGGATTGAGCCTGACGGTGCCCAACACCACCAAAAACGTGAACCCCCTCCCCAGTCATTAGAGACTAGCCGTGCAAATGTTTCCGGAGCTGGCCGAGCGGCTCCCATCGTCCAGGCCTACTACAAAGAACATAGAAGTGACAAATCTCCTCCCAGATGACTCAACTCTTTCAACAGCACAATGGCAAGGAATAAAGAACCCAAAACCCAGAAACAGGGAAAAATGGACAAGTAAACAAAAGTGCTCCCCCTGCTGCCGGAAACAGAGGGAGAACCTCTGGCACCATCGGATAATACAGCCATCCTCTAAGCAATCCACGACTCAAGAAACGCCATTGAGGGCAAAATATCAGAAATAAGGTCAGAAGTGTCCCTTCTGCGCCAAGATATGTGTAACATCGCTGAAAGGGTGACTCAAACTGAAACTCGCATCTCGGAGGTAGAAGACACGTCCCACAAGATGCATTCAGACGTCAATGACCTGAAGGCAACTATGAGAGAGGTAGCATGGAAGGTGGATGATGCGGAAAACAGAGAACGCAGAAACAACCTGCTTCATAGGGGTTCCGGAGGGTGCGGAAGGCTCGAATCCGGTGATGTTCTTGATGTCATGGCTGGGGGACTCCCTTCCAACGGCCACATTTTCACCCTGTTTTATTATCGTACGGGTCAATAGGTTGCCCAATGCGAGAACGCCACCTGGTGCCCTTCAGCGACCATTAATAGCAAGGTTCTTGAATTTTCAAGATAGAGTCAAAATTCTCAGAGAGTCACGACGCACAGGGGAACTTAAGCTTGCAAACGCCAAGATAATTATTTTCCCCGATTACTCAAGGGAAGTGCAGAAGATAAGGTGAACATTCAACTCAGCAAAGGCCAAGCTGGGAGCAATGCAGGTCCAATATATGCTCCTCTTCCCTGCCAAGCTCAAAGTCATTTTCCAAGGCACCTCACAATTCTTTCAAACCCCAGAAGAGGCATGGGCCTGGATAGAGAAGTGCCCCCCACTACAACGGGAAACAAGGACCAGAGGATCGCAATGCAGGGAAGTAAGAGTCCAATCCGCAGAAGGTTAAAAGAGGCGTCTGCTCACAAGAGGGCGCAGAAGGCAGATGGAGTCCCCACTGAAGGGAACACCACACGCTCCATAGACACAGATACGCTCAGAATCGGACGAAGACTCTACTCAGGCCCGGGCCGGCAAGAAGCACGCTAGCAAGCGGGAAAGCACCCACACGGAACTCTAAGATAAGGAGTACCTTGCGGACATTTATAGTGACCATCCACCCCTTAAGAACATCAACCGTGGGGAAGAGGAAGACACAGTGACATGAAACCTAGAGAACACACACCAGCAACATGACAAGAGTGGTGAAGAAGGCTTAAATAAGGGCTGCATCGATGGCAGATGAACTGAAGAATTGCTACAGAACCCCCCAAGACATTACTGTGCTCAGCGTTTCTGAGCTGAACATTTCATTTGAAGTTTATATCCTTTATTAAATTGATTAGGGGTTAGGGGGGTTTATGGAGGGGGTGGGCCTACAGACCTCTCCAGCTGTACTTGCGCCAGGTTCTCATGTTGACAGTTCAGGGGACAGGCGTAGGAAGTGGGTATAGAGTGGGGTGGGGGAGAGGTTAAGGGGTCAAAGCTTTGTAGTTCAGTTTGTAAAACATGTTCCCCATACAGCAAGAAGCAGGTGTGCCAGAGTTTCCAGACAGGGACAGGGGGAAAGCGACAAGCAGGCAGGCCTGCCCGCGCACATCAGGATACATATGAGAAACGTACACAATGAGTGGTAAGACATTAACAGCACTGACATGGAATGTCAATGGGTTAGGCAGCAAGATTAAGAGGGTACTAAACACAAAGTACATCAAGAGACTTAAACCGGACATTGTCTTTTTGCAGGAAATCCACCTGTTAGGTACACATTGTGCCTTTATTGGGAGGGGGTCATATACAACACTCGCTCATGTGGTATTCTCTCCAGGGGCGTGAGGAGTCACCATATGATTTAAGAAATCCCCTCCTCCCCCTTCCACACCACCAAGAGATGGACAGATCCCAACATGACCTTCGCCGCCATCCAGGGGACCTGGGGAAGATGAGTGCTGATACTAATCAGTGTTTATGCCCTGCTACGACTGCATCCCCAAACACTGGGGCAATCACTAGGAAACTACTGGAATCAGGACCCTCCACGCACATCATTGGGGATGTCTTTAATGGTGTAACTGACCCAACCCTAGACTGCACAATCTAAGCCACCGGAACTCGAGTTCTCACCCCATTAGCGGACTTTTTGAATTCGATGGGACTGACTGACCTTTGGCGGAAACAATATCCATTAGACCGCACGTATTCCAATTTCTCTGGGGCACATAGAGTCTATTTCTTTGACCCGGCGGGGGAGAGACGAACAGTGCACAGGGTGGAATACCTTGCAAGGGCATTTCAGACCACTCATCATTGTGGCTGAAAGTAGGAGGCAGAGGTAGCAGGCAACGATCGGACTGGAGACTGAACTCCTTGGAGCTCTGGAACAAAACAGTAGCGGAAGTGATAAGACAGTAGACTGAGCTATATTTTCAAGAGAACGAAGGCTCGTGGCCTCAACTATCACTCTCTGAGAGGCCTATATGACAGTGATCAAAGGTAGGGTGCAAGATGTAATAGCACAGATACGTAGGGATGAAACTCGCCAAATAGAAACCCTAGAGAACAAGCTCCTGGAACTTGACAGAAGCATTACCCCTGATACCAGGGGCCACCCTCCTAAGACAAATAGCAGTCACTCGCAGGGAGCTGCGGGTTCTAACAGAAAGGGAGGTACAGACCCAAATCCAGGCCACACATCACAGACTCTATGATTCAGGAGATAGAGCTGGGAGGCTGAAGGCCTGGCTGGGCAGGAGAGAAAGGGAGGCGAGGCGAGCTGGCTGGCACAGATCCAGGAGTCAGAAGAACGACATATAACTGCACACACCATAGCGGCAGCATTTGCACACTTCTACATGGAATTATATGCGGTTAGGCCAACAGCAGATGAAATACAGATAACAGAATATCTCTTTTTTTTGATTTTCAAAAAAACCTTTATTGGTAGTTGAGAGCGTGAACACAGCTCTATGCCTACAACCATGGTATGGGCGGCAGCGCTTAAGTGATTATTAGGCAACAGTCAATAAGAACAATAATCAGTGAGTATTAACACAGCAAGCCGCCTACAACCACTTCGGGCCGGCCGCGTTTAAATGAATTTCAATATGACAGTTACGTGCATTGATAATAGGGCACAAACAAAACTCTCTGAAAAACATTGAAATGCGCTATAAGTCATAATACTGGAGCGCGTAGTTACCGTCCATCATCCGGCACAGCCCCTCACACTGAGAAATGCCACTCAGCTTATATAACCACATGTAATTCTGGTCAAATGAAAAATGGAAGGGAATGTCGAGGAGCCCCTTATAGTCATAACCCCTCGCTAGGGTTCCCACAGTTACTGACGATCACATCATTTAAGCAGTGTCCCCAGGGTCAGACAACCTATGGTGTGAGCTGAATAGTAGCAATACACAATTATCTACACAGTGGCATGTGAATGGGCCTTCTCCGTGGAGTTCCACAACAAGTAAGATGTAAGTGGTGACCATATGTCTCTGGGCCAAGAAGTACTGGGTAAAAGCTCAACATAAAGAGCAGACTGTTCTTGGCAATAAACCATATCATTAAGCCAATCCTTAAATGTGGGTGCCCTTCCCCTGCCCCATCGACAGGCTATCCGTCTTTTGGCCATCAATAATGCAAGTGCTGTATAGCGGCGGTGCGCCAGTGGAACCTTTTTGACATAGCTTAGCAGAGCAAGCAGCGGCGTGGCTTCCATGTGCGTATTGGTCATCTGATTGAGTACTGTAAAGACGTGTCCCCATTATTCACGTATGGCTGGGCAGTCCCAGGACAAATGTAGAAAATCAGCTCGCGGCGCGTGGCACCTATCGCATCTATCTGTATCGCGCAGGTGGTGTCTATGCATACTGGCCGGAGTGTGGTACAGTCTGTGCAGGTATTTATAGTGTATGATTCTAAGCCGGCTGCTGTCTGATATACGCTCAGTTTGCGAACACAATATTCCCATTGCTCCTTTGTTACTTCAGCTCCCAACTCCTCTCCCCATTTAGAGCTTGACGGTGAATCCTCTACATTGTGTCGAGCATGTGTTACACGATAAATCAGTGAAACTAGTCGCCTAAGCGAAGGGTGCTGCAACAATACCTGCAATGGCGGGAGCAGTGGAGGTTCAGCGGGGAAGTCAGCATATAGTGACCTCACTCCCTGTTTGAGGCATATATATAAAAAGATGTCAAGTGGAGTACAATGTGTACATGAAATACACTATTGGAATCATGAAATTGACCATTCTCATATAGGTTCCCCCACGTTGTGATGGACGTGCGTGTCTGTAACTTGAGAAAGATGGCTTCTTGTAAAAGGGGTATGCCTGGATGATATGCCAATGGAAGCAGCGGCGAATAAAGTAAGGGAGAGTCAAAGAGTTGCGCAATCCTCTGCCATGCCGTGATCGTGCCATTTACAGTGGTCTGCGTGCGCTCTCGGGCATTCAAGACCATGTATAGGGCCCCCTCTATAGGTATGGGGTGTACCAGCCAATGTTCAGCCGCCAATTGCGGCATATACCTGGACAGCTTAATCCAAAAATATAAATAGTGTGCCTGGGCGCTAATGTAATAGAGCTCAAAATCTGGGATGCCAAACCCACCGACTCATAAGGCCTGGTGAGGACAGACCATTTCAATCTGGCCCGTTTGCCTCCCCACACCAATCGGATCATTTCAGATTTGAGGGATGCAAAAAAATGCCGCCCCAGAGAATATGGAATATTTAAAAACAAATACAGCAACTGGGACAAGATCACCATCTTTATCAGTGACGCTCTACCTGCCATAGAAAGCGGGAGCGCTATCCAGCGATGCGAGATAGCGCTACCCCATAGTTAAGTCTCATAATTTCTTCCTTGTTTCTGGTGATTCCGATCCCCAAGTATCTTAGCTCCTCCTCACACCATTCCAAAGGATAGTCTAGAGGAAAACGTGTCACCGCGTCCGTCAGTGGGAAGAAACAAGACTTACCCCAGTTTATCTTGACCCCGGACAGTCTGCCGAAGACAATGAATTCTCTCAATAGGGTGTTCAAGTTATGTTGTGGCTCCCGCACGTATAGGGAAATGTCATCAGCATACATTGAAATTAATATATGTCTCATGTTGCATTGCAGGGCCATGGCGTTGTGATGCTGTCGCAGTCGTGCCACCAACGGCTCCGTTGCCAGGGCGAACAACAACTGGGACAATGGGCACCCCTGTCATGTACCCCTAGTAATCAAGATTCTGTTGGACAGCTGTCCATTGATAAGCATCCTTGCTCCTGGTTGATGATACAAGAGGCGTATCCAAGACAAAAAAAGAGGTGGGAAGCCTGTTCGTGTCATTATTTCAAAAATTTACTTCCATTCGATAAAGTCGAAGGACTTTGTGGCGTCCCTAAAAATCGCAGCCAAATGTAATTCAGGGGCAACGTTATGCATCAGTGTAAAGAGAGTTCTCAAGTTATGGGAGGTAGATCTGCCAGGGGCAAACCAGACTGGTCTGGTAATATCAGATGGTCCAACAGAAGGCTCACTCGGTTAGCGGTGAGTTTTGCTAAGATTTTGGCATCACAATTAAGAAGGGAGAGCGGTCGGTACGATCCGCATAAATGGGCTGGTTTGTCTGGCTTCAACAATGAAATAATGAGTGCTTCTCTCATTGAGGGAGGGAGAGAGCCAACTTCTAAAGATTCTTCGTAGACTTCGCGAAGAATTGGGGCTAGCAAATCTATATAAGTTTTAAAGAATTCAACAGGTATGCCATCCATTCCTGTGGCTTTTCCGGATTGAAGGTCCATTTTGGCCTCTCGCACTTCGTCCAGTTCAAACGGTGCGCATAGGAATTCCCGATACACGTCATTCAGCCAGCCAAGAGCCACATCCCCCAGGTAGGCATCCAAATCTAGGTCTCGGGAGCCAATGGTGGTGTACAGGGTTTCGTAATGGCTAGTAAAGCCGGCAAGTATACTCGCAGTGTCGCAGCAGCGCGTTCCGTCTGGCCTTTCCATCTCTACCACATAGTTAGAGTAACGCGGTTTCAGGAGTATATCCGCGAATGTTTTACCAGGGCGCTCTCCGTCTCCATAACGACGAGCCTGCCAGTGTTTACCCCTGAAGTGTGTTTCCCTCTGCGCCTCTTCCCCTACCATAACTATCTGGCAAGGTATCCGGGGGGGATTCCCTGTGGGGGCTTTATCCAGGTGGCAACACACTTGCCCCTCGCTCTCGGAGCTTGCGCAGCAGATGCTGCGGCTTCAACGAGCATACAGGGGGCCTGGCGAGTCAGCTTCTAGCAACCCAGGGGGACACCTGACCATGTTTACACATATTTCAACAGCATTGATCCCCAGCTCATTTGATACTACTCACAGTCACCAAGGCTCAATTAGAGAATGGCTACAGTTCAAAACACTTTACTGCTCTTCACCATCCGCGCCCTCCATCGGCGACCGCCGAGCTTCTTCCTCTCTTTCCTCAGGGCGAGCTGAGTGCTTGAGGTGTTTAAGGAACTCGTCTACCTGCTGTGGTTTTGTAAAGAAACTTTGCCGACCTTGATGAGTGACTCGCAGCCGTGCCGGGTAAAGGAGGGCATAGTCAATTTGTGCTTTACGCAGCTTTGCTTTAACTTCAAGGAACTTCCGCCTCTCCTCTTGAACCATAGGTGTGAAGTCCGGAAACACAGTGAAGGAATGTCCATCATAAGACAGTGACTGCTTGCCATGTGCTGCCCTCAGCGCCACATCTCCGTCCCTGTAGTTTAAGAGTCTAGCAATTATAGGTCTCAGAGTGGCTCCCGGTTTGGATCTAGGGCCCAGAGATCTATGTGCCCACTCTACAATAAATTGGGGATAGAAGGCTTCCGACCCTATTGCCGCCAATAAAAAAAAATCGACATACTCTTCCATGCGACCTGTATTGGTCGACTCCGGAATTCCTAAGATGCATACGTCTGCTTCTCGCTTCCAAATCCTCGTTCTTGGAAGCTATAACTCTTAGCAGGTTATCCATTCTAGAGAGCTACGAGGTATGTCTGGCAGCCACGTCATCCGAGTCAGATATGCGCCACTCCGCCTCCGCAATCCGCTCTTCGTGCACGTCCATTTTGTGGACTATAGCATCCATGCGCGAGGACATCCTGTCCACCTTGTCCGCTATCGTGGCAAAACCCTGGTGGACCTCCCGCAAAATGTCCTGTATTTTATGACGGTGCCCTGCCAGGCCTAGATAATAGTCCCTGATACAGGTGGGTGGTGGCTCCTGCAGTAGGGGAAAAGGGCGCAAAGGCATTGAAGCTGCTTCTCTGCTGCGTTATGAAGTCCCCCCTTGGCGGTGCAAGCACAGTACTATGGCGGTGACACACTGCGGTGTTAGGTAAAGTAGGCGCCAAGCACACTGTGGTTCCCCAATGCAGAGGGCCCTCTCAATCCCTAGGACCAATGCAGGCACGTCGGGGGGGGTCAGGCCAAAGGATAGCAGTGTCACCACCCGAGGGGGGGCCTCCTCCGATCCAATCCGGCAGTTGAGCCCACTACGCAGGGATTGTTCGCTACAGGGCAGGCAGCAGAGTCCGGTAAGCCCGAGCTATATGCTCCACTTGTGGCTGCAGCGGTAGGCAGTGGGGCAAGCCGGTGTCAATGAACTGCTCCTGTTGCCCAAAGGATTCCAGTAGTCAGGCCGTCAAAGTGACTCCCAGAGCTCGCCGCGGCATCACAGACCCCCGGCAAAAGGATGTGTGGGGGGGCGGGCGTGCAGGGACTCTGGCCTGGAGGCCTCTTGGGGGCAGTTGATTCCCCCCCACTTACCGCCGGCCCCAGTGTGCCTCCGATGATCTTCTACAGCTCACCGTGCCCGGGGGAGTCCACCGCCGATGCTGTAGCGGCCATAGACACTCAGGCCGAGTCGCGGCCGGCCGCGTCAGTCCCGGGCGCAGAGGTCTACTTCACTCAAGGCTTGCGCCCTTGTGCGGCGCCACGCACTTGCGTGATCGCCACAGCCGGCGTCTGCGCAGGGCAGGTTCCACAGTCCGCACCCGCTGAAGACCTCCAAACGGTCAACAGACACAGCGCACCTCCGATCGGGCTAAGATTCGGCCAGCAGATGCTAGAAGGTATACCGATCGATCGCTGTCTTTAGGAACCCCGAGGGTGCCAATTAGGAGGATAAATTCAGGACTGGAGTCGCCGGGCGGTGAGAGCTTCATGTAGTGGCAGCCATTCGCTAGTGCGCTACCTAGCGCCCACAGATAACAGAATATCTCAGTAGAATAGATACCCCTACCTTGCAGCGAGAGGATAGGGCAGCCCTGGAGACAGAAATTACCCTGACGGAAGTGCAGGACGCCATAAATAGGCAAAAAACAGGGAAGGTTCCTTGACCAAATGGGTTACCAGTGGAATTTTTCAAGCAAAATGCTTACTTGCTGGCCTCTCATCTCCTAAATCTCCTAAAAATGTTTCAGACGGCTCGAGAAGAGGGATCGCTGCCGTCAAACTTGCGCAAGGCCACAGTGCTGGTCATACTAAAGCCAGGTAAATCCCCAGAGAACTAGGGATCCTACCACCCAATATCATTACTAAATATAAAAACAAAGATCTTGGCATCTATCCTAGCGGCACAACTTTTAACGGTTATTATATCATTGATCCACTGTGACCAATCAGGCTTTATGTCTGGCCGAGCTACGCGTTCTAATCTCCGTCGACTTGACAATATTCTAGACACGGTGAAGGACAGATCTACCCCGCAGATGCTCCTCTCATTGGATGCAGAGAGGGCCTGCTACACAGAGGACGAAAGAGGCCTGGAAGGGGGCGGAGCGACAGATGAAATGGGACAAGAGACTAACTAAAGCCACACCACTGTGGGAGGGTAGGCGGTTGTCTGAATTGACGAAACTACAGGGCTTCAAGAAATGGAACACAGTCTGGATCATGGCCCTAGGCGACATAATCAAAGGGGGGTCCTCATCACCTTCGAGGATCTCCAAGCCAAATGTCAACTGTCAGATACGCAACAATATAAATATTTACAATATGAACATGCTTGGAGAGCATAAAAACCTGACATTACAGATATCCCAGAATATGCACCACTAGAAGGTAGACTGTTGCAACCGGAGATGCCCTCAAAGGCAGTCTCCTGGACATACAGAACCCTAATAAATAACATCACTGACAGACTGTTACCCCTTAAGTGTAAATGGGAAGAAGCAATGGGCACGTTAGAAGACATTGATTCGGAGGCAGCGTTGATGCATCCAATGGGAGTGTGGGGGGGGTCGCAATTAAGCTCCGGTTAAGATTAATACAATTTAAAATCCTGTGCAGGTGTATTATGACAGGGCGAGACTCCACGCAATGGGTAGGGCAGAAACGCCTAACTATCTTCGCTGTAAAACTGATCCATGCACCTATATACATACACTATGGGAATACCAGCAGGTACAGAGATACTGATCACGAATAATGAAGGAATTAAGTGACATATTAGACACACAGATTCCTAGGGACCCCAAATATATTATCCTGGGCATCCCTCCAGAGATCGATCTCCCAAGATACAAACTCCTGCTGTGCAACCTGGGACTCATATTTGCAAAAAGAGTCATCGCCAAGCACTGGGGAGGGGAATATTTGCAGATTATGGCGGAATGGCGCACCAGCATTGACTTGTATATGGGGGCTGAGAAAACTACCTACAGAGCAAGAGGATGTCCCCAAAAATTTAAGAAAATCTGGCAGCCTTGGCTACAATATTATAACCTAGAGATGCAGGGAGTTGAGATCGGCGATGTGCACCCCACTACACAAGACCCATAAGTGAACGGTGGAATATCCAATTTTCTAAGATTGTTCAATCTGGGTGGGCAATACCTAATCTAGGGAGAGTGAGGAGGGTAGGAGTTGGGGCGAGAAATACTCATTATGCAATTTCTGTATCCCTGAAAGTAACAATTGATTATAACAATGTCAAACTTGATGTGTATAAGACTCATTTTTTTGGCTGATGTTTAAAAATAAAAACAGTTTAAAAAAAAGTATGTATTCCCTACCAAGAATTGACCCTGGATGGGAGTAATTATGATTACTGTTTGTGGGACTTAAGCATACATATTTGCTTACCTTACTTGATTGTGTAATATATTTCACACTCTCCTTATCCCTCATGCTATGAATATCTCCCAACTCTGATTCTTAAGCAATTTAATTAAAGTAGTCAACAATTTTCAAATTTACTTTATACTTTCCCCACAGCATCTTCTATCCTTAGCCCTCAACTATGTCCACTATATGTTCTTCTTCATTTGTGACACCTCTTTGCCAATTGGCATTAGATGTTTCTCTGAAGGAAAGACGGCAGGGAGTAGATATCGATCACAGACCGGCAAAAGGTGTGCTTTTGGTTCCTGTGGTGTGATAAGTGTGCCCTCATGCATCTAAAGCCAATATAAAACCGGGCGAAGTTGTATGCCGCCAAACACACGAAGAAGGCACAGATTTGGCACACATCCAGCTCCCACTCCAAGTCGAGGTCTGTCTCAATCCCATTCTTTGGGCCGCTCCTGCGACCAATCAATTTCGTAGTATAGGATGTATAGGATACCACTTATACCCGAGGGTGCCAAGGGGCTGTAGCAGACAAAGAGTAGACAGAAAAGAAGCGCACAAACAACAACCTAGGACGAGAAAAGCCAGGTTTTCAGACGTTTTTTTTAAAACCGGATACAATGCTTTAAGTCCTCCTGCAGATCTATGTCCACACACAAGCATAAAAAAGTAAAAATAGGGAAGCAGGACTCAACTCAGCCCCGGCATTATGCCTCCAAAGAGAAGACACACGGGCGTCAAAATATAAATTGCACTCCTCTGAGATCACCGGCTACGGTACGGATTCCTCAGTTGGTCCCGCAGCAAATTGAGGTCTTCTAAGAAGCCATGCTGCACAGTACCCGGAGGTCACTCCCCTGCGCCATTTGTCCCCTTAGGACTCATTTTCGGGCCAGTACCGACTCAGGTATGGACTTCCACACCGGCTCTACAACTGACGCTGTTTCCTGCCACCACAATGCCAGAGAATGATCCAGTGCAAACACCCATGTCAGACCTCAAACTGACATCAGTCTAAGCTTGACCGATTTCACATTGCAAAATTTCGAAAGTGTAACTAGTCATTATGCAGCCTGACTCTAACCCGGTTCCTTTACTGCATCATAGCTATCAGCAGATGCACCACTATAATTTTGGTTCTGACCATGATCCTGTGCAAGAGCAGGGTGCATCCACGGATGTTAATGATGATGAGGGGGACAGTTTGTTCCCCCCTCATTATACCCAAAATATATTACACCTTGATTTACAGAAGTCGAGCTTGATATCTCTACTGAGACAGGTCTTGACTCACCACATGCGCCACCAATGGAAAAGAGTGCCTCATTAGCAGTAGTGGTTCATAGGGCATCTGAGGTATTAGAATTACAACTGCCCTGACAGACGTGTCACCGCTGAGTAGGGAAGTCAGCTGAGGGAGGTGGCGATCAGAGGACTCTTGTCTCCAGAGGAGGGTCAACTCCACATCAATCTGCTGGAGCTGTGGTCCTTATGTCTGGATCTAAAGGTCTTCCTGTTGTCCATCAAGGAGAGCATGGTGCAGGTTCTCACAAGGGACTCCTGTACACCTTTCTGCCTATACCTCGAGTTCTGAATAACATCAGCAGTGAGCAGACCCAAGTCATCCTAATTCCCTGTATTGGGCAAGGAGAGTATGGTACCAGAACACCTGTACATGAGTATCTGTCCTCCCATCAGGCTGCCACTTCACAAGAGCCTCCTGTCTCAGCAAAAGAGCTGGGTCCTCCACCTGTATCTACGCAACTTACAACTTCTTGCATGGAGATTGTATGACAGCAATTAACTGCATTCAACTTACCACCAGAAGTGGTGGATGCCATCCTCATCCTCAGATGCCCTTTCACAAAATCCACTTATCCCAGGCACTGGGAAAAATGTATAACTTGGTATTGTGTACTCATTTTTTACCCCTTACAGGCAAAGCTACTTTTGTTTGTTTTATCTTTATCCCAGCAAGGCCTTGCTGTGGGCACTATCAAAGGTCATGTGCAGGCCTGTTCTACATTTGCTGGACCAACTATCCTTTTTCATATTACCTGTTGTGATGAGATTTATTAACGGTTTGACACCCATTCTTCCATGCAATTTGTCATGCCACAGTTGGATGGTAACTTTGAGTTTCGTCACGTGTACACCCTTCGAGCTGATTCTGGTCTTGCGGCACCTCTTTACCTGGAAGATGGTCTTCCTCGTTGAGGTTTGGAGGTGAAATTCCACTCTACTTGCGGAGTTTGCAGAGTTTTTTCCACTCTACGTATCATGTGGAGTTCTGAAAAACTCCGCTCCGCGTAGTGGAGCACAGCTTTTACCTCGCTCGCTCTCGCCAACGTTGAGTTGGCGAGCGCGAGCGGGGAAAATCTTACTCCGGACCACCTCCTGGCGAGATTTCCCAACACAGGCAGTCACGGATGGTCGCTAACGCTCACGTTGAGAAACCTTCTGTTCGCATTGAGGAAACTGCCCCTCGAGTAGAACATCTACTCAAGCAGCAGAAAGAAGCAGCACCCTCTTGCACTGTGCATGGTGCAGTGCACGCTGATTTTCCAGTGCTAAAAATCTGCGCAAACGTCACGACCTAATGCATTATGCGGCGGAGTTTTTTGGTCACTTTGCGGAGTTCTGGCTAACGAAAGTCAGCGAACTCCGCCCATGCTTAGTTACGTCAGCTTGTCACCTGAGTGAGCTTGAGGCTCTTTCAGTGCAAATGCCCAACAACACCTTTTTCCCCATGGAAATTGGTGACAAGGACTTGGGCGGCCTTCTTACCAAAAATTGTGAGTCCCTTCCATGTTAAACAAACCATCACCCTACCACCATGCCTTACTCCACTAAACCCTCAACAGAGAGGAGGGAAGATGCACCGGTTTCTATTCCAAAAGAGCTTTAAGCTTTTACATAAACGGCACAAGGCTCATCAAGTGAAAGATCAATTTTTTGTGGGGTTGCCTGCAACAAAGAAAGGGAAGGTTGAGCAGAAGAGGACATTAGTCCTCTGCACTGGGATCTGCTATACACTGATGAAGAAGCAGCCCCAGAAGGTCAGAGGTCAGAGGTACTGCTTTGGTATCTAGTCTAAGGTGAGGAATCGTGGGTTAGAAGTATCCAACAGAAGAACAAGTTACTTATGCTCTTTTTGGTGGATATTAACCACAATTTCCTCACTGCCCTTTCACCTTCCCGTTCTGTGGAGTGGCCTCTTTTCTTTTTACATCTAAAAAGGTCCCTATTTAGTATTCAACACATAGCTACCAACAATGTTATTCTTAAAACACACTTTATTGGTTTTACTTGGTTTCTGAAGTCATACATAGTGTCAGGTAGTTGGTATAGTATACCATGCATTATTTCATGTACAAACATCGGTATTTAGCCATTGGAAAGCAACTCGTACCATTACGTGCATTATACATTACATAAGCATTCCTTGGGTGGCATCAAGAAAATAACTAGGCATGCTTGCAAGTGCATTTAACATAACTCCTAAACTTCTAAAACACACAGCTACCAACAAGTGTTCACATGCTGCCTCTGAGGGAGAGGAAAGGGTAAAGATAAGAAACTGAAGTCAGCTTGTTTGCTTATGTGCAGTACACAGGAGCACTGCTATAAAACAATCTCTGGATCCAGTGGCGGCTGGTGACATTTGAAAGTAGTGGGGCGTAAAAGTTTGAGGTGAGTGCTCGGTGGCGAGTGAGCCTAGTGAGTGAGTCTGACTGCCATAAGGTGGGTTTGTGGGGTCCTTCTCGCCATTTTTGTAATCAAACTGACTATCCCCAGAGCTAAACTAACCCAGCCTATCAGTATTCAGATGCTGATTAAGCCGATGTGTAATATCTGAAAAAACTCCAGGTGACAATGGTGAACACTGCACAGAGATGGTGCCCTGACTACCGAAGCGCACACGGTAATGGATAGACACACAATGCATGCACATGTGAGGTATTTGGCCACTGTGGGTAACATCAAAAGGAATGGGGGCGATTGACAGCCTGAAAACAGGCAACATATGCAGGGAACAAGCCCCAAGGCATCCTATATGACCCAAGAACACCACCCAGCATGGATGCAGCAATATTGTAGTACACATGCAAAATTAGTAGCAGATGAAGAGAGCAGTGCCTGAATAAACAAAAAACAGTAATAAAGACATTCATGAACGAAATTAATGAATTTACCAACCATGAAAGAAACACTAAAATGCTAATTTAAAGGGTACGACTCCAGTCCATAGCATCCGAGCACCTCGCAGAGCATGTCACTACCAGTGACATCACACAGCCGGTCCTTACCAAGGCTGCACACGCACACCCCACCTCTTAAAGTTCAATAATCTGCATAAACTAGAATCATTGAGGGAAAACAAACCATGTGACAACACCATGTTAATTTTTAAATAATTCTCTCTGTGGTATTTTAGAACAAGTCCTTGCGTGCAGGTTTGTGTAACTGTGCAGTTTTGTTTACATTCCACTCGCAAAAGAAACGGAACTAATAAGCTCTCTGATTTGTACATTTAACTTCCACACACCGTGGCACAGTATGACCCCAACTCCCAGTGCACCAAGCATATCAAGGTGTCCTGCAGCACCTTGATCTCCTGGGCCAGAGTGGCGAAGAGCACCTGCAGCACGGGAACCATGTTCAGAGCAAATAAAAGACACGAGCGAGCAATGAGTTTACCGCTGCAGTAGTTCTAATTAACTGCGCTGTAAGACTGTGCGGGTGAGAAGGCAATATTAGAGGGGGCGAGAGAGCAAACAAGGGTTGTATCCTGAACAATGCGAGCCTATGCAAAAACAGTTTTCTGCAGGTGCATTTATGTGATTTATGCTCTAATCACAAACCCTTTTTTATGATCAGCGCTGGTGTGCAGATTACCTTTTCATCAGTTAGTTAACATTTCAAACGGTTCCTAACTGAGAATATACTTAAAAAATAGAAATACCTGTTTTCTGCCATATTCTCAGTAAGGAAACACTATCATGAAAATTGCACTAACGGACAAATTGCTGGGGCAAAAATCATAGGAACTCCGCTGCAAGTGTGGCACGAGAGGAATTCAAACCTATTGTTGCCCACGCGCACTCTAGTCTCTTCATGGTCTGGCCTCCCAGAGGTGTTTGGTAGTAAGAAGGGAGTGTGACCGGAGACAGCTGCACAGGTATGGGGAAGGAACATCAGCTGTCATGAACGAAGGAATCGGCACAGACAGTTTGAACGTCAGGCCAGCTCCAAGGGCGGCAGAAGTTTAACCACGTACAGTACACATATTTATATACCCTTATTAAAGCAATTTTAATACTGCAAAGTAAACAGCATTACAGCCCAATCCCACCCAACAGGGATTTGAAATGGTAAACAGTACACTTTTGATGTGGTTTTTTTACCTTCTATTTTTACACACGGGCGGCTGCCTGCTTCAGCGTCTCTGAGGCCATTAGGCCAACACTGACAGTGCTGCCTTGCTGCGGGCTTGCTGTGAGGCCAGGCCCGGGCCTGAGCGTGGCATGTAGTCAGAGAGATGACGAGTGACATGGTGGTGGTCAGATTGGGAATGAGGAATAAATACCACCACTCGTCTCAACTGCACCATCCACACTTCGATCTTCGTCGTCCTGGAGGCAAATATACGCAGGAGCTGGAAGTAGATTTAAACTCCAGCGCGGCAACAGGAGTAGGGGTCCATCACTGCAAGGCATCATATTAAAGCCCTGCAGTGATTGGTCACGAACATTGGAGCCTCAAAAGATCTCTCCTATCCTCGCGTTGCCTTCTGTTCACCAGAGATCTGGCAGTCAGCCTCCAACCCACGCACGGCAGCACCATCATCCTCGTTAACTCAGCCAATCCTGGCGCAGCATAACATCGCCACTGCGCCAGGATTGGCTAAAGTGCAGGGCTAAAACTGCCCATAATGAGACCCGGCTCCCCCGGGTCTCTGTCTGTGTGACAGCTAAGGGAGGAGGAGGAGGGAAGGGGCTATTGCCTGTGTGTGCATGCGTGGGCAAGTCATAATAATGACTTGTCCTAAATGCGCACACTGCTGCCTGCCACAGACGCTGATATTCACAGTGAGTCACACGCGGCACTGCCGCAGGCCCGCCCCCCACGATCGCGATGATGTCACGATTTGTGACTCCGGCCTCAATTATGACTGCACTGTTGTTTATTCTGTGCGCGCTCATAATTGTACTTTATACTTTTTACTTTTTGCGCAGTGTGCTGTGTGCAGTGTGTCAGACCAGTGACAGCAGTGACGGTCGTCCATGGCTAGTGGGGCTACGCCCCAACGCCCCCAATGGACGAACCGCCACTGTCTGGATCCAGCCTGGTGCTGAGTGGATATTCTAAGGCGAGGAATTTGGGGTTACACCGAAGGTAAATAATTGTCTGTTTCTTTATTAATAGAAACTTCAGATTGAAACTGAACTATATATTAATTTATAGAACTTGGCTATTTATTTATTCATGCGTTCAAGAGGTAAAGTTATTTATATTAATTTAGAAAATTTGCTGAACTGGAGTATTTATATGAATATTTATTCAATGTTTTATTTTTAACTGCTAATGCTGCTAACATTTTGCATTATTAATGTTTGAGGGTATTTTTCACACCACATTGCTTTATATAAATGTTGTAATGATTACATATGTGAATTTGTCATAAAGCATAAGTGACTATGTAGAAGGAGTGCTAAAGGAAATGTAGAGAATTAATTTGAGGCTGTCGTTTACATGCACTTCGGTATTTGCATAGAAACGTGCCCTTGGTTTCATTGTTCTTATGTGGAAAGGACTCAGGTTGAATTCCGTTCAAACTAGCTGAGAGAGTAAAACTACCACTTTTGTATTAGATCCCCACTGCCAAGAACAAATCAAATAAGAAGGTTATAGGTGGAGTTCAGAAGTGGGCTGCAGACTTAACTAGAGCTACCACCTTAGACTCAACTGAGTCCATACATAGACTATTAAAGGACCTGCTAAACAAAATGGTAACATCACTCTTGAGACCTAGCTTAGAAGGTGCTAGGTTACTGTTAACTAGATAGCAGAAAAGATTAATGCGCAGAAGAGTCGAGAACTGATAAATTGTTTAACTGCAGAAAAATCAGAAGGCATAATTTAAACATGGATTGCCAAAGCATAAATTACTAAAATATGAAAATTCATTCAGAACAAAAATTAAAAGTGATGGAAGGGGAAAATTCAGACACATCAAAAGGGATTCTGTACCCAAAATTGGTAGTAGACCTGATGGGAGATGTACGAGAATATAGAGGTATCTAAGAAACCAGGAAAATTAAATTACCAAAGACAGAAAGGTCATGTTAAAATGAATACCATAGAATAACATATATCGGACATATACCGTTCTACTTAAGATTCATGCCCAGGGCTTTGTGGAATATTAAAACGTATTTTTCTTGGGGAGAGTTGTCTACCCTACACGCGCATAACTACAAAACACTTCCCGCGTATGCCACATTGTGTTCATAAACTTTTCATATATCCATATACTGATGTCTTATTGTAAAGCGTTCCATCTCTCACTCATTTTCGCTTCAAATTCATGCATAGCAACCAAAGCACAGTAAAAGGACAACTGGTCCTCCCGCGCATCGAAACTACCTAAAAAGACCACATGACAGACTCAGCTGTCTTGTCTGATACCCACCTATAAATAGGGTGACCAACCGTGCGTAAATTTCATGGACCGTCCGTAATTTGGATCTTACGTCCGTTGTCCATGAAGATCCCTTTTATGGATGCCTTTTGTCTGTAATTTTGGAAATTGGGGAACATCACTGTTCCCCTGCCAGAAGCCTTAGCTCCCTGATGGGGCCACCTTGCACTCCTCTGAGCACAAGAGCAGCCCCACGCCGCCCATTGTCATTCTGTCTGCGGCTGATTGCCACATACAGAATGACAATGGGCCAGTCTGTGCTCTTACTGCATGTGGTGGGCCTCCTCCTCCCTGTCTAGGGCAGGATATTCAGTCAGGTGGAAGAAATGAACAAAAACGCCCATGCTGCTTGGTAAGAATCCAGTTCATGAAAAGGAGGTGGTGAAATAAGTTTTACAAAAAAGGGTTATGGGTCTTTCACTGTCTCATCATTTTAAAACTGGCACATTTTCAATGTTATATTCAACAAAGCCATGCTTGCTGCTTTTTTAGGTCTTGCCTTTGCAGCACATGTGCTGCATGCGCTGTCTCAGCGAGACTTAAAGTAATCTGTATATTGACTTCAATTCTGTGTAATTTCTCCTGCCCCTCGCAATTGGTTTAAGTCTGGCATTGCTGCTGTTTTCTTGATTTCTGTTGGCCCTAAGGTAACTTCCGCGTAGTCCCATGGCAGCGGCGCCTAACTACAGTTTCTCTCCGCTCGCACTTAATTGCGTGCAGTGTGCCCCTCCCCTCCCTCGTTCTGTGCGGCCGCTTGTCTTTGCAGCTTTGTTGTATCAGAGGAAACCTCACTTCCATTCAGCCTTCCTTTTATAGCTTATTTTATTGATTCCTTTTACTTTGTCCTACCTTTTAACTTATATTGGGCAAATTGAAGGTTTGTTCTTTGCTTCCTGCCGCAATGACATATTCACTGCGTGGCGCACACACACTCAGCAGCACAGCTACTCTATAATTATGTGCGTTTAATAAGTGCTCATAGTGCAGTAGCAGGCACACGCATGACGACTGACTGCCTTGTAATAAAGAGCTTTATATATAGCAGAAAACGCTCAGCGCTGCAGAACCACAGCTGCTGTCTGCGTGCACACCAATCCCACTGACCAGAACATCAGGCAAAACTGAATGGGCGCCCATGGTATCCCCCTCCCCTGCTACCTATCAATAGTACAGAGGCTGTAGTGGCAATATAAAGAGTTCCATTAATTTTCGATTATTTCCCGTTGTCTGCATGTTGGGATCTCTGCTCACACAAGCCACCCATCTGCTCCCTATGTTTGCGGTTCCCATTTATTCCCTGGATTATCTACATTTATTTGATCATAACCGCTAATCCTAAGAAAATAAAAACTAATACTCAAAGAAATTCCTTTCACGAAGAAAAGGGCGCAGTATCACAGGCTGTTACTAGGGGCCACATGCATGAACACATTTTCCCATTGGCACAGAATGGGTAAAACCCTTTGATACATCTGGCCCTGCGTGTCTCTGGTCCTGCACCCTTTCCTTCGTGAAAGAAATTTCTTTGTGTATTATGCTACTGATGGCACACTTTGAAACAAAAAAATGATTAGCATCTACAACGCCAATAGAACATTGTCCAAAAAAGAAGACCGACAAAACGTGTAAAATTATATGCAACTTTGACAAACAGTCATGTAAATTGTTTATCTTTTTACGTTTTAAAGTATGCCAGCAGTAGCATAATAAACAAAGAAATTCCTTTCACGAAGAAAAGGGCGCAGTACCACAGGCTGTTACTAGGTGTCCCTGGCCCTGCAATCTTTTCTTCCTGAAAGAAATTTCTTTGTGTATTATGCTACTGCTGGCATAATTTGAAATGGAAATAAGCATTTGCAATGCAAAAGGTCTTGCATTTACCCTAGTTTGAGCTATTGGCATTGTAAATGACAATGCCTTTTATTTATGTTTTGGTTTTTGAAACATAAATAAAACACATTGTCATTTACGATACCAATAGCTTAAACTCACATAAATGTGAGACCTATTGCATTGCAAGTGCTTTCTATTTTATGCAACTAGCAACCATTGACAAAGCCAATAGTTCTGGCGTGTAAGTGTAACACTACTTGTTGTGTTGTATATCTGATTGTAATAACAGAAGCAGCAAATTACCAGTCAGGAGGCTCACTATGCTAAGTACAGATTTTTAGTTTAGGTGTTTTAAGCCACTCCCTCAATTACATCGAACACCACCCCTTTGGAAAGACTCCCGCATTTTTATTATTCCACTTAAAGCCCTGGAAACAACACCTTGTCGCAGTGGCACTGTGCATCATGCATGAATCATGACTTCCACTTTTTCGGAGTGCCTAAGTACAGGGGCATAGTGAGCCCTCCCCCGCCTCACCCCTTGCTTTAGGAACTACAGCAAGGGTGAAATTCTTGACAGGCCTCTTCTGTCTGCAACTCTGCAGACAAAGGCTCAGCTCATAATTAATGTGAAAAGGTGTGTAAATGAAGGGAAGAGTGGATAGCAGTATGAATTAGTGAAAGGGTGAATGAATGAATGAAAGGGTGAATGGATGGACAATGACAGAAAGGATAGAAAGGATGAGTGAGTGGAAGGATGGATAAGAGAAAAGGTAAATAGATGAATGTATGGGTGGAAGGGTTGATGGACGGGAAAAAGGATGGATGGATGAGTGAAAGAGTGGATGAAAAGCAAATTAATGGGTGGATGGATCAGTGAACTGAAGGATGGATTGATGAATTGATAAGTGAAAGGGTGAATGGATGGACGGGTGAGTGAAAGGGTGGATGTAAGGCTGGATGAGTGAGTGAAAGGGAGTGTGGATGGACAGAAGGGTGGATAGATGAGTGAAGGAGTGAAAGGGTGGATGGATGAGAGAAAGGATGGATGGATGAATGAAGGAGTGAAACGGTGGATGGATGAGAGAAGGATGGATGGATGAATGAAGGAGTGAAAGGGTGGATGGATGAATGAAGGAGTGAAAGGGTGGATGGATGAGAAAAAGGATGGATGGATGAATGAATGAAGGGGTGAAAGGGTGGATGGGTGAGAAAAAGGATGGATGGATGAGTGAAGGAGTGAACGGGTGGATGGATGAGAGAAAGGATGGATGAATGAAAGGATGGATGAGTTATAGGGTCAATGGATGGATTCATGAATGGATGAGTAGATGGATGGGTCGATGGATGGCTAAATGAAAGCGGGATGGGGAGATAAAGGGAGGATGGATGTATGGATGAATGAAAGATTGAATGGGTGGAAGGATGAGTGACTGGGTGGATGAATGAATGAGTAAGTGAAAGGATGGCTGGATGGCTGAATGGGTAGATGACTGGATGGATGAGTGGAAGAGTGGATGGAAGCGTGTACAGATGGATAAGGTGAAAGGATGAATAGAGGGATGATGAGTGAAAGGGTGGATGGAGGGATGGATGAGTGGAATGATGGATGGATGGAAGGATAGATGATATATAGGTTTTCAAATGGTTGAAAATGTATATGGATGGTGTGAGAAGTTGGCCCGATATGCAGCGTTCGCTATTCTAGCGACCGCTATGTATCGTTCCAAACGACCCTTATGGTGATTGGTTGTAAGTCAACCTATAGACCAGCTATCCTAGTAGCGTGGATACGAGCAGTCTAAGGCTAAAGACTCGAGAGGGCGTGTTAAGCCAGCTGTTATACCACATATACCCCTTGAACACCAAGTGAAAGGACACCACACAAGTGTTATGAAAATAAACAGGATATTTATTAAGATTCACAACAGCCCTGTACTCTTTATGAGAACAGGGTACTAAGCACAAACCAAATCTCTTAGGAAAATACTTCAAGTGCACAATTAAAACAAGTGTCCGAGGACACGGAAAGTTTAGAGGTCTCGGGCGGACCCGATAAGGCCAGTCGGAAGCGAGGAACTCAGGACCCTAGAGTAAAGAGGCTATGCGGGCACCGAAATGCCGAGTTACCTAGCCACGAGGGCTGCGGCTGCACAAGTCTTACAGGCGTCGGGGTCTTCGCTGACGAGCCAGGAGCCGGAAGAAAAGGAGTTGCTGGCCGGCGACCAGTGATGAATAGTTCGTAGAGATCCAAGCCTGGATCAGAGATCGTTGACACCTGAAAGCAGAGGGGGCCAAGTTCGTACTACTAGCCAGTAGTCAGAGGGTACCAGGAGGGCACCGGTTGGCCGTCACCTCGACTAGGTGAGTGGGCGACGCTAGGCTCTGCAGTCTCACGGACCAGGAGGCGTTGTCGGCGACCAGGATGGAGGTGCGAGCTGTCCCACGAAGGATGATGCTGTCGGCGTCGCTGGGCCCAGGATTGGGGCAACAAGCCTTGGCAGATTTCAGGGCCACGTGGTGGGCCTAAAATGGCGTCTTGAGGGGACCAGGAGGGTCCGGGGTGCTTCCCGCAAAGATGGGAGCAAAGGCCAGTCTGGAGCAACCAGACCAGCAGCGTTGGTTGTCGGATGTCGTCACAGGAGGGCACAAACCAGCGGCTAGTGACCGGACAACGGGTTGAGCAGCGAGCAGAAGGGCCCCACGCAGATCGTGGAGATGCTGGGAGACTGCACTTCGGTGCTGGAGCGGCTCAGGGTCGGGGCTTCTCGGACCCCAGAGCACTCACCAGAGAATTACTTCGATGGTCGTGCTGGTTAAGAATGCGTGCAGGTTTTGATGATGATCGGTCCCTCGAGGTCTCGTCGCACCCACAGATCACAGCTGAGCTGATGACGTGGGTAGAGGTCAGAGGTGCCAGGGAAGCCGGTTCTCGTCGAGCTGGGCCGTCGGATTCCTGAGGAAGGACTTACAGCAAACCGCAGAGTTCTTAGATGGTGCCCGCTGGTGCAGGGTGACTACTCCTTAGTCACAAGGGAGAAATCTTGAGAAGAGTCTTGAATGTCCTTTCGCAGAAAGTAGTTCTTGATTCAAAGATGATCTAATTTGGAAGGGTCCCCGCTCCGGCCTTTATTCTAAAGAAAGGGGTGGGTACATGACTAGGTCCTGCCCTAAGGGTGGGACCAGAAAGGGGGGTAGTTACACCCCTCTCCCCTGCCGGACTTTCCCCAGGCCAGGGCTGGCGCCCCTGGAACTGGTTCTGACCGGCAGATGCGTAGTGAGCACCGGGGTGCCACTCCGCAGTCACCTTCTCGCAAAAGCCCTACCTACCCAGAATACACAAACCCTGTCTGGGACGGTGCGAACACCGCCCTCGACAGGAAACCCTTTGTCCAAGCGCTCCTCGCTGGAAGGACTCCCAGCAGCAGGAGGTCAGACTCGTGTCTGTGGTGGCAGCGTCCATTTTGTGGAGCTGAGGCTTTAGTTAACTTTAACCGGGGTTCACAGTTACGTACATGTCGTGTCCCTCTAGAAGGGCGGAATGCCAACCTCGTCGCCAGGATTGGTGAGGGGGCAGCATCCCGATTCGTATGACACCTTACTCGACATGTCTGGATAACGCGGTACCGAAGTTACTGATATGGTACGTGTTATCATGGAACAGCCATTGGGTCTTGGTTCCGCAAGCTGCAACCGGGCTCGGCTCGGGCCAGAACCCAGTTCACACGAGTCCACGCACTCTGCCTTCAGGATTGTCAAGGCCTGCCATAGGAGTGACTGATAGGAACTCGGGTGTCCATTGTACGGTTAGATATAGGGCTACTATACCTAAAGCAAAGGGTGATTACACGACTTTGCCCCCAGCTGTCATGCAGCCAGTTGTGTCAAATTTAGGAGGCCAGCCAGGGGTGGCACAATACATGCTGCAGCCCCTGGCGGCCCTGGGTACACCTATGCCCTGAGTTACAGGGTCTGATAAGGTGGCCCAGTACCAATTGGTAAATGCACCTAGGGTACATGTCGTAATTTAGAAAGAGAACAGCCAGGCTGTGGGTCTGATTGGCAGGCCCACAGCCAGAGAAAGTCGTAAACCAGTGAAACAAAAGCAAAAAATCTGGGTGATCATGGGATTGCAGACCCTACTCTCCTACATGACCCCCCCCCAAACGTTGGGACAATAAGCTAACCTTGACCAGGTGAGTCTTCTTGTTCTAAGTGGAAATATCTGGAGAGCCCATCGGCATTGCCATGATCAGTACCAGGTCTATGTTCCACTGTGAAGTCCATCCCCTGTAGGGAAATGGACCACCTTAGCAGTTTGGGGTTTTCACCCTTCATCTGATTTAGCCACAAGAGGGGCTTATAGTCGGTCTGAATCTTGAAGTGAGTGCCAAACAAGTATGGCCTCAGCTTCTTCAGGGCCCAAACCACAGCAAAGGCCTCCCTCTCAATAGCTGACCAATTCTTCTCTCTAGGGGTCAGCCTTCTGCTTATAAAAGCAATGGGCTGGTCTTGACCATCAAAATTCAGTTGAGAAAGAACAGCTCCCACACCCAACTCAGAAGCATCTGTTTGGACAATGAATGGTTTGGAGTAGTCTGGACTCTTAAGGATAGGCGCTGTGCACATGGCCTGCTTTAGGTCATCGAATGCTTTTTGACAGCCTGCTGTCCACTGAACCTTTTTTGGCATTTTCTTACTTGTCAGTTCATTTAATGGTGTCACAATAGAACCATAGTTCCTGACAAACTTTCTGTAGTATCCAGTCAGGCCCAA
The DNA here is from genome assembly GCF_964263255.1 of Lissotriton vulgaris. Taxonomy (NCBI): domain Eukaryota; kingdom Metazoa; phylum Chordata; class Amphibia; order Caudata; family Salamandridae; genus Lissotriton; species Lissotriton vulgaris. The sequence continues at coordinate 1,369,561,353 of NC_141696.1, forward strand.
GAAAGCTCGAACCTGAGTCTGGGTGGTTGGAGGAGCCCAGTCCCTGATTGACTGTATTTTGCTCTCCAGTGGCTGAACCTGGCCTCCACCTACAAGGTGGCCCAGGTATACAACCTGTGTCTGCCCTATCTGGCACTTGGTGGCCTTGATAGTGAGGCCTGCCGCTTGCAGAGCCTCTAACGCTTTCCGCAGGTGGACCAGGTGATCCTCCCAGGTGGAGCTAAAGACAGCAATATCATCTAGATACGCTGCACAGAAGTCATCCAGCCCAGTAAGGACTTTATTCACCAACCTTTGGAAGGTGGCAGGTGCATTTTTCAGACCAAAGGGCATCACCACGAACTGATAATACCCACCAGGGGTAGAAAATGCTGTCTTAGGCTTGGCGTCCTCAGCTAACCTGATTTGCCAATACCCAGCTGTCAGGTCAAACGTACTCAAGTAGTTGGCCGAAGCCAATCTATCGATAAGCTCGTCTGCCCTTGGTATTGGGTGGGCGTCAGTCTTAGTGACTGCATTGAGACCCCTGTAGTCTACGCAGAACCTCATCTCTTTCTTACCGCCCGGGGTGTGAGGTTTCGGCACTAGAACTACGGGACTAGCCCAAGGGCTATCCGAGGGTTCAATGACTCCCAACTCCAACATTTTCTGCACTTCACTCTTGATGCAGTCTCTAACGTGATCAGGCTGCCGGTAGATTTTACTCTTGACGGGCAAGCTGTCACCAGTGTCAACCTCATGGGTACACCAATTGGTTTGACTGGGTGTTAGAGAGAACATATGCCGGAAGGATTGAAGAACCTGTTTACAATCCTCCTGTTGATGTTCGGAGAGGCTGCCGCAAAAGACAACACCATCTACCGATCCATCGTCAGGATTCTGAGTGAGCAGGTCGGGGAGAGGGTCACTCTCCTCCTCCTGTCCCTCATCTATGGCCATGAGCAAACTCATGTCCTTCCTGTCGACATATGCCTTGAGCCTGTTGACATGAAGCACCCTGTGGGGGCTCCGGGGAGTTCCCAGGTCGACCAGGTAGGTGACCTCTCCCTTTTTCTCCAGGATGGTGTAGGGCCCGGACCATTTGTCCTTGAGTGCTGCTGGGGCCACTGGCTCCAACACCCACACCTTCTGTCCGGGCTGGTAAACAGTCAAGACAGCCTTTTGGTCATGCCAAGCTTTTTGGAGTTCTTGGCTGGCCTTAAGGTTTTCTGATGCCTTCTCCATGTATTCAGCCATCCGCGAGCGGAGGCCAAGCACATAGTCCACTATGTTGGTTGCAGGCTTTTTGAGAGGTCTCTCCCATCCTTCCTTCACCAAACACAGGGGTCCTCTTACAGGATGCCCGTACAAAAGTTCAAAAGGGCTGTAGCCAACCCCCTTCTGTGGGACTTCTCTGTAAGCGAATAAAAGGCAGGGGATCAGGACGTCCCATCTACGCCGAAGCTTTTCAGGTAGTCTATGAATCATCCCTTTCAGGGTCCTGTTGAATCTCTCAACAAGCCCATTGCATTGTGGATGATAGGGTGTAGTGAACTTGTAGTTGACACCACATTCCTTCCACATAGCAGTTAAGTAGCTCGACATAAAGTTTGCACCTCTGTCGGAGACGACCTCCTTAGGGAAGCCCACTCTGGAGAACACTCCAACTAGGGCTCTTGCCACAACAGGTGCTGTAGTGGTCCTAAGGGGAATAGCTTCAGGATACCTGGTGGCATGATCCACTACCACCAGTATAAACTTGTGCCCTGATGCTGTTGGTGGTTCCATGGGACCGACGATGTCAATCCCCACCCGTTCAAAGGGCACCCCCACCACAGGCATTGGTATAAGGGGGGCCTTTGTCGTGCCACCTGACTTACCACTGGCTTGGCAAGTGACACAGGAGCGGCAAAACTCCTTGGTATCTTCGTTCATATGAGGCCAGTGAAAGTGTGAGACAAGCCTGTCCCACGTCTTTGTCTGGCCTAAGTGACCTGCTAAGGGAATCTCGTGGGCCAAGGTAAGTAGGAAACCTCGCTGAGACAAGGGTACAACCAGCCTCCTGGTCATGCCAGGCTTGGGGTCTCTTGACTCAGTGTACAGGAGTCCATCTTCCCAGTATACCTTGTGGGTACCTGTGGCGTTCCCAGCAGCCTCAGCAGCAGCCTGCTGTCTGAGGGGTTCAAGAGAAGGGCAGTCTAACTGGTCCTTCCCCAGGTCTTCCCTTGAGGGTCCCCCTGAACCCAAGAATTCAACTTGATCAAGTTCGAACTCTCTAGGCTCAGTTTCCCTCAGTTCCTGTAGGTCAGCCTCCTCTGAGACTTGATCCATGACCTGGGGCAAGGGGGAAGGCACAGCCTTAACCCTACTGCTCTTTTTCTTGGAGGGTGTCTGGTCCATTGTTCCAGGATCCAGCACCTGTTTAGTGGGGCATTTCCTGACCTGTGACCTGGTCACAGCGAACACATGCGCTGGCAAGCCTAACATTTCCAAGTGAGTCCTCTGCTCCACTTCTGACCATTGTGATGACTCCAAATCATTGCCCAACAAACAATCCACTGGGAGGTCTGAACTAACTACAACCTTCTTTTGGCCAGTTACCCCTCCCCAGGAGAAAGCTACAATTGCCATACTGTGATTGGTAGTGACATTGCTTGCATTGGTCACCAGGAATTCCGTACCTGGCATGATCTGTCCAGGGTCCACAAAGTTAGGCGTCACCATGGTGACACTTACACAAGTGTCCCTATAGGCCTGAGCCATTTTTCCATTTATGAAAGGTGTCTGTCTGTATTTGCCCAAGGTATTGGGACTTACGTCAGGGGACATATCCACACCCCCTGTACTGACAAGGACAGCCTGAGTGAGTGTACCAACTAAGTTGTCACACCCCTCGGAACCCAGGGTTAACCCTACTAAACCCTTGGGAGGTGCACTACCACTGCTGGCTGTACTAGGGGGCACAGGTGCCTTAGGGGCTGCAGTGGCAGGAGCCTGCCCTCCTCCTTTCTTGGTGCACTCACTAAACCAGTGAGATTTACTTTTGCAGTATTGGCACCATCTTTTAGATTGGCCTTCTTTCTTCTTTTGGGGAGCCTGACCCCCACCCTCTTTGGGTTGTTGGGGACCTGTCGAAGACTTCTGGTCATTTTGTTCCCCTTTTGAATCTTTACCCTTCTGGTCTGCTTTCTTCTGACCACCTTGATTCTGGCCCTGGTTCTGTTTAACTCTCGTTCGAACCCATCTGTCTGCCTTCTTTCCCAATTCTTGGGGAGAGGTCAGATCCGAGTCGACAAGATGCTGATGCAACAACTGGTTCTGACAATTGTTTAAAATTTGTTCTCTCATCATCAAATTATACAATCCTTCGTAATCAGTAACCTTACTGCCCAGCAACCAGCCCTCAAAAGCCTTAGTGACACAATCGACGAAGTCAGACCAATCTTGAGACTGCGTTTTCTGGGTATCCCTGAACAGCACCCTGTACTGTTCAGTGGTTAGGCCAAACCCTTCAACCAGTGTATTCTTCAAGACGTGGTAATTATTAGCATCCTCCACCCTTGTGGTGAGGAGCTTGTCTCTACCTTTACCTTCAAAGGAGAGCCACAAGATAGCTGCCCACTGGCTCTGGGGAACACCTTGCACAGTGCAGGCCCTCTCCAAAGCAGTAATCCATTTGTGGATGTCATCCCCGTGTTTAAAGGGGGGCACTATCTTACCAAGGTGTTTTGTATCAAAACTCCTTTCCCTATTGCTAGGTACATTGCTGCCACCAGTGGGGACTACCCCACTTAACTGTTGCTCTCTAGCAAAGGCAAGCCTTTCTTTGGCCAGGGCGAGTTCTTCCCTTTCAATCCTCAGATTAGCTGCCCTTTCCTTAGCTTCGTACACTCTCCGCTGAGGGGATGTCATCCCTCTTTGAGAAGAGTTGTGAGAGCCATTGGTTTGAAGGGATCTGCCAGAGTCTCTTGACAGAGATCTGGCTCGTCCATTCCCAATGTTAAGCTGACCCGACAGTAGCCCTGGGGGTCCCCCAGTACCACTATCGTGTCTGCTCAAGTTGGACCTGGTTAGTCTACCGACTTCTACCTGTCCCTTGTCTGCCTCATCCCCAGAGGGATCCTCATCCTCCTCCACATTCTCATTCTCGGCTGAGAGGAGGATTAGGTCAGGGTCACCTCTGGTTCCCTCGAGGGGAGGCATGTCTCCTTCTGGATTAGAAGGGCTAAGAAGCTTCTCAGCCTTTCTGGCATCATAAGTCTCTAGGAGACCAATCAGAAAGGAGGTGGTGGGGTTAGCCCCTTGCTTAATCTTCCTAGAGGTACATACTTGTCGTAACTCATGGAAGTTAAGCGCAGTATATCTTGAAGGGATGACCTGTGGAGGGTCAACTGACACAAGGGGAGACTCAGAGTTTCCTCCTTTGTCCGACATACTGTTTCTAGTGTGGTGTAAGTGATGCACCTACCTACACTATGTGTTTACCTACTGATCCCTTGCTAAGAGTTGCAGCCAAGGTGTGCTAAGCCTTGAGGAGCTACAACAGCTGGTTCAGTAGAACTCAGAGTATTCTAAGCTTAGTTATATGTACTTATGTGATTTTTCAACAAGATATTCTTAGGATACGTGTGGTAAAACAACAGCAAGCTCAAATCCCAACCGCTGCTCACCAATGTGAGAAGTTGGCCCGATATGCAGCGTTCGCTATTCTAGCGACCGCTATGTATCGTTCCAAACGACCCTTATGGTGATTGGTTGTAAGTCAACCTATAGACCAGCTATCCTAGTAGCGTGGATACGAGCAGTCTAAGGCTAAAGACTCGAGAGGGCGTGTTAAGCCAGCTGTTATACCACATATACCCCTTGAACACCAAGTGAAAGGACACCACACAAGTGTTATGAAAATAAACAGGATATTTATTAAGATTCACAACAGCCCTGTACTCTTTATGAGAACAGGGTACTAAGCACAAACCAAATCTCTTAGGAAAATACTTCAAGTGCACAATTAAAACAAGTGTCCGAGGACACGGAAAGTTTAGAGGTCTCGGGCGGACCCGATAAGGCCAGTCGGAAGCGAGGGACTCAGGACCCTAGAGTAAAGAGGCTATGCGGGCACCGAAATGCCGAGTTACCTAGCCACGAGGGCTGCGGCTGCACAAGTCTTACAGGCGTCGGGGTCTTCGCTGACGAGCCAGGAGCCGGAAGAAAAGGAGTTGCTGGCCGGCGACCAGTGATGAATAGTTCGTAGAGATCCAAGCCTGGATCAGAGATCGTTGACACCTGAAAGCAGAGGGGACCAAGTTCGTACTACTAGCCAGTAGTCAGAGGGTACCAGGAGGGCACCGGTTGGCCGTCACCTCGACTAGGTGAGTGGGCGACGCTAGGCTCTGCAGTCTCACGGACCAGGAGGCGTTGTCGGCGACCAGGATGTAGGTGCGAGCTGTCCCACGAAGGATGATGCTGTCGGCGTCGCTGGGCCCAGGATTGGGGCAACAAGCCTTGGCAGATTTCAGGGCCACGTGGTGGGCCTAAAATGGCGTCTTGAGGGGACCAGGAGGGTCCGGGGTGCTTCCCGCAAAGATGGGAGCAAAGGCCAGTCTGGAGCAACCAGACCAGCAGCGTTGGTTGTCGGATGTCGTCACAGGAGGGCACAAACCAGCGGCTAGTGACCGGACAACGGGTTGAGCAGCAAGCAGAAGGGCCCCACGCAGATCGTGGAGATGCTGGGAGACTGCACTTCGGTGCTGGAGCGGCTCAGGGTCGGGGCTTCTCGGACCCCAGAGCACTCACCAGAGAATTACTTCGATGGTCGTGCTGGTTAAGAATGCGTGCAGGTTTTGATGATGATCGGTCCCTCGAGGTCTCGTCGCACCCACAGATCACAGCTGAGCTGATGACGTGGGTAGAGGTCAGAGGTGCCAGGGAAGCCGGTTCTCGTCGAGCTGGGCCGTCGGATTCCTGAAGAAGGACTTACAGCAAACCGCAGAGTTCTTAGATGGTGCCCGCTGATGCAGGGTGACTACTCCTTAGTCACAAGGGAGAAATCTTGAGAAGAGTCTTGAATGTCCTTTCGCAGAAAGTAGTTCTTGATTCAAAGATGATCTAATTTGGAAGGGTCCCCGCTCCGGCCTTTATTCTAAAGAAAGGGGTGGGTACATGACTAGGTCCTGCCCTAAGGGTGGGACCAGAAAGGGGGGTAGTTACACCCCTCTCCCCTGCCGGACTTTCCCCAGGCCAGGGCTGGCGCCCCTGGAACTGGTTCTGACCGGCAGATGCGTAGTGAGCACCGGGGTGCCACTCCGCAGTCACCTTCTCGCAAAAGCCCTACCTACCCAGAATACACAAACCCTGTCTGGGACGGTGCGAACACCGCCCTCGACAGGAAACCCTTTGTCCAAGCGCTCCTCGCTGGAAGGACTCCCAGCAGCAGGAGGTCAGACTCGTGTCTGTGGTGGCAGCGTCCATTTTGTGGAGCTGAGGCTTTAGTTAACTTTAACCGGGGTTCACAGTTACGTACATGTCGTGTCCCTCTAGAAGGGCGGAATGCCAACCTCGTCGCCAGGATTGGTGAGGGGGCAGCATCCCGATTCGTATGACACCTTACTCGACATGTCTGGATAACGCGGTACCGAAGTTACTGATATGGTACGCGTTATCATGGAACAGCCATTGGGTCTTGGTTCCGCAAGCTGCAACCGGGCTCGGCTCGGGCCAGAACCCAGTTCACACGAGTCCACGCACTCTGTAAAGCACTCCAACACCATGTCCTACTTACTTGGGATGAGTAGCACTATAAAAGAAATGAAATACACATGAAAGAGATTCTATGTGACTATTGGAGGGGGTAGCAAAGCCGGACTGGTCGGACCGGGCATAGGGCGTTTCCCTGTGAGTCTGGAAAGTTGGAGGCTGTTTTGTTACCACAAAAAGACCTGCACGTTTGCTCAAAGCTGTGCGCATACTGAAAAACCATGAAGTGCCTAATTGTCTCAACCTAATATAAACTTCTTTAACTTGTACTTAAGTGGTTGTCTATTTACTTACTTATACTCTATTGCACGACTCTTCTGATGTGTCTGTAAAACTTACCTTTTGTCCTGAATTTTGACCTCCTGTCCTGAATTTTGAACCTTTGTCCTGAATTTTTACACTCCCCGTCCAGAATTTGCACCCATGCCAATTGGTCACCCTACCTATAAATCTGGTTCTGCACAACCTCAGTGATGTATATAAACCACAACTCCAAATAAATATGTATAATACAAGCTTTTAAATGTTTCCACAAGCTTTTAAATGTTGCCGTCGGTTATTATTTTAAATGGTCATTCTGCATGTTGGAGAAGTGTGCATGTATATTGCCTGAATATCATAGCATAAGCAACAATAAAGGTTGGTGGCTATGCCTCTCAGCTGGCAGTGGGACGTGCCACACCGCTGCATAAACTTTCATCAGTTTCTTTTTCCGTGTCCAGTCGTGTGCCCCAATTTTGTGCTTTCACGTACGCATACACGTGACAATCATTTACTATATAACGTTGCTGCTGGGAGCCTAGTTTAGTCATATTGAACTCAGTAGTCTAGTTCGGTGATGATCTTTTACTGGAAATATCGCTGAAACAGGCACCTAGCCGAATGCCCCTTTAATACATGGCAAGAATTCTGCAAAACAGCAATGAAATCTAGAAACACATCCACCCTTTCAGAAAAAAATATTCACAAGTATCAGGAACAGCAACGTTTATCTAGTGATAAACAATGGAAAAGAGAAATACATTAAGTATTACAAGCAATAAGGGCTCAAAATATGATCTGTTCGTTTGACTGTAAACACACCTTGCAAGGACCCCTCGCCCAGAAGGGCAGTTTCCGTCTCGCGAAGGACCTAGACCAAGCAGACATATGCAGTTTCAAAAGCGATGATGGGAGATGTAGTTCCACACTCACAAATAGACACAGATAAGGGACTACAGCGGCAACTCCGAGGGTGCATGTTTTCTTTTCAATGTAACCCTTGCTACTTGGCGTCTGTCCTTGAATAACCGAATTAGCATTCAGGGAAAATAACATCATCACAAAAGCAATGATTCGTTTTCAGGTAACAGATATAGGTGTCAGGGTTTCATGCAATTTTTTTCGCAGAGAGGTAGGCTCGCAGAGAACAGTAGACACGCGAAATGAAACTACTTTTTTTTCAAGTGATATAGATATTACGTTCAGAACAGCTTTTCAGCCGTCTCTTGTCGATTAAAAAATCGATATATTTCGGAAACGGCAGTTACTTTACCCACCTTGTGATTTCCTCTAACAACCCCAGCCCCCGACCTGAAACGAATTTAAAAGTGGCGGCCATCTCAGAAAGGCACTAGTGGAGAAGCGCTCGGGTCATTCAAGCACAATCAATTAAGAAATAGATTGAACTTGCCTTGATTTCTTTCATTACTTCTAAATTCCGTAAAATGTATTTTTCGTTACGAATATATCAGGTTAGAACAACAAATAAGCATTGGATCCCGATCACACTTTAAATGTGCGCTACAGGGCGTTTTGTATCTCTCCTTTTGCTAACAGTGTTCATTATTTGAATTGAACCTCAAGTTGGCTGTCGTTTCCCAGCCTACAAAGCTGCCAAGTTTTCAAGTTGCTTATGTGTGACATTTTCGTGGTTTCATTGTGTGCAGGAGTGGCATTCCACTTCAAAAAGTGTGACACTTCGGGTGAAGTCCATGCAATGTATGCAAACATGCCAACCCTCCCGATTCAGGTGTGAGACTACCGATTTCAGGGCTAGTCTTCCGCCTCCCGATTCCTGCAAGCAAAAACCCGATTCTATTACAGGACCGGAGGCTTCAGATTATGCTTCTCAATCTTTACTGCATAAAACACAGCAGCCAATGAAAATGTATAGTTTCACAAAAAACAGTAAATAAACGTCATTTCCCATGAACACACATGAGCATAGGCACGCCCCCATAGTCCATAAGAACCCCTTGCGTGCTCCCATCATCCTCTTTCTTTGAGGCGAAACAAGTCCAACGAAACTTGAACAGGTACAACTCCTCCAACGTGGAAGAAACATCTGCAGGTTAACATCCTGACATCCGACGTCGTTCAATCCGACTTCTTATCAGATCCTGAAAGAAAGGAATAACACCACCGTAATCACTGGATAATAGGGTGGGTAAGCTTATTACATACAGTACATTAAGCCGGGTGGGATAATCCTCGCCTCCCTGTCCTTAATAGAATTGAAAATTCTTGTCACGAATGCTAGCAAATTTTTGATTCTATTACAGGACCGGAGGCTTCAGATTATGCTAGTTTAACGCTGATTAAATACCACTGAAGTAATATCTCCCACCAGCTTATAATAAAACATTTTAAACGTTGATTCAGAAGACCAATCTGCACAACGCATTATATCTTGGATAGTAGAACCCAAACCATATGATTTTGACGCCATAGCGCCTGTCACTGAATGAGCACCAAAGATCTGTGTATCAACACCGGCTTCTTTCATAATAAAGCGAAGCCATCTGGCAATAGTGGCCGCCGCCACCGGTTTAAAGGGATTTTGGATCGCAATCAACAACTGAGTACAGCCCTGAGGCCGCAAGGCCTTGGTACATTCCTCGTAAACCTTTAAACATTGGACCACACATAGTTTTTCATTATCAGGGAAAGAATTGTAAGAAATGTGTCGTGACAATGTTTTAGTACGACCTGTAATATGGAAAGAAACCCCTTCCGGGGTAAACACTCTACCTGTTACGTCGAGTGCTCTCACATCTGAAGACCTTCTGCAAGACGATAAGCAAAGCAACATGGCCAATTTCGCCGACAATTGCTTTCTAGACAGAAGAGCATTGATCGGCCAACTGTTAAACAACGAGATCACTAAAGAAACGTCCCATAACCCGGTATACTTGGGTTTGGGAGGATTAGCCACCATGATTCCTTTCAATAACTTGCAAACCACCGGGTGCATACCTACCAGTTTCCCGTCTACCCGAGCAAGCCCCGCCGATATAGCGGAACGAAAATTATTGACCGAACGGTACGCTAAACCGTCGGCAGCTTTCTCCGACAGAAAATTCAAAACTTGGGGCAACTCTGCCCCCACGGGATCCAGATGTCGTACCACGCACCAATCCACCCAGTTCTTCGAGGCAGCGGAATAACGTTTCCTGGTGGAAGGTGCCCATGCCTGCCTGATGAACTCTGCAGTTTTGCTCGAAAATCCCGGCAACTGCCACTGCTCCCGGAAAGCCTCCATGCCATCAGCGACAGCCTGCCCTCCAACAACAACGGATGTTGCTCCTGACGAGGGCCCTGCAACAACCACTTCGAGTCCGGTAGTTGCCGTGGACAATCGCGACTCCACTGTAACAACATGGGAAACCATGACTGCGACGTCCACCACGGAGTCACCATTACTATTTCCACCCGTTGTCTGATCACCTGAGTCATCACTCTGGGAATCAATAAGAACGGGGGAAAGGCATACTGAATCTCTTGCGACCAATCCTGCAGAAAGGCATTGGTCGCTGCCGCCATCGGATCCGGTCTCCAGCTGAAGAACCGGGGGTTCTGATAAGTCAATCTGGAGGCAAACAGGTCCGTCTGAAAAGGACCCCAAATCGCCTGCAGCCAGTGAAAGACCTGGGGAAGCAGTTTCCAATCGCTGTATTCCCCCAAATGTCTGTAATTCCAGTCCGCCACTTGGTTGGCCTGACCTGGTATGTATTCTGCTATTACCGAGATCTGATTCTGGAGGCAATAGTGCCAAAAGTCTTTGGCTATTTGGACTAGAAGAGACGATCTTGTGCCGCCCAACTTGTTGATATATCTCACCGCTGACACGTTGTCCAAGCGGAGGAGAATGCAACACAATGTCTGCCTCGGGGATAACGTGCAAATCGCGAACGACCCGCTAGTAACTCAACAATTTATGTGAAGTTCGAGCTCTTGCGTCGACCATCTGCCGTCTGTGGAAACCTCTCCACAACGAGCGCCCCAGCCCCACCTGCTGGCGTCTGACTCTATCATCACTTATGGTTGCGATCGGAAGATCGCCCTGCCGTTCCAGGCGTCCATGTGGCCTAGCCACCACTGAAGCTCGGTACGGACCTCCTCCGAAAGAGGAACTGAGTCCGTGTATGAGAGTCCCCTCTGAAGATGCTTGATCTTCAGGCGCTGGAGGGCCCTGTAATGCAAGGGGCCCGGGAATATCGCCTAAATAGACAATGCCAATATCCCCACTACTCTGGCAAGCGACCTGAGCGTGACCATTTGCTTGTCCAGTAGTTTCACAATCTCCTTCTTCAAATCCCTCAATTTCGCTTGGGGCAGACACAGTTGCGTTGTCTGAGAGTTGATCGTGAATCCCAGGAATTCTATCACCTGTGTCGGGACCATCACCGACTTCTTTAGATTTATCACAAACCCTAAGTCCTGGAGAAGCGAAGTAGTCATGATCAACTGCTGCTGTAGGACGAATTGATCCTGCGCCATGATCAGAATGTCGTCCATATAAATGATCAGTTGCACTCCCCTTTCTCTGAGATAGGCTACCACCGGTTTCATCACTTTGGTGAAGCACCAGGGAGCAGAGGAGAGACCGAAAGGAAGGGCCAAGTATTCGTAGCAATGGCCGTTCCAAAAAATCGGTATAGAAAGATATTCATCTTTGAGGTCCAGACGGACCAACCAATCGTTTTCTTGTAATAAATCTGCTAACAAATGAATACCCTCCATTTTGAAATGGTTGTACGTCAGGTACTGGTTGAACTCTTTGAGGTTGAGCACTAACCTGTTGCCACCTCCTTTCTTCTGAACAATAAAGACGTTGCTGGAGAAACCGCGAGGGCCTCTCTGATATCGAGCAATCGCGCCTTTCTTCAGCAAGTCTGCCACCTCTTCGTCTATGAAATTGTGATCTAGTTGGGAAAAATGGAGAGGTGGAGGGGGGAACGCTTGTGCTGGGTGAGAGTAGAACTCCAGTTGAAACCCCTGAATGGTCTGCAGCACCCAAGCTTCGTGAGTCAAGGCTTGCCACTGTGGCAGACAGTGCTGCGTGCGCCCCCCCAATGGAAGTAGAGAGACATCTGTTACACTCACCAGTATTTTGGCTTGACTTGAAGCTCGCTCTGTTGTTTCCCGACTGAAAACGTCCTTTGTTGAACCTCCTTCTGGATGGGTAGAAGGTGCCACTGCGAGTGGAGTCCCACTCTCCACGACCAAAGGCTCTTTGGGAGCCTTGCTGGAAACCACGGCCTGACAAGCGACCTCTGCCTCGCCCGGCCCTGTTGAAAACCCCTTGATTTAGGGCTCGCTTAATTCCACTTTGTGCCTTGTCCAAGGCGGTGAAGGTCCCTACGTATTTAGTGACGTCCTTGACGAAGCGGTCCCTGAACAAAAAAAACCCTGCCAGAGGGCCTGGCTCAGCTTCGGCGAGGTCAGTCAGATTACTGTCCATCCTTAGTAACAAAGACTTGCGCCTCTCGGAAGAGATCGCGCAGTTCGCATTGCCCACCAAGCAAAGAGCGCGTTGAGCCCAGCCAGCCAATATGTCCAGATCCACAGGGGTCGCCCCTTCCTTGGCCACCAGGGCCATTTCCAAGATTTTCGCCAGAGGCCCCACCACATCGAGCATCTTATCTTGGCATCCTCGCCAAGCCCGGTCCAATCCCCGTTTGGGATCCTTCGAGAATTTTCGCAAGAAAGTTAGCATGCTGGCATCTATCTCCGGAGTATCAGCCACACCATCCGGGATATCAGGGCGTGGGCACTCCGACCTCAACCTATTACGGACTTCCCTGTCAAAGCTTTTCCTGAGGTTCTCATGAAGATATTCGGAAACTTCCTGCGGCGGGACCCAGTCCGAAGACCTCGGATGTACTATATCCGAAGGGTCAAAGTTGGTTTTGGCAACCTTGTCCTCCGCAGTTTTAGGGACAACCTTAGCCTTTTTAGGAGGGGGAGGTTGCTCCACCGAGGTGTCGGTGTCCGTAACGGTATCGGTATTAGTGGTGGTGGTATCGGTGTCCATTGGTGCCGATCTTTTGGTTCTCACCTTACCACTTGCGCCTAAGCTCATGTGTGTTCATGGGAAATGAAGTTTATTTACTGTTTTTTGTGAAAATATAAATTTTCATTGGCTGCTGTGTTTTATGCAGTAAAGATTGAGAAGCATAATCCTCGCCTCCGTGTCCTTAATAGAATTGAAAATTCTTGTTGCGAATGCTAGCAAATTTTGATTCCTCAGGGGTTTCAGATGACAGGGCTTGGTATTGTGTAACGTGCTAATTCTTCCAGAAAACGTCAGAGGGGCGATGCAGGGGCTAGGAGGGTGAAAAACCAATTAAGCCTCATTAACAAGCGCATGGTCTTTTGGACCTGTGAAGTACTCGGGGCGGCTGTGTGTGTGCCCTGTTTCAGGGGTGGGGGGGGGGTGAATGCACTGCCAGCAACGTGCCAGGCCAGGCAGTGTACAACACTTGCATCACCCTTCCTCTGCCTGCCATTGCGCTCCATGCTTCGGAAAGGTAAGAAAAAGAACGTGCATTTGCGTTTGAAATGTCCGATCCTGCAGCAGCACACTTCCAAAGCCCACACATGACAGTAACCCGATTCAAGGCCCCATTCTCCCGAATTAAAAAAAAAAATCTCCCTCTTTGCTCTTCTGAAATGTTGGCATGTATGAATGTATGTGGGCCCCTATATGGCTGCTAGTGCTTGTGGGTAGGTTTTGTGGATTGGAGAGCCGTTTTTCCTGATATTAGCACATAGACTATGTTGTGGCCAAAAACTCTGTCCATTGAGGTCTTTCAGCATCTCTTGCATGCAATAATGATTTGTGTGCCCCTCCATTGGAAGTCAGATGTGTGATCAAATGGGCTCCCAGTCATGATTTTGCTCTTGCAACCCCTAAGCGATTGAAGCTTTTGCAGGAGTTCATTTCAATTCCGCGCCATCCAGGTGCAGCTTGTCCAGAGCAGACATTTCCCCCGATAGTTGAACTGTAATGGGATGAAAAGTGATTATACTGTTGCCTCTTGCAGGACTTTTCCTGGCGCTGCTAGTTGTGTTTTTGTAACAACACCGGCTAGTAAGTTAAGTAGAGCTCATACTCTCTGTATTAAAGGGAGAGGATGTGGTGTTACATCCAGAGTTACAGATTTTGGAAGCTGAAGCTGCTGGAGCAAGATGGCGTGGGAGAGTAGAGAGCTGAAGGCCTTTTAGCGCAAAGAGTGCTGCCTGCTTTACAACGGTTGTATGTTCTTACAACGAACTCCGTTGTAACGCATGCCTTTACCACGCATGCGTTACTACGGAATGCTATTTTTACGCTTATCCTTCGCCACGTATTTTTCAGTGGTGACGTCATACGTAGGAAAAAAGAAACAGCCGTTTCCTTCCTCTGCGACGCCGATTGCCTGCACATCTCGTCTAAAGGTTAGTGGTTTTTTTTGGGGGGAAGCCCCCCCCACCCCCTTTTTTATTTGTACCCTTTACCACACATGCCTTTACTACGTACCCCGTAGTAAACGTATGCGTGGTAAAGGCTTTCGTTTTAACCACGCATGCGTTGTAATGCATGCGTGGTTAAGGTTTTCGTTGAAACGGCCTCGTTGTAGTGGCCGTTTCCCCTTTACAACATTGTCTGCGAAAAGCAAAAATGCATGCAGTCTCCCATACCTTGCGAAACACCCATACAGCCTCTTTGCAAGTTTAAAACGACCCAAATTTGTAAGTATGGGCCACTCTTTTAGCTATCTAATTCGCTAATGAGGCTACTTTTATTTTGGTGCCCGAGCTTTTTATGTCCCCCTTGCTTTACTTAATCCTGTGTTTGACCTGATCTTGCATTCCCTAACAGTTCATCTGTTTTCCAAATGTTGTGTTTCTTGTAATTCTTTTTAATTCAAACTCTCACTCTTGTATAGTACATACAGTGAACAGAGTTGCCTCTAAGTATCTGGGCAAATTCATTTTATGGCTGGATTTGCAGGACAGTGGCCGGTTGATTTACTCTGGAGTTCAGGCTGAAGTCAGTGATCGTATCTCACAGTGCCTGTCAGTGGGACATAAAGCTGCTTCAACTACACACTAATCCAATTCTTAGCCTCCCTGCAGAGCTCGTAGTCCGATTGTGACAGATGTGACAATTGTGATCACCATGACTACTCAATGATCCCGACAGTGTGCTGATACTTACAATGTAATCTCCTCGTAAAGTCATCAAAGATATTTCCCCCTTGGTCGTATGGACCTTTGTTGCTTGACATGAAGGACTCTAAGGGAGAAGACAGCAATACAATTCTAGCTTGTGAAACCAAAGTGACTCCACAGTAAGGACCAGGAATCGCCAGATAAGATTAAAGGGATTTTATTTTAGCATAACAATCAATCCAGTACATAAGCAAACCAAAAATAAGTTCAAAAGATACATTAATACAGCAGATAAGCTGAAATATCTCAATAGATTGATTCACAATAAAATGAGATACAGAATTGTGACAGGTACAACAATAAAGAAACAAATTAAAGCAAACAAGTGTTCCATAAAGAAAGTTCCCTTCGGTCTTCTAAACATAAGTCAAATATAGGATCATCTACTAAGGGTCTCTATTCCGGGTCATGTAAAACGTAGAAGTATATGTCCTGCTTTTTAAATACATTGCACCCTGTCATCTGGGTCTTCCAGGGCCAACCTTAGGGATGACTTAAATGCATTAAAAAGGAGGGTTTGGGCCTGGCAAGAGGTTTAACTTGCCAGGTCGACATGGCAGTTTAAAACTGCACTCCCAGGCTCTGTAATGGCAGGCCTGAGACATGTTTAAAGGGCTATTTAAGTGGGTGACACAATCAGTGTTGCAGGCCCACTAGTAGCATTTAATTTACAGACTCTGGGGACTTATAAGTACATGAAATATGCTAATTGGGTATAAGTCATTCCTACCATGTTTTAAGGAGAGAGCACCAGCACTTTACCACTGGGTAACAGTAATGAAATGCAGATTTCTAAAGCCAACAAAGAAAAATTCAGCACAAAGGGGAGGAGGAGGTCAAAAAGTTTGGGGATGGCCCTGCAAAAATAGCCATTTCCAACTGAGGGATATTTAAAATACGTTGGGCACACTCCAGCATCAGTGACTGATGCTCAGTGACTTGAACAGTAAACTTACTAAGCAGCTAAGACTGTATTTGATTGTGGGCAGGCTCTCTTTCTCTTAACTTCCCTAGTCTGTCACGGTCCAGGCACCTGGCAGGCCTGGACCTCACTGTGGTTTTGTTTTTAACTCACTCCACAGCACAAAAGGTAATGTTTGGACATGGTGCTGCTTTCACAGCAGCCCCTTCCCAATCAAAACAAGCTGGACATAAGGTTTTGACTGTATCGACGGCAACCTCTCACCTTTCCTCGACCCTGAGCCTTCTGAGTTAGGCCATCTGACTCAGGGAGGGTGGCAGCAGAGTTCGCACTGTTTAGTGCCTCGAGCAGTGAATGGCAAAGCATATAAGTGCTAATAATGCATGATATTGCATTTCAGTGCAGGGATACGAGAACGAGCACTGAAATGCGTTAGACTGGCCTGTAATGCGTGACACTTGGCAGGAGTGCCTTCATTTTATCTTCCGAGTTGGGCCCATAACAATGGCTAAACAATTACGTTCTAATAGTGTTACTGGTTGCATCACAGCCAATAATAGAGGTCGCTTCATTTTGTATAGTGCTACACGCACGGACGCCATGCTGCTGGTCAGCTTACTGTGAAATTGCAGAATTTCCTATGAAAAGGTGTGCATCTACCCACCTAGATATGGCAGTTTAACTGCAATTTATTGGCCACAGTATATTTAATACTGCAGTTTCAAATATTGGAGGCAAATTGTGCCTTTTAATCAAAGGCATTTAAAAATATATGTTTAGAAAATATATTTTAAAAATTAACATTCTTGATGGCCTCCTCCCTGCAAGTATTACAGACAATTTTTAGCAAAAGTTGATCCAGCACACAAACTTATTAATTTATAAACATGTACAGTAATAAACAAAGTTAGTAAATCACAATGAAAAAACGTTCATCATGTAGTTTTGACAACAGTAGTAGATAAAAATATAGGATAAGCCTATAGTGATAGTATTCTTTTGCGTCTTCTTCCACCCAGATTACTGTCACATCGGGCTATCTGACCTGTATGACCCTGGTTTTGAAATTGAAGTGTCTTTCACTCAAAAAGAGAAGGTATGCTATTAGCTTTAAATGTTACCATACAACGTAACCGCTTTCACAATACTTTGAAAAATATTAAGGATATAATTTTCCGTTTTAGAAATTTCCATTATAACGATCTTTGTCTGGATGGAAGAATACATTTATATTTAATTCTAGGAAGAATTAGATGTACATAGGAGAATTGTCTAGAGTCCAACATTTGGAGTCTCTGTTTTCTAATAGATTGTAATGTAATTACATGTGTTTTTAAATTGTAAAATAGTGTATATATTTTACATATTATAATTGTGTGTATATATATATATTATTTGTAGCCCTGAAGAAGTCCGTGGAGGACGAAACGCGTTGGCTACAATTGTGAAGAACCAAATAAAGATTGAACTTCCAAAAATATCCAAGATTCTGCTACTGAACGTTTTTTCATTGTGATTTACTAACTTTGTTTATTACTGTACATGTTTATAAATTAATAAGTTTGTGTGCTGGATCAAATTTTGCTAAAAATTGTATGTCGGAACAATTCTATGTTCCAGGAGATTTAGGGGAATAGAATCTCCGATCCGGAGCACCAGAAAAACAGAATAAATCAGGCACTATCCAGGATAGGTGCAATTTGCTTAAAACCCCTTTCCCCAGTTCTCTTGCTCTCAAGTATTACAGACAATGTTACTGTAATGTAATCTGGCTGGTCCTTAACCATAAAAAATTAAGAAGAAAACATTGGCGAAGATACTTGCTGAAAGGCTAGCGCCGGTGGTTCCGCACCTTTTACATACCGACCAAAATGGTTTCGTGTCAGCACGGTCCACATCTTTGAATCTTAGGCGGTTCTTCCGAATAGCGGCTGAGGCACCGAAGCAGTGGCCCAGAGCGGGATGCTTAGTGCTAGATCTGGAAAAGGCTTTCGAATGCCTGGAGTGGGGGTATTTAGCCGAGGTGTTGATGCGCTTCGACTTTGACGTGGACTTCTTACAAATGGTCGACCTTCTCTACAAAAACTCTGTAGTGCGCGTGCAGCTGGGCCCCTACATCTCTGATGCGCTGGCGGTAGGCAGGGGCACTAGGCAAGGTTGTCCCCTGTCGCCCCTACTGTTTGCGCTGGCAATAGAGACTCTGGCGGCGGCGCTGCGGCAGACCTTGGACGCCGGAATCCCCCTGGGAGACGCAATACATCAGGTTCCGCTTTACGCTGACGACCTACTTGTATTTGTGCGAGACGTGAACTGCATACCGGAACAGCTGGCCCAACTACTGAGTCAGTTCGCAGAAATCTTGGGGCTTCGGGTAAACATGGCCAAGTACTGTTTATTTGCGTTCGGTAGCGGAGTGGAGGATCTGGAGTACTGCCTGGGGGGCTCGAGAATCCAATGGAAGGCTGATATTTTTAGATATACTACTACCTGGCTACGCAGTTACAATGGATTGCTCGCTGGTTGGCAGATAGGGGTAGGGAAGACACTGCTACGGTCGAGCCACCATACTCTTTGTGCCGTGTCACCAAGCTCTTTCACCCGATGACGCCACCTGAGAAGCCCGTTCCGCTGCAACTGGTGGTGGCGCACAAATGTTTCCGTAGAGCCCTGTTCCTCACTCGAAAAGTGCTCCCGTACGCGCCTGCTATACCTTTGCAGGGCTCTCCAGGGAGCGGAGGGGCGGTCACGCACCTCATGCTAGGGAAGTGGAGAGAGGCTGATATCCAGACAGTGGGCGATATTTTCAGGGATGGAGGGCTAGTGGCCTATGAGACACTGGTATCCGAGGATGGGCTACCCCCTGGGGGTTTCCTGCTGCATCGTTAGCTTGTAGCACAGATGGCGGCTAGATGGGGAGACATGGCGACAGAGCCGGAACAACACTTAACCATACAATACCTACACGTTATGGGGAGAGGCAGGCACCTGGTCCGTTGGTTTGCCGCATCACTACGAGCTCACACAGAGTGCAGTTTGGCTCCGCTCAGAGGCAAGTGGGAACGAGACCTGGAGCGGGTGCTAACAGATAAGGAATGGGAGAGAGTTCTTAAAAGTCCGGTGCGCATTCCTCGCAATATGCGCTTCCGCCAGATACAACTCTTCATCGTCCATAGAACCTACCTTACGCCGGAGCTAATCAATAGGTACTTCCACCGCTCGGACGCGTCCTGCCCCAGATGCGATGAGTAAGACGCAGGACTGGTCAACCTCTTATGGAATTGCCCCAGGCTGGGAGATTACTGGAGCGCGATACGCGGAATACTCAGGGGGTGCACAGGACACACCATTCCCTTTAGCTGGCCTGGATATGTCTTACACCAATTTAAGAGGTCGCCCAAAGATAAACCCTCTTCCCGCTTCGTAGACCTGGGGTTGGTGGTGGCGAAGCGCCTCCTCACGAGGCGTTGGAAGGCACGCGAGCCACCTGCTGCGCAGGGATGGCTCTTCTCCCTTCAGGCGTGGGCCCGGGCGGAATGGATAGCCATAAGGAGTAAGGAAACGACAGGGCTCCGAAAAGAACCTTAGGCGGAACAATGGGAATGCATGATCGCTGCCTTGCAATTGCCGGGGGGAGCTAGTGACTCGGTTGCTGTAGCGACCTAGGCAAATGGCCTAAGGAGCTGGAGCACAACGCAGGTTGATGTGCTGCCCAGATAACCTGTCATACAGTCTTCCAGCCTTTAGACACGCAAGCTTGCAACACGCATTTGCCCACAGATGTAGTTGCACACGGGGGTGGGGGAAGGGGGGATCAGTACACACGGATGTATGTATTATCTGCCGCAACTGTTTAAGGTTTTTTCTTGTATAACTGTTAGATAAATGTAATTTCTAAGCGCGAGTCCATAGTTAAAGGATCCACCCCAAAGACACGATAATGTGCGCGACTGAACAAACAGATGGATATGACTAATACTTAGGGCGCCGAACAGGGCCTTACCTGCAATAGTTTGGTATGTGCACATGTTTTTTCATTCCAGAGACATTGTCAGCATGGCTCCAAGATTGTACTTTGTATCGATTTGTGATGCTTGAATATTGTGCCGGCATGGCCGGAATGTCATGACAACCTGACTGATATTTATGCTGTATCTTGAAACTTTAAAATGCTAATAAACAGATTTGACAAAAAAACTCTGTTCATAGTATGCACTATTCAAGAGTCAGGTTTTGCTTGAAATTAGCTACAGAATCATGACATATAGAAAACTGATGTACTGTTAGAGAATGCAAGATCAAGTAAATTGTGAAATGCAAGTAGGGAATGCATCGTTGACATGAATTAGTGAAAGGGAAGGGTTTACCGTATTTCTGTGGCTCTGTAGAGAGGCCAATGATTGGAGGAACATGTCGTCTGAACACCTTTATAAGCTACCAGCAGGCACTGTGAGAAGCTCTCACTGCCTTAATCCTCACCAAACGCTTTCAGACATGCTTTATAATGCACACCACCCATAACGTGAACTTCGACATTAAAAACTGGGCCACCCAATTCACCTTGTATGCACCGTACAAGAGTCACAGACAATTGAAATAAGGTACAGAAACACATCTGGTAAAAGCAGTGGTTAATTTGTAAAAAAAACTTACGCGGGAGGTAGGAGGCAGCTTGTACCAGCCCATTTCTCCTGTTAGCGCCGTTTAAAACAGAAACCATGAATGGGGAGAGGATGTGGATTAATGATCAAAGCTGCCACTTCTGAGCTGGGGAACCAGGTTCGAGTGATGGCGCCGGCCCAACATTTGGGCAAATCACTTAATTTCCCGTGCCTACAAAAAAGTAGTGTTTCTTTAACTGGTGCTCATGAAAAGCACCCCAACTGGATCGAGTCCGTGCTATAAGCGCCGGTGCTGAGCACTGGAAACCAACAGCTCAAATTAAGCACTGGGTAAAAGTATATATTCATATGGAATGCAAGATTAATTAAACAGAACCGCATCCCTCACATTGATTACCTGATTTAAGTATTGAAAAATCTACCTGGGGTCACTATACTGGTGGGTAAAAATCCAAGCTGGTGTCTGAGTGCACTGGCCCCGCTGTTTCTGTGTAAGTGATCTGTCAGAGTCAGATTGGAGAAGGGTTGGACTGGGATAAAAAAAACAACCCGAGAACCAAAATAAAAGTGGCACCCATTAGCAAATTGCTTCCTTTAAAGTGGGATTACTGGAAGCTCCCAACTTCACCTGTGAATCTTTCCTATCTCTCTGTATGATCCACTGGTCCATCATAGCACCAACTTGACAAGTGATCTCTAATTCCCTTAACCTCGTCATTAACTCATCCACAAACTTGTGGTACTTCTGCAGTTGTGTGTTTAATTTATGGCGCATCATAGCAATGTTAACAGATTTAGCGTACCTGTTTTCCAATCCGAATTTAGATTATTTGTTAACACCTGGAACTGTCACTCTCCATGAGTCCACCGGCAGATGGCAGAAAATATTTTGTCCCTTCTTTCCTAAGATACTGCGTAAAAATAATGTTATTGCAATGAATGAATGGTTGTGTCACCGCCATAGCCACCGTCATAGCCATCACCATCATTATTACCATCACTATTGCCATTGCCGTCGCCATTACCGCTGTTGCTGGCTTTACAGTGGGAGAGGTGTTTCCCCCTCCCGTTTCTATCTGGTGAGCGGAGTGGCTAGGCTGAAGCAGGAGTCACATCGCCTTCTCTTAGCGTGTTGGCTGGCCAAGGCGGGTTTGTGGGGGCTGCTTGGAGGATAAATCGCTGGAATTGACCAGCTGAATAAATATCTGCATGATCTGTTTTGACTGTCTGGCCGACTGAATTGGAGTGGGAGCTTAAACCTGTGCTGCAATCGGTGGCTTCAGGCATCAAAAGGAGAGGGCTGCCATCAAACCGCCATCAAACAGTCCACAGAGGGCTGCAACGGTTGCGCCATCAGAGGACAAGGCAGGGATTACTTCCTATAGCATCCTATAGCATCCCCTGTGGCGCACATTATCGCAAGGGTACCTCAAATATTTCATTTCATATATTTTTAAGGTCCTGTGCTTTGAGGCAGCCAAGGTCAAGGCGGCGGTCGTAGCAGGTCCCCATCCTACGGGTCCCCATTCTACGTGTGAGATGACTTCCAGAAAACTACGCTCTGGACGCGTACTTACCTTATCTCCTAGTTGTACAAGGAAATTAAGGAGATCATATAGTGGAACTAAAAACTTACAACATCTTTGTTACAAATCTCAACCAACTATTACGGGTTTCTTCCGGAAAGATCCCCTGATAGTTCCTATGGAGGCTGCATCGGGGCAAAATAGTCTGCATTTTAAGTCTGCCTCAGGAACATCACCCTTTCTTCTTACAGGGGACACCCAGGGAAACCCTTATGGCTCCACGGGGGGCCCTGGTAATGCCCCAAGAAGTGGCACGGGCCAGATATGATCAGGCTCTGTCACATCTTTAAGGATAAATTTGGTCCCTGGCCCATGTGGTAATCTTTTAACCCAACGGTCCTCACAGTCACAGTTACAACATAGTCTTTATAACCCTTCAAACCCATTAGAAGTGGAGTTTCCCACTGCCAGTACACCTGTTGCTTCGCAAGCAGGTATGGGCTTGGACTTGGATCCTCCTCTCAACCAGCAGAATCAGCAATCCACTACACTGAGTGGAGAAAAATCATCCAGCAAGATCATGGGTGTACACGTTGCCCCTATGGAGGGGGACACTTGCACGGTGCTCAGTGAAGAGGGTGCGCTTGGGTGCATTGAGGGCACTCGGGAGGAAGTTGGGAAGGTCACTGCCGCAATGGTGGAGAAGCCTTCTTTTTGCGGAGGACCCAATCTAAGGGAAGACTTTACACTCCCAGATATTGACATTGAAGCTCAAACAAGGGGGTGGGGAGCTACCAATGTAAACCCTGTGAAGAGCTCTGTGAAGAACCCTGTAAAGAATGGGTATCCAATGAGCAGCCCGAAGGAGCAGAACATCTGCAATGCAAACTCCCCTTTCAGGCGCTTCTCTTTGCCCCTATTATATTGTAGTACAAGTTCTCTGAATGGTAATTCTGTGGAGTCTGTCGATGATGCTCATGATGCCCATGATGTATTTTTGCCTTGCCCACAAGCAAAGTCAGTTAATGATAACGATGGGGTGTCTTCAGAATATTTTGTTTGTGTTGAAAGACTTTTAAGTTCTATTTTGTCCTTATTGGAGAAATCCGTTTTTAGTTCAGATCACATACTGGAAATGATTTCCGTAATGTTGTTTGAAGTTCAAAAAGTGAATAAATTAGGGACCATTATTCACCCCTCTGACATTCCCGTAAGTCTGAATGAACAACCTGACGTTAGACCCCTTTTACCTGTACCTCGTGTAGAGCAGAGAGATGTGTCTGTTCAAGCAGGTACGCCCCTCTCCTGACTGCCCCCAATAGAATCTTCCTGCAACCTTGAAAATGAAGAGCTTTGTTTAAGCTCACTTTTTGAGGAAACTGTAGTGGGCCTTCCTTTGGGACATGTCCCACTAAAACTTTACCCTTTGTTTATTAAGGGGAAAAGGGGGGCGGGTGGAGTTGTTGAGGAATTAGAGAAAATCGAGGTAAATGTTGGGCAAAAAGGCGGGGGAGGGATAGAGGGGGAGGCTCCAACTCCATCTGCCCCACAGGTCCAACTTTCAAACTCTTTGTCGAACGCGGGAATCAAAGCAGGGAGGAGGGGAGAGCCTGCAAAAATAAGCAAGGGGGAAAATAGGAAGAAGAACCAAAAAAAGGAAAAGACGATTCCCTAAACGAAAAATTTCAAAGTTACATTTTCAACAGATCCCAGATATCCATAATGTTGCGCAGACTGCAATGGAGGAGGGTGGTTCCAAATTGTTAACTGGAGAAGGTGTTTCTAGGATCCCCGTCACAGTACTACGGTCCCCAAAAGGGAGAGCAGGGGTCACCGAAGCAGCAGTGGCGCCATCAAGTCCTCCGTTGCAGTCCCCTCTAATACCTCATCCTCTTCAGTCCAGCGAGGGGGATGATCTCTTGGAGAGGAGAAAAATACAGGGAGGTGGAGACCATGTACCTTCAACATGGTCTATAGAACGGGGGGATGGACCAGACGACAACCTAAAGGTAGGGTCTCGCATGCCGATCGAGTTTAAGGCGAAAGTACAGACAGTTAACTATGGAGATAGGGTGCCTCTATGGATTCCTCAAAGAGATGCTGCAAAGAAAGATAATATGGTGCAGACTGCTTTATCGCCCATGGTGGACTTCATCTGGCTATTTGAGACTGAGTCTGATCCGATAAACAGAGGACTTATTCTCAAACTTTTCTCTGAAATAGAGGCATTGGAGTTGATAGAAAGTAGGGATATCTTAAATGTGAATATCATTGAGCATGAGAATGTTTCCTTTTCTAGAGTCACCAACTGCTCTTTGCTTGTGGCCAATTTGGCCATACAGAATTGTGAGCACTTTCTTAAACGAGGGCTGGACATAATTTCTGTATTAAATTCTGAGGATTATTCTACCAGGCGCAGTTCAATCCTATGCCCACAAGATCAGAGGCAGGGCACTTCTGTGGTGTGGGACGCTATGGGCCCTGACCTAGAGTTCCCTATGGGCAATGCTAAAAATATTACGGTCTCATTAAATAAAAAGGGCCGATCAATAAATTTGGTGTCTGACCCTGTAGTCGCACATCATTCTTCTAATAAAGAAGATGTCTTAGCCCAGTGGAGTTGGGTAGCAAAAACCCTGAACACTAACTGTACAGAGGTAGAAAGAAGCGCTCCTCTAAGGTAGCCAGGGGGGGCTTCTTCTGTCCTGGAATATGGCCGGTCTGGGGCATGATGAGGAGAAATTTAATTATTTAAAATCTTTAAACCCTCTGATTATATGCTTACAAGAGACTTGGGCGTGTAAAGATTTTGATTGTAATGGGTTTTTCACTTCCTCTTGCTATGCTAAGCATTCTCAAAGGGGACATGCTAGTGGTGGGGTCTCCATTTTGCTTAAGAACAGTATCAATTGGAATCAAAAAGTCTTTTATCACCCGTCTAATCTTTGCATCTGTATGAAGTTGGCATGTCTAGGAGAGTTTGGTAGGTCTTCTTTCTTCCTGGTGGCAAATCTCTATGTTCCCCCAGGTAAAAATTTTGATTCGCTGTTGCATTTACTTTTTTTTTATATATTAATGAAATAGCCACCATGGAAGAATGCCCTTTAGTGGTATTAGTGGGAGATTTAAATGCAAAAATTTCCAATTCATCGCAGGCAATATATGCTAACCCAGACAAAGAGGAAATTTGGCGTATTCCTGAATCCTTTTTACCGGATAAAATAAAAACGGATAAACGGGGCTTCCTTCTGCTTGATAGCATTAGAAGTACATTCATTCATTTCATTCATTCATTTATTTCACTTGTATAGCGCATAAATCACCCGAAGGTCTCAGAGCGCTGGGAGCAGACAAGGATCCTTAAAATTTCAACAGATTCAGGGGGTTAAGGGTACAGTATGCTAGGGATTAAAAAGGCAGGTTTTTAG
Organism: Lissotriton vulgaris; assembly: GCF_964263255.1. NCBI lineage: Eukaryota > Metazoa > Chordata > Amphibia > Caudata > Salamandridae > Lissotriton > Lissotriton vulgaris. The sequence continues at coordinate 1,369,587,061 of NC_141696.1, forward strand.
TAGTTTCCGGAATTTGGCATGATCTGGCTCTTCTCTCAGTGAGGTGGGGAGAGAATTCCATGCTTCTGGGGCGGTTTTGCTGAAAGCTCTGTCCCCGTTTCTGACCGTTCGAACTCTGGGAACGGAGAGAAAGGCTTTACTGGAAGAGCGTAGGGTCCTGTTTGGGATATGAGCTTTGAGTTTCCGTTCCAGATAAGCAGGTCCATGTCCATTTACTGCCTTATGGACCAGGCAGCAGAGCTTGAATTTTATACGTTTTTTAACGGGGAGCCAGTGCAGTGTTCTGAGACATGCTGCTGACGAGGTGCGAGGAGGTAAATCTAATACTAGCCTCGCAGCAGTATTTTGAAGGACCTGTAGTCGGTTAAGTAGCGATTGGTTGATGGCCGAGAACAGGGCGTTCCCATAGTCCATCCTGTTTACAACCAATCCCTGGACTAGGGGCATGCGTGCTGAGAGCGGGATCCATTTAAAGATCTTCCTCAGGCTACGTATCTGGCCGTAGCTAATTCCCACTGTTTTTTTTATATGTTCAGACATGGTAAGCTTGTTGTCTAGGATTACTCCCAGGTTCCTGACGTATGGTTTAGGGGCAGGGCAGGCACCAAGAGCGTCAGGCCACCAGTCCGATGACCAGCTTTGGTCAGCTTTGCCAAAGAGCATGACTTCGGTCTTCCCTGCGTTCATCGTTAAGTAATTTCTGGTCCTCCACTCTTGTATCTTGGTCATACAGTTTTTGAACCTATTTTTAACGTCCTCATGGTTTTGGCTGATGGTGACGAGGATTTGTGTGTCGTCAGCATAGGATATTGTTCCAAAACCGCTTTCTCTAATGATTTTGGCCAAGGGGGAAACATAAACATTAAAAAGGGTCGGGCTTAAAATAGATCCCTGTGGGACACCTTTATCATTTTTATAGGAGATAGAGGTGTGGTCGCCTATTTGGACCCTTGATCGTCTGTTTCCAAGGTAGCTTGATATCCATTTAAGAGCGTTTCCTTCGACACCAATCTCAACAAGGCGCTCTAGCAGAATACGATGCGAGATGGTGTCAAAGGCCACAGATAGGTCCAATAATATCAGAATGGCTGATTTTTTTGAGTCTAGGGATAGCCTTATATTGTCCACAATCTCCAACAAGGCCGTTTCGGTGCTATGGAATGCCCTGAAACCGGATTGGGATGGGTCGAGGAGTTTATTTGACTCCAGGTGGGCAACAAGCTGTTTATTGATTAGGGTCTCCATGACTTTCCCAAAGAGTGGCAAAAGGGAGATGGGCCTATAGTTTACAAATTGGTCTGGGTCAGCATTTGGTTTCTTCAGAATGGGCCTAATTATTGCTTCCTTCCAATGGTCAGGGACAACACAATGTTGTATTGATTGGGTAAAAATATTGGTCAGGGTGGGGATCAGAGCTGGGGAGATTTTGTGTATGACTTGTGGCGAGGCAGGGTCACCCGGTGCTCCAGATTTCATTTTCAGCAGCGCATGATTTACATCCTGCTCGGTCAGGGGTGAGAACAGTTTCAGCGTGTTGGCGTGGATGCTGTGGGAGTTTTGCCTTGCAATAGGAGGAGTGCTGGCCTCATCCTCTGTTGTTGGTTGGGGAAACCGTTTGTGAATTTCGGTTATTTTTTCATGAAAGTATGAGGCTACGGATTCCACCCAGTTTTTAGAGTCAGGGGGCGCCTGTTGCGTACCTGGCGGTGTAGTGAACTCCTTCACAATATTGAACAGTTCTCCTTGGGAATTGGCTACTAGGGCTCTTCTCGCACACAAAGTTTACTGGATTATGTAGCCATTTTGTATCAAATGTTTGGGGCTTGTGAAAATTTAGAGGTCATCCCTTCAGTATGGAGTGATCATAGTGTAATAGGCTTGACTTTGGCCTTTAACTTACCTGCATTGAATCAAGGGCACTTGTGCCATGGCTCGATTGATTTTAATAAGTCTAATGGCCGTTCATTTTGGACACAAAAAAATACAGTGAAAAAAACTTTTCAAGAACAGTACGGAAACGCTTACGCTAATATTATTCCATTTTTTGAGGCACAAATGAGGAAGATAAAAAACTTAAGCTCAGTATCCTCTGGCCGATGCAGAATAAATCAGGTTTCCCCTAACCTGAAGGCCTTAAACCTTGAAATTAACAATTTAGTGCGGAAGCAATACAAATATTTTTCCACAGCCGTGAAACAGGAAATTAATCGCCTAAAGCGAGTTAGAGGCCGCTATAAATTAAGAGTAAGGAGAGATGAGATGGATGCTAAATGGATTGGGTTGAGAGAAGCAGCAAAAGCCAAAGATTCCAAAAAGTATTGGCACCTGATCGCAGAGTATTGTGACTCCAGACAGAGGGCACTTCCGATCCCGATCCCAGAAAGTGAGTGGGTGGACTATATTTCTTTATTATATAAACCTAATAGGTCAGTCCCATTTCAGATGCCTGCAATAGAGGAGGCTGGTTGTGGCGATTATGGTCCCCCATCAAGGGCTGAAGTGATGGGTTACATAAAGAACGCTAGAACCTCTGGTGCTCAAGGCCCTGATGGTATACCGATCATGCTAATCAAACGGGATCCAGTCGCATGGGGAGCTTTCCTGGCGCCACTGTTTGACTTTTGTTTTCAATCGATTAGCATTCCCTCATCTTGGAAGGGGAGTATCATAGTCCCGCTGTATAAAAAGGGCTCACAAAGGTCACCTTCTAGCTTCAGACAGATTACGCTGCTAGACGCTGCGGGCAAATTATTTGCAAAAAGTATACTTCAGCATTTGCAGCAGTGGGCCCAAGACCAGAACATCTTACCGGCAGAACAGGCAGGCTTCAGAAAGAACCACGGAACGCTGGATAACATCGCGGTCGTTCAGACTATTGTGGAGAAATATGTTTTTTCAAAAGGCATGTTGGTCTACACAGGTTTTATTGATTTCTCCACGGTGTTTGACAAAGTGGATAGTCAGACGCTGTGGAGAAATCTCTCTCATCTGGGTATGCCACACCATCTCCTAGGCCTCATTATAGAATTACACACAGACACTTGGTGTCAAGTGATGATGGGCGGCTCGCAGGGGCTTTCCTGCAGGATTAATACACATAATGGCCTCAAGCAGGGTTGCCTGCTGGCCCCTCTTTTGTTCTCTTTTTATATCTATGACCTTCCCGAGAAAGTAAACTCAGCGACGGGGGATGCCCCTAGAATTGGTACAATGTCTATTGGCACTCTATTATATGCAGATGACGTTGCTATTTTTGATCTAACCCCCATTGGTCTGCAGCGTCGTCTGGATGCTTTGACTAATTATGCGGAGGAGCATTGTCTGAAAATCAACATTGCCAAAAGTAAAATTTTAGTCTTTCGCAAGAAAGGTCTTAGAATAAAGAAGGGGTATAAATGGCTGTTGGGGCAGTAAGAACTTGAATTGGTCAATGCGTACCTGTATTTAGGGAAGGTTTTTTCAAAAAATGGGCATGACTCAGAGCACATCAACCGGTGTGTTGGCAAGGCCGCCTCCCAGGCTGGAGCTCTAAATAGATTTTATAAGACCTGTGGGAGACGTCATTTTAATCATGTTCTGTCAGTTTTCAAGGTTAAAATTCCCCCAACTTTAACCTATGCTGCAGAAGTTTTGGATAGGAATTACTGGCTCTCTTTCGATAAGGCTGAAGGCCGGTTTTTCCGTCAAATTTGTAATTTAAATTCCATGGCAGCCCCACATGTTCTTCGTTTGGAATTCCATTTAGTTTCTTCTTACACTTCTTCCCTGGCAGCGGTCCTGAGGTGGGGGAACCCTCTTTGTTGGGGTGTTGAGGGCACGTTAAGGGCCTCTTTGAAGCTGGAAATGTTTGTAAAATTAAAAGAGAAATCCGCTTTTTTTAGGTCTTTTGCTTACGCAAACCATCTATTTGGGCTCAATTTAAATAGTGACTCACCCATCCCAAAGTCTGTACTGAAGTCCTTCTTAAAGAGGTCTGTAAGCATGATTAGTACAACAAGAGATATAGCTTTAAGTCATCCTAAAGTTCCTAACGAGGTGATCTGTGTGAGTGCGATGGGGAGCGGACCCCAGCCCTATCTCTCATGGAATGTTCCACATGGCATCAGAAGATTAATACTTCTTTTAAGAATGAACCTATTGCCCTTGAGAGACGTAACGGGCATTTGGGAAAAAACTCCTAGAGATGAGAGAATTTGTGAACTGTGCCGCTCCCAAATACAGGATCTCAATCATGTGTTATTTGTGTGTCCAGAACTTTTAAGGGCAAGGCGTATGTATTTGAGACCCTCTTTTATTAAATTTAATATTCGTTCCTCTGAGGAGGCCCGATCTTTTGTGTTGTCCCCTCCCAATGAAATGATCTGGCATAGAATATTTCAATTTTTTAAAACATTTCTGGTTATTTATTAGAACTTCTGAATTTTAGTTTAGTTGGTATGTGTAATGTTTTGCCGATTGCTTAAGGTAGATTTTTGTATTTGTTATAAAGCATGTTCTTTTATTGTATTGGTGTATTTTTGTGGACCTCCGTTGGAGTTCCGTAACAAATAAATGAATTGACTTGACTTGACTTGATTCGTGTCACCTTATGCTTCAGTATAGTCTTCAAAAATATCTATACACTCCTCCCATTAAATGACTGCATAAGGAAGCATGGAGGTGATATCCCCGTTTGTCACATCTATGACAAGTGGAATTAAATGCCCAAAAGGTCTTAACATAGGAAATTCCCAGATTTGAAAAACACACATTTTGAATTAATACATGACCTGTGATGCAAGTCCTGTTAATGTTCTCGTGAGAGGAAGCCTGTCACATAATAAACACTGATTGCAAGTGGGAACAAGGAGCTACACATATAGTTTGTCTGACACCAAGGACACTAGCAGTAGTACTCCAAAAGTGTGCCTGATAGTGTGGTGAACACATGCTGTTGTGGTAAATCCAGTATCTACAGCATAATGCCTCCCAGACCATGAATTAGGTTTTATTCTTGGATAGGGATCTGCATGAGTCTCCCTACTCTGATTCAAAGGATGAACTTTGTAATCTAGTGTTAATTTTCACAAAAGATATGGTGGCCTATATTCAGATTTTCAAGTTCAACCCAACTGTTTTCAATAAACACTCTTATGCCAGGACTTTAACTGATTCGATTTTTATCTTTTTGTCCTTTAGATTTTGTATCTCATTTTCACATATACATAGAAAAATTACATACTTCAATGTGACAAGACCCAAACGATTGGTATGTGAAAACGTTTAGAACAATGAGTGACACTGTATGACAATATAACTTACACATAAAATATCCTTATACAAAGTGACATATGTTCTACATTACACAAGTTCAAGTTCAAAAGACCTTTATTCGAATTTCATAAAATTCATAAAAGTACCGATAAAAACAACAGTTCATTTAAATATACATACAGACAAATAAAAAGAATGTTATACAGAAAAACAACATTTCATAATATAAAGTACCATACAGTAACAATATAGTGCATTACATTTCATTATAGCTCCAGTAAGACTAGTTTCTATATTCAGGGATTTTCCATCGTTTTGCGCACTCGTATGGCCAATCTTAGAAAAGTGCTGGTGCGAAAAATTAGTCCATCGGTATCCAGAGAAACCAACATGCTATATGATTCTTTAAGTGTGAAGGGTCTGTGTTTTTTAAAATAAGGAGTTAAAAGCCATTTGATAAATCTGAGATAAAATGTACAGAAAAATAGGAAGTGCAAATCATCCTGTGTACTCACACCATCACAGGGGCACGAATTGAGATCAGCACTACGACGATACCCCAGAGGAAAAGACAACAAAAATTTTACAGTACCCGCCCTTAGGCGAAACAATAATGATCTCTCCCAGCTGGTCATAGGAAGGGAGAGATAGGGCGGGAGAGTTTGTCTACACAATTCATTTCCTATGTATTTCATAACACTTGATTTCTGTAATTCACTTCCTATCCGTTCATTATTGTAAAGTGCATACAGTGCATTTTTAACCTCGACTTTATCCTTTGTTTCGATTGTCATAGGATCGGTAAACAGGGTACCTCTATCAACTTCAATAAGTGATTTGGAAACTTCTGAGAGCCATGGAATCTCCATTCCATGATCACAATTTAAACAGTCCTTTATAATATTTTGTGTAAGGACAGCAGCATCATTCCTCCAGATTCTAATCCAGAAAAGTGCTGGTCTTGCTCTAATAAAATCACTTATATAGGGGAGATTTAATTCACTATGACAGATAAAATCAGATGAAGAGATCGGTGCGCCCAACACTTTCCTACAAAAGCGATTTTCCTCCATTTGAATACAAAGGCTGCTTCCCGACCCCCATACCTCCGCTCCATACGAGGCAACAGGTGAGCACTGCAATTTAAAAATCTTTAAAATAGCTTTAGTGGCACCAATTTTCTTTGGGCGAGGGAGGCTCAAAACAAAATTGTTGGCTTTCGAGAACTTGCTCGTGGCGTGGGCCAGATGCCCACTCCACGAGCCGTTCGCAGCGAAAACCAACCCTAAATAAGGGAATGTAGGAACAGATTCGAGTTTATCTGTACCTATCTGTATAGTATTGAGTTTCCTTTTGCCAGGGCCACAGGACATAATAAAAGATTTTTAAAAATGTACCCTCAAATCCAGACCCTCCATAAAATTGACAAAACTATATACAAGCAGACGAAGAGCGTTAGGAGTGCGGGCCATAAGCACCGCATCGTCTGCGTATAAAAGCACTGGTAGGGGTTTTCCTGAAATTATTGGAACATCTGTGGTGACTTTTTTCAGACAGTTAGATAAACCATTAATATAAATGATGAACAACAGGGGTGCTAAAACGCACCCCTGTCTCACCCCCCTCCCTATGTCAATGGCTCCTGAGACCTCTCCACCCATCCCAATACGTACCCGTGCTTTCAGGTGAGTATGGAGATAGGCTAGAAATCTTACAAGAGTGTCATCGAGGCCATTGAATGAAAGGATTGACCAGAGTTTGGATCTATTCACGAGATCAAAAGCGGATGAAAGATCCATAAAGGCTAGGTAGGTGGGAGATGAACGGGCAACACTATATTTGTCAATTATTAATTTCAAATTTAAACATTGCTCCACTGTTCCTACCCCACTCCGGAACCCCATCTGGCAAGGGTCTAAGAAGTCTGTGTCAACCGCCCATTCTAGTACTCTATTGTAGATTATACGTCCCAAAACGTTTAAGGTGTTGTCCAAAAGGGAGATTGGGCGATAGTTCGCAGGATCTGACCTATCTCCCTTTTTATAGATTGGGACGATAATACTGGTTGCCCATGTAGCCGGCATAGCTGCTGTTGGAAGGCTATTTAAAACATTAAGAAGTATTGGTGTCCACAAATCAGCGTTATGTTTAATGATATCTATGGGGAGACCATCCGGTCCGGGCGCCTTATTTCCCAGACTCTCTTTTATGGCTATTTTAACTACGTGGTCCAAAATCTGTAGACCACCTAATTGTCCTAGATTAGAAAAAGGAAGCTCCTCTGAGGGGGCTGCATAAATTCTAGAAAAGAGGGTCTCCCATACTGCACTTGTTATATTACAACTAATTTGGGTGAGCTTCTTTCCCATTTCCCTCGTTTTTCTGACAGCGGACCAAAATGGGCCGCTGCCACCCAAATTTGCGCTGGTCACCAATGAGTCCTACTGTTCAGAAAGTAAATTAGCCTTCCTTTCAGATATTTTAGCTTTATAGTTTTTTCTGGCAGATTGAACGGTAGCTTTGCACCTAGGTTTGGCAGAAAGTGCCTTTCTTAGCTCCCTATTTGCCAAGGAGCAAGATGAATCAAACCACCTTGGCTCCTTGCCTTCCTTGGGTAGTGGAACTGACAGAAGGGTTTTAATAGTTAGGCACAATACTTCAAAATCAGCAATTATTTTATCATGGTTACCACTTGGAGACAAACAAGACTCAATCAAGTGTGAATGTGACGTTTGTACACTGTCTAGGATGGCCCCACAGTCAACTCCCCTCCACTTTAGTCGAAGGCCGTCAATTGACAGTGTTATGTCCCTTGCACCATTTAAATTCATAAAGATCGGACTTGGTGCGAGATTCAAGACTACAACCAGTGGATTATGATCACTGAAAGATGTTACCACCACAGAAGTTTTTACTATACAGTCTGTTAGCAGTGGTGACGTAAATATATAATCAATAGCAGAGCTACTATCCCTGCTAATGAACGTGGGAGCATAAGGGGAGTTAGGGTTAAACCCTACTCTCATAGCGTCAGCAAGGTCAAATTCGGTTAATATTTTAAACAGTTCCGAACCCCTGCGTTCTGCTAGATCATGATGGGTCTGATTTTCAGACCTATGACTCTCTGTTAGTTTCGCATTAAAGACGCCCCCTATTAGAAGACCTGTCTCGGTATCTGCTGATAAGAAACATTCCAATTTGCTTAAAACCTTTGATAATGCCAAAATAAATTTGTTCGGTACATAATAAAAATCATTATTATAAAAATTAATTAAATAAACCGTGGTCTTTGACTTTAACTTGTATTCAAGAATTTGAATATTAGCGTTATCACTCTGCAGGTCTCTAATTGTACCACCTGCCAAGATCTTAATCCCGATGAATAGGCCACCCACTGCTCGGCCAAAACTGGGTTTAGGTGATGTTAAACTAAAACAGTGATAGCCCTCTATGTACAGATTCCCAACAGCCCATGTTTCTTGGAACATAAGAATATCCACATCATCAATTATCTCAATCCATGCAGGGTCCAATAACTTAGATTCCAGTCCGGCAACATTCCAGCTTAGAATTGATAGACCATGGGTAGTGCAACGTTTACTAGGCCTGCCCCCAGTACTCCCTGTTTTATCATAGATTGTGTTAACAGCAACAGGCAAAATACTGTTAGTGGGCATAATTTTCGCAGGATTATTCAGATCCTGACATTCTACAACTGGTGCTGGATGTCCTTCTAGTTTACTAACTGTGACTAGGCTGTAGGTATTACTTTTAGCCGTTGTGTCCAGTCAGTCCTGCTCATCTAAGTTGGAAAAATATTCAAACCGATTATGAGTACGGATGTTAAATATTGGCCTAGCTTCAATTATCGATGTGAACTGATGGGGATCAGGGACTGGGTAAGACCTATCTCTATAGTTATATTGATGCATAGTTGAGAATTGCGGGTAATGCAGGGGATGGGAAAAAGGTACTGGCATTGGGACCTGATTCCGCCAATTGCGGCCATTCATGTGGTTAAAATCTTGATTTTGGATGAAGAGCGGTGATTTAATCCTTGCTCCAAAATTCAAATCTTGATGTGGAATTATGGGGTGATTTACCATAGTTTGTTTGGGGGATATCAAATGTCTATAAAAATAGCCTAGTGGAAGGAGTGTAGTGTTGAATTCCCATGGTGAAGGTAATGGGGCACTTGCCAATGTTTTCTCTGCCCATTGGGGGTTTTTAAAATTTATGGTAACACAATCACCCTCAAACGTTTTCCTTAGTGGGCCTATCCAGCCCACTCTCTGGGTGTGGATGATCTCCCTTGCACCTTCTATAGGAAAATTGCAGTTTGCAATTAGCCAGTGTAAGGTTTTGTTTTTGAGGGATGTGGGAGTTTCATCTTGGTCCTTCCTTAATTTAGAAACATTAACTAGGACCAGCACATATGCCCCACATTCAGGTGGAAGGTAAATACGTGAGGGAACTTGCCTTAATGTTTTTTGTGGCAGTTGAACCATGGGAGAACTACTTGCGGGATTCAGAGATTGACTCACAATAGACCCATTCGATTGTTTAGTGTTCTGTTCCTTCCTTATATCTAAGGCTACATTATTAGTACTAGGGTTAGCTGTTGACTGGCTAGCAATAGTCCCTTTAGGTGGGACTAATGGGGGTTTAGGTACAGTATTTGTGATTCGTGCTTGTGGAGTGTTTGGTTTGGTGCCTACTATTTTGGTGGAACTAGGTTTGGTTACTGCACCGTTTACAGCACCTTCTTTAAATAGATTCTTAATGGGGATGCTTAATTCGGCTATTTGTTTTTCTATCCGAGTGAGCCTACTTTCAATGGGGGACAAATAGATACTAAGTAGCTCGCCCAACCTTTCCAGCATGCGATCATTTGCAATTGCAATGTTGTCATTAATTTTACCATCCTTATCTGATGTCCCACCCTGCTGCTCCTCCTCTCTGTCATCCTCCTCAATAATTTCCTTTGTACTGCTCATATTTTGAAGGGAGTTTGAATTTGAATTTGCACCTTTCCTAGTTTTCCTTTTGGGCAGACCATGTTTTCTGTCCTTTGGAGTCCGGGGTTTCGGTGCATATTGTATTTGTTTTTGAATAGCACCCTCCCGACTGCCTCTTAATTGCCTCGTGTTATCTACTGATATTACTTCTGGGGTAGGGTTGATATGCAGGTCTGGGGTCTTCTCTAAATCCATGCTAATATCTGTCTCAGAGTCTATCAAAGGAATTGAGGCAGATAAATTTACCTCACTTGGGATGGTATGAAAATCAGCGCACACATTTACTAAAGGTCTAATATTATTAGGTGTAACCTGGATCGGTGTGGTGGCAGAAGCGATAAGACCAAGGGATGAACGTTTAGCATGGGCCAGATCTTGTGAGACCCTGCGTTCTAAAAGAGAAATACCCTGGTTTATGGCATCATTGGCCTTAATTATAAAATTATTAATAGGGCCAGTTACTGTACCACCCCCAACAGCAGCTGTTCTGCTGCGACTGCCCCTTGGAGACATATTAATATTAACAAGTAATGTACTAAACCGATCACAGAATAAGATCAAGTATCAGATCCATTGGGCAGTTCAATAAGCAGATGCGTGGGAGAAGATACAGTTAGCCACACAAGGTACGGAGCAGAGCAAAGCAGTTAACTAAGTATCAGTGTGTTGATGCTCCTCAACGCACATATGGAGAAATAGTGTCAATGATCCTCAGAGCATCTGCCCGGGCACATAGTCAAATAACAGTTGAGTACCTTAGAATGAGAGTTTTAAGGGGGTGCGCCTGTCCCGTCCTCCTCCGGCCTCTGAGGGCCACAGAGGGCCCGCCCTTTGCCCGGTCTTCGCCCGGCGTCCCGCTCGCGTCCCGCGAGGCGGGGTCTCTGGCGTCCTTAAGCGCCTCCTGGCGCTCGAGTTGTGTCACTGGGAGCGCGCCGCCGCAGAGGCTGCCGGGATTTGCAGTCCCGGGGCGGCTGCGCTACTGGCGATGGTGTCGTCGTTTTTCCCCGCTCAAAGTGACTCTTGGCGGTGGACTCGGCGTGCAAAGCCTCCCCTGGCTGCTGCTGTACCGGCTGGTGAGTTCCCCCAGTGCTCGCCGGGTCTCTGGTGTCTTTAAGCGCCTCCTGGCGCTCGAGTGGCGTCACTGGGAGCGCGCCGCCGCAGAGGCTGCCGGGATTTGCAGTCCCGGGGCGGCTGCGCTACTGGCGATGGTGTCGTTGTTTTTCCCTGCTCAAAGTGACTCTTGGTGGTGGACTCGGCGTGCAAAGCCTTCCCTGGCTGCTGCTGTACCGGCTGGTGAGTTCCTCCAGTGCTCGCCGGGTCTCTGGCGTCTTTAAGCGCCTCCTGGTGCTCGAGTGGCGTCACTGGGAGCGCGCCGCCGCAGAGGCTGCCGGGATTTGCAGTCCCGGGGCGGCTGCGCTACTGGCGATGGTGTCGTCGTTTTTCCCCCGCTCAAAGTGACTCTTGGTGGTGGACTCGGCGTGCAAAGCCTCCCCTGGCTGCTGTGGTGAGTTCCATACATTACACATATAAAACATATATTTACAGATACTTTGCACATGAAACCTTTTGAAAATGTGGCTAGACTTCTATTGGTATGCCTGTTGTCCTACTATTGTTTATTGTTGCGACTTGATTCCCTTGCGTCCTCTCGCGTTTTTACATATTACCGCTATTTTGAGGCCCTATGGAGGTCAGAGCTTTAGTGAATACATTGTTCAAGCGTCCCTGGTTACGCTTTCCTTGTGATGCCTTGTGTGGTAAATCCTTTTTTTAGAGAACAAGGAAACCCAAATGGGGCCTTTGGACCATGGGTCGTATGTTTATTAAAAGGAACAAGAGTCCTAAGGAGTTACAATATAGAAGTGGATGGAAATATAGACCACAATAAGTGCTATATTTTAGCTCCCAAACCCAGCCGGGCGAGGAGTATTTTATTTTTAGAGATAACAAAAATGTAATTGACCTGGAGGGGGTCAAATAAGAACATTTAGATAGGGCACAATCCTGTACCTATCCCAAGAACATAGAAAAACCATAGAATAAGAGAAAGGGTAAGTAAAAAGAAGAAAGGTTTAACAGGCAAGTAGAAATTTCTTTGGAGCCAAAAAGTGGCTTGCGAATTAAATGAACAATTCCGCAAGTCTCAACAAACAGTGTATACAAATTAATATGTGCAATAAGTTACATGTCACACTGTTTTTAGAGCGTCAACGTTTCGATCCCTATTGCTCCTAATGAACCGGGATCATCATCAGGACTGTTTTAAATCACTGCCTGTTTACAATACGAACGCCTGTAAAAGTGAAAAGAGGGGGAAAATGGAGAAACAACATAAGGCATCCGCCTGAGATCATAGAGTTAAAAAACATTCAGCAAGGTCCATGTATAAAATAAGGGCCACTCTTAAATGCATCTCATAGTGAATTATCTGAGACAACGGTGAGTCGTGATGTCATATAAGTGACAGGATACTTTATCGTGGTTCCTTATGCATGCGTGCATTTTCATGTAGCACAGTGAAAAAACGGCGCGGTGACTTAGTGATTAAGTGGTCATTCTTTTCTAGTTTGTTCGCTAGTGCATAATAAGGTGAGCGGAGAGATGTCTCTGATTTGAGTTAGGCGAAGACAGAACTTATCTAACATGGGGTGCTCGTGACGGTGGTGACACAGTGAAATTCAGAATGGATTGCATAATTATGATCCTTGGGAGGATTGCGGTCGACGTGGGTGAGGTGGGGTGGTGGTGAACGTTGGTGAGAGGAGCACTGACCTGCCAAGTCCTAGGGAGGCTTGGTTTGGCGTGGGACTGCAGTCGGGCAATTGCCGAGCCGTCTGAAAACTGAGAACGAATGATCATAAGATTGGAGATAGCTCTGATCATGCAATTAATGTTATTGCTAGAGCCGGGGATAATTACCTTCACGGGTCCTGGATCAGGGTCGTGAGGGCACGATTATTCCTTTGTCGGGGGGATTGAGTTTACTCCTTTATTTTTAAGGTCCGGGAGCGAGGTGCTGTATGGTAAGAAAATTGTTTATACCAATAGGGACGGGCACTTCACGGTCTTGGATGGCGTGAATGGCGGGTGAGGAAGGGCGCTTACCTTGCTTCATAATGGAAGCTGCGGTGGTTGGGAGGCAGGGACACGGGGGTCTTCTCCCTTGTTAGTTGGCGGAGTAGGTTGGCTCCTTGGATTTGTGTGGTAAATCCAGCACAGTGAATGAGAGATACCCAACACACTGTTGGAAATGTTGCCTGCTGATCTGTTGTTTATTCACCCACAACAGAGAATTTGAACAAGAAATTGTGTATGTAGCAACAGAACCAGTAAGTAGGACATAGTAGCAGTTTGGGTGGGTACATAGAGATGGGGTTGGAGATTGTAAATGATGAGCAATATAGAGCAGCACTTATATTTATCATATATACATAATAACAGTGACAGGTGCATTTAAGCCAATGTTTGTAAAATTAGTCTTTCCTTGAACTAGTTTTATAAGAATGAGCGAATTTCAATAGGGAATGTATTGTAGAGATGTGAGTAACTGAAAGGAGCACGACCTAGATGCTGCACATGTATGCACTGGCTGAGCGTCTGTTCTGGATAGCACATATAGATATAGGATTACAGAGAGGCACTGAAGACAGGATCAGTAGTCTTGAAGGCGGAACCGTGAGGTAGGTGTGTATCTAGAAAGGACAAAGACAAATATTGTTACGAAATTTAGAACTTTATCCAGGGGGTAAAATGTTTTTGGGAGAGACCTATTGATATAGCATCACAGTAGGCCAGTTTATTAAGGACCAGTGAGGATATTTGTGTTTTGGGTATGTGAACGGAAATGTTTGAGGGTATTTTCTGTGTATTCAGTAACTTAAATCCAACTGCTAAAGCCTTTTGGTTATGAATGTATCCATGGTCATTGAAGGGTTGAAATGTAGCCATAGGTTTCTGGCTGAGGGTTCTGTGGTAATGATGCCAGGGAAAAAGTGGTTAGGGTAGGGGATGAAGGCCAGTCTTGAGGCCGTGAGAAAGTCAATTATTTATAATTTGGGTACATTTAACGTCGATCATTGATCTACCACCCATGGTGGATGCAGAGATAGAGTCAGGAGGGAAACTGGGAAAGATGTAGGTGAATGAGAGTTGATAGTGGGAAGGAACAGGTGATGGAACTGTGAGGTGGCTTTATTAGAGATATGGTTAAGAAGTAAACTGGGAAAGAGGAGACTCGATGTAGAAAAACTGTTAAAATGACGGGTATGACATGGATCGCTGGAGGTTAAAAGAAGATGGGGAAGGAAGGCGATAAGAAGATAGCAGCTCTGGAGGTGAGAGGTATACTGAGGCATAGGTGTGACAGATAGACATGGCGAATGAAAGAGAAATGTGATCTGATGAAGGTATAAATGGAGTCTCTATTTTAGAAATTGTGCACTAATTTTAGAGTTCATACTTTTATTGATGTATTTCCTGTGACACCACAAGGGTTAGTGGTCACCTGGCATTCCTTCCTGGAAGACGTCAAAGGCCATAGGATGTCACCTGTGATGGAAAGGGGTAAAAGGGCGTGTGATGTCTCTTTGGCTACCCCTAGCCTTTTAGTGAATCTACATCCAAGCACCTCTGGCACATCAAAGTTGCATCTAAATCGATCCCTTCAAAAAGTTTCGTTTTAAAATGCATTTTCAATTTGTGTTGATGCAAAAATACGTTCTTTTGTATTTGAAAACGTAAGTATCCTTCCATTAATCTGTCAGAACGCAGTTCTGTACAACTGCCTCGTCTGGGGCGAGCTTGACTCCAATCATGGGTGACCTTAGAAAATGTCACATTTAAATGCATTGGAAAATGATGGATCCTGCCAGCGGTCGAGGACCGAGCCCTGGACGGAAGACGACGCTCCCTCGCGATGACTGAAACTCGACGTCCACTGCACTGCACGTGCCATCGCGCTGGGACCTGTCAATTTCATTCCCTGACCCCTTGATTGCTTTCTTCGTATTTCTTGTCCTTCCTTAATTTCATGGGAAATTGATTGTGCACTATGAATAATAAAGACAGGGACATCCGTGGATTGGTGAGATTTGCTTCGAGAGGAAGTTCGCACTGGGTCAGCAGCTGCATTTCCAAGGGAAGTTGAGTCTTTGCGCCCATCCGACCTCTTCCCCGCCGACAGATTTCTATTTTGTGACGCCAACGTAAGGAGAATATATATTCTTTTTTAAGCGACTGGGATGCAACAGAGGCCGTTACAAAAGAAGGCCCCGGGGATTTCTAAGGCTTCACGAGGCATTTTAGGTAAGTGGCGCTGTTACATACTACGGAATTAAATACAAAAAATAATTACTCGTAATATTTAGGCATATCACCAGTGGAATGTTATGTACGTCACCATGTTGTTATAAGAGTCCTCCCTATGTGACGTGTTCCGCACAACGTGAGCGCGTGGTGCATGCTCTGAGCTCTGAGTTTGGGATTGCATTTGCACTTGGCAATTTAATAATAGCAGTGTCACAGGGAAGAAAATATTTCCCCCTTATAGAGACCAATTCCTTAGTGGTGTTTTCTATTCTTTTCCTAGATAGAGGTTTAATCATGTCATCGACGTGCTAAGTGAGGGTGGGGAGGTGACAAGTGAGAGCGACAGAGCCTTCCAAAAACTGTAACCTACCAGGAATAAGAGGGGAAGGGAGAGACATGAAACGCAGAGGACCTGAGAAACGAAAGGAAGAGCTAGGGGAAGGGAAGAGGGGAGATGAAGTTGCTTCTTCTAGGCGGCTCCTAGAACTGTTGTTGAGCAGGGGACAGCTGATGGGCTAGCACTGTGTTAGAGATGGAGTCTGATTTACATTGTTTATTTCTTTGATCCGCTTATTTTACATTGTTTATTTCTTTGATCCGCTTATTGTAACTCTTCTCCCCCGTCCCCCTTCCCTTCTTTTCTTCTCCTCAATAAATCAAACTTAAAAAAAGAGATGGAGTCTGAAAGGTTGACTCAAAGCTCTCCAGCATCTTGTTGCATCATGGTACCCACCTCTAGTTTAACGCTGTCCCCGGGATAATGAGGATAATTGCTGGCGTACTGTGCGCATCCTTGGATCAATCTCCACAGTATGCCAACAATAATTATTATTATTAAGTCAGGGATAATGGGACCCTGACATACTGTTCTTCTAAAAAGAGGAACCAGGAGCTTGAGTAGGCCCAGCACGCGTGCTCCTTGTGATAATACTGGGGATTGCCATTCCTTATAGACAAAGGAGGAAAGAGCATTTGTAGGGTTCCAGGTCAGAGGAGAAGGCTCCAAAGGTGCAAGTGCCCTCACACACCCCAAAAGGTGTCGTGCTTCATCATTTGGGCATGCTCCTGGTTGTGCCGGCGCTGCAATGCCCGATGGGCATCCACTAGACGGCTCTTTGCCGGACATCTTTTCTTTGCCGTATGATGAGGTGTGGGTAGTGTTGTGTGTGTAGTGTGGTGATAGGGGGTGAATTGAAATAGTTGAAGTATAAATATAGAAGCATATTACTGATAAAGCTCACTATGCCAATTTATTGAGAAACAATGGTTCTAAGGAGAGGTCTGAATCATAAGTTGTAACATAAGGTCAACATGTTTTTGCCTATACCTGTCCTCAAAGGATCAAATAGCAATTCTTCAGGACCCAATAACTGTAACCTACACTACTTAATAACTAGATTCAAAGGTTTGTGTTAGGTGCTAAAGTAATCAGTCACCCATCAGACAACATAGCACAATTGTACCTTGTCTTGGAAAATTACTCTAGTTATGACCAGATCGGATCTCAAGGGGATAAAGCAGGGTGAAACGCCAATTAGCGTCTCAGACGCGAAGTGGCGCCTTGCTTAGGACCTACCCAGCTCTGCTTCCTCATCAGAGGCTCTGGTAGGCATTTCACTCTGCTTGATCCTGTGAATTTGTGAACTGTCACTAGAATTAAGCATCTCCAGTATTCCAGAATTGATGCTCAGAGGAAGTAAGTTAGGAAAATAGTTGATATTACTTCTGCCCATTTTTTGGGGCCATTTTTAATATGACTGCTGGAGTGCCATTGGGCCCGGGAGCTCCATTTTCGCACAGTGCGCTAATCACATTTTCAACTTGAGTTGTAGTTATTTTTAGAGTTTTCTCACTTACCTCCTTGCTGACATTTATGGTCTGAAAAGTGATTGGAGCTGGATCATTAAATACGTTCTTTATATGGGCTTCTCATTTGAGGTGTGCTCCCCTAACAACTATATGGTAGATATCTGAATATCAGTAGTAATTTTACATATGGAATTTCAGAATTTCAGTCATAGCAGCTCCATCTGCTCTTGTGAGGGGGTGAAGACTAGTAACTGTACCCCTATTTGGAGGGTTCTGCCTGGAATGGCAACTACCATCAAGTCGGAGATATCCACCTAGACGTGGGCAAAAATCTACATGTCATGTATGGAGAACTCAGCACCTGGCTGCCCATCTGTGAACTTATGTGATAATGAGTGAAGACACAATAGTTTATTTAAAAAATATTCTCTAATTAATTATTTGGTATTGTGTAGTGTGGTACACAAACAAGGATGCGTAGTCCAGGTGTAGTAGAAGATCCCTCTTTATTAACAGGTAGTTAGGTGGCAGGTTACAGGATAGGAAGATACAAGGGGAAACCCCACCAGGAGAGAGCTACCAGCTCCTCAGCCTGAGATGACCAACTGACAATCTCAACACCGCGAGGCACACTAACATTCCATGATGTCACAGGACATTCTGATAAAGTGGTAGAGAGGGAAAATACATAGAAACCATTTACCACACATCCTCTTCCGTTAGCAAACAACAGCAAGTAAGAAGTCAAGACGGAGCAGAAGGATTCAGAGGAGACTGTAGACACAAGAGCAAGTCAAAGAGACAATTTGAAAAAGCAGGAAACTCAAGCATGAAAGCAGAAACAAAGGACAATAAAAAGAGGCATGTAGAAAGATAAACATAAGATGCACAAATGGTCATGATAAAACAAAACACAAGAATGCAAATTACATAACATGCCCATCCACCCTCCTTAATAAAACAAGGTAGCGATCCTGGCAAATCAAGCAGGGTGAAACCACAAAATGTGTGCAGAT
This sequence comes from Lissotriton vulgaris, assembly GCF_964263255.1. Classification (NCBI taxonomy): domain Eukaryota; kingdom Metazoa; phylum Chordata; class Amphibia; order Caudata; family Salamandridae; genus Lissotriton; species Lissotriton vulgaris. The sequence goes on from NC_141696.1 coordinate 1,369,605,464, forward strand.
GGAAGTAAGCACAATAAGATGAAATAGCAACCTACACAGAAAAAGAGGATGCCTTGCAATAAAGATTAGTGCATGATATACACTAACAGCCTCCCCTACAAGGGTACACCTAACAAGGCAACCTTTAAACTGTGGAACGAAACAACTCCCCAGGAAAGGGTACACCAGAGGATAATAACACCCCTGGAACAAAGCACACAGTAGCCACACACTGACAATAGTGGCGCAACTACACCAAGAGGTAGCGCTGACAACGCACTCCGACTTACCTACATAGAGTGATGCAACTTAGACCAACACGAACAACCTCCCCTAACAAAAGGGTACACAATTGAACAATGTAGAAATTGTTCAACGCAACATCACTTAATGGCGGCGCTGACAACGCACACCACCTTCCCCAGAAAAGGGTACACAAAGAATACTAATCCTTGAATCTTTCGAACAAAATAGTTACATGCAGACAACCTCCCCTAATGAAAGGGTACACCACGTTAAAAGTGCGCAACGTAACTTCTCCAAAGGGTAACAACAAGACCCTAGGAAACAAAATGTAGGCACTGACTGGCACCACAACCCAACAACCTCCCCTAAGTAAGGGTACACCATAAGTACTAACCCTACGTACATGGATGGGGTAAAATTAGACACAAACACCCTAGCTGCCAAAGCAGTGTGAAACACAGGATACACACCCTGTGAGACCAAAACTAGAACATCCCCTATAAATATACAGGGTACACCATAAGGCACAACATTGCCCTAGTTTCAAAATATGGCATTGACTAGCCACACACCCTCCCCTAAATAAGGGTACACCGTAGGGTAAGATGTTGCCTTAGGAAACTAAACTCCCCACAAAAGAGAACAACAAAAAGTACTAGATCACCCAGAGAGAGTTCTGTGTAACTCTAGGTGTATGTCAAAGCAACAACCACTGCTGCAGACACAAAATGCACAATATACAATGGGAAGAAATAAAACAGTTGAAGAACCTCCCAATGAGAACAAGAGATAACACTCCACACATACACCCACCCACAACATGCACGGAAAAACCAATAAGTTCAACCATAAGCAAATGAATAAACAAACAAAAAAAACATTGGCCCCGGTGAGCGGTATCTCACCCGGGGTCTTCATAGACAGCTCCAGGAAGAGAGTGGCATCAAATGAACAGCGCGATGTAGTGAAAACTGTTGCAGTGTTCCAAAGATGCAAATAGATATAGACATCAAGGTGAAAAAGTCAGTCACAAAGTCCTTGAGGAAACAACCTCTGAAAAGTCACGATACGTGATGCATTCAATGTGGAAGTACACAACTGACCTTTCACTTGTGGTTCGTAGCGTGAACGAAGTAGAGAAGCTTGAAATGAGCCGATGTCAAGAAACGTGAGCTCAAGACAGTAGAAAAGGCATTTTAGCCGTTGAAGGGACTGGCGCTGCAGGGCAGGCTTGAGCGGAAATACCTCTGGATGAGTGACGGCACTAGAAATACACATGCGCAGACGCGCAGCAACTCCAAACAAAATGGCGGCACGCCGTCACGTCCGCGCCGGATGGTTCACGGCGAAGACGTGCCGTCCGAAGTCGGAAACAGGAGCAGGGAGGCAGTGGCAGTGGAGCAAACGTCACAAAAGCTTCACGAGACAGGTAAGTCAATGTGCGCGCCATGGCAGGAGGCTTGTTCAAAAAGTAGCGGTTCAACTGCCAAAGAGTACATCGCATGATGAATGCACACAAAACACCAAACAAAAGTGTCCTCCACTCACCACTAAAAGCAATCCGGCTTGCAAGACGTAGGCTCATAGCGAGGACACTGTTCTCGAGTTCACCGCAAAGACAGGGAAAGCAGGGGAAACTTCACACGATGTTGGTTGTTGTGAAGAGTACTGGCAGCGCTGGAAAGGTCCGTAACAAAAAAAACATGCCTGAAATAACCCTCAACAAAATTGGCAGTAGTGAAGGGTAGTGCCAGCGCTGGGCAGCCGTAGTAGGACACTCACTGATGTTGGCAGTTGTGAAAGAAACTGCCAGCGCTGGGCGAACTGTCATGGTGCAAAAGCCATAGAGAAACAGTAGGGGGATCAGGCCAGATGAATCTCACACGCATTTGTGGCTGGAGATACTCAATTCCCAGATGACAGAAAGGTCGCAGTGGACTCCTTCACTTATCAAACGCCCAGGGTGCAGGCTGTCCAGGGTGAAGAGGACACTGGTGGGGTTTGCTGGGCGTTTCTCCGATTACAAAAGGATATAAACTTACTTCTGTTTTAATTTTGAGTGGATCCCAAAACAGTCCTTGGTTTCCTTAGTGCTAAGTTACAGTCCTCTTTATGCGCAGCACAGGTTAGTCCAAGAAACGTCGCTAAAATGTGGTACACAAACAATGCGCCCATCCTCGTCGCCAAAATGTGGTACACAAACAAGGATGCGTAGTCCAGGTGTAGTAGAAGATCCCTCTTTATTGATAGGTAGTTAGGTGGCAGGTTATAGGATAGGAAGATACAAGGAGAAACCCCACCAGGAGAGAGCTACCAGCTCCTCAGCCTGAGATGACCAACTGACAATCTCAACACAGTGAGGCACACTAACATTCCATGATGTCACAGGACATTCTGATAAAGTGGTAGAGAGGGAAAATACATAGAAACCATTTACCACATGTAGTCCTGGCGAATAAAGAAAACTCTTTGTGAACGTATTTTTGATTTTCCTTACCTCTTTTTCGTAAGTATCCCTTCAAAAATGTTAATTTTGTTGTTAATATTAGTCATGTACTCATCAAGTGACAAGACTTTCTAATGCTATTGCAAATATATTAATTGCCGTGGTATTAAAATAATTTGTCTTCTTCTATGTCTATTATGCAAATTATCACTTTTATGAGCATTATATCATTAGCATATATTGCTTAGATCTTGGGTAATGTAGGTAATAGTTAAATGTGCTTTACTCACCCTGAAATGTTGCTCCTAGGGCCTAAACTCATACAATAGTTTTGTACTGCCAGTTGTTCAATTTGTCAGCTGTGCTCACAATATTACTGAAAGAAATTTGTGTCAGTTGAAATTCAATTGAGTATGATGGTGGTAAAACCTGCCTGCAGTATTTTAATTTGCCCTGCAACATTTTTTATTTTTTTAAATACCACTGGCGACAATGCACAATTTAATGCTGTCAAATTAAGCCTTTCCTTCTGACATATTCTAATGCTGCTTTTGCAGATCTGTTTACAATACAGCTAATACCACCAACGAACTTAAATAGCGACAACAGCACTAGAAAAACTAAGCTGCATATGTGATACTAAATGATTTGACCCAGTCTTTTTCTAATGTTATTCTGTTTCCGATTTAATGTAGTGATGGCAGACCGGGTGCTTGTGATAGGCAGTGGCGCGAGAGAACATGTGCTGTCCTGGAAACTTGCCCAGTCTCCACATGTCAAAAAGGTCTTTGTTGCCCCGGGAAACGCTGGCACTGCAAGCAATGGAAAAATATCAAATTCAGGTTTGTGGACAAAAAGATGGCAGTAGTATTTTAGAAGAATGAGACATTTAAGACATAGTTGCATTTATATAGATACGACACAGTTAAAGTATGAAACTGTGAATATGAAATGCCATATGAACCCAAAAATACACACTGATGTTTTTGAGAAGATATTTTAACTTGTGATTCATATGCCATATGTAAGAAGTATTGAAATTAATGTTTTTCATAAACCAAATACTCAAAATATTGTATTAGCTATGATTATGACTTATCAGTGTTACCCAATATAATTTTAAATACACAACGTATGTCTGGGACCTTTATTTCATATATCAGGTTATATTTTTGACTGGACATTTCTTATTTACTTGGTGCAGTAATACAGGTGCATTCTGAGATACCATTCCATCTTAGCAATATTTCTCTTCCATTCTACTATTCCAACTTTGACTCAGAAACTCTCATTTAGTTGACGCCATTTCACCTTCTGCCCCTTTCCTCATTTGAGGCCTTGCTTACTAAACAGTGGATGTACCATGTTACTCCGCATACTATTACAACTACCTACCGTTACAACGCGACCATTACAACGCATACCATTACAACGCATAGCGCTTTGAGGTGCTGGATAGTGGTAAGTATAATTTACTAATCTAACTCCAGTCCCCGTGGACCCTAGGGAAGGTGTTGGATAGTAAATTATACTTATTCCCTATCCTAGAGCGCCCCCCAGCGCAATGCGTTGTAATGGTATGCGTTGTAAAAGTCGCGTTGTAACGGTAGTGCGTTGTAACAAATGCGTTGTAACAGGTGTATACCCTAAACAGTGCATGTGCAGTCTGTTACATGTCTATTGTCAGCTCATACTGAGCTCAGAGCCCTCACATGCCTTACCATTGGCTGGCTGTATTTTTAATTTTTTTGCAGACTTATATAGCGCGAACTCGACACAAAGATATTGGAGCGCTTAACAAGAGCACTGGTTACGTTACACAAGGACACACATTCATTGTTTTGGTTGGCACAAGGAGATTGAGTGATTTGCCCAGATTCACAGGATGTGGACGCGAACCTGAGGCTCGAATCCTGGTTTCCCAGCTCCAAAGTCGGCAATCTAGCCATCAGACCACATCCTCATCCACATCCACATCTCAAGAATGAGTTTTGTTATTCTCGTTTTCTTGCTTATTATTTGTTGACTTCTCTGTGCTTTATTTCCTCTTCATGTGTTTGCCACACTCCTGGAGCATTGCAGAGGTACTTTTGTCTTTCCACTGGTTGCATTTATGGACCCACTTTTTCCCCTTTTTGTCTAAGCACTCTATGAGAGTGCATGTGTTTTGAGCTGTCTCCCTCAAGTGCTTAGCTCCCCTCATCCATGCTTTGCTACCTTTTGCCCTTGTGCTCTGTTCCCCACCTGTGATAATATTGCCGTGGGTGCTTCTGTGCCCCCATGTAGCTTTCATTTATTCATGGGCTCTCAACACTCGTGTGCTTCTCCTCCAGCTTACATTGCTGTCTCCTCCCCACTATCCCTGACCGCTGCCCAGATCATCGGCCCCATTATCATTTAAAAAATGCTCGATGACACAGTCACTGGATGCATCATTTTGGAGGCATGAGCGAGCATGTTTAATGCATGCACACGCCTACAAAATAACACAGCCCAGTCTTTGCACCATTGTGCTTATTTTTTTACATTTGTTTGAATCTTTCCTTAATGCTGTGCAGCATCTGCATTGATGCTGTACAGCATGAAGAAAATATATTGATTGAGGCAATAGGTCTCTATGGTGAGACCTGTTGGCTTTTCCAATGCTTGTTTGAAAGGTGTGTTGGAACTGCAGAATAGCAGGGGAGCTAATAATCAAAATGCTGTTTTAGTGAATAAAGCAAAACCAAAGTGGATGATGGACGGAGTGTTGAACATTGCAAGCACTCACCCCCAGTCAACTGATCTGGGTTTAATCCATCACCGTTCTTTAGCTCACTCCGCCACCCCAGTTCAGACATGGCTATATGAAAATCAGCCTTACCCTGTGCCTCATGGGAACAGTCCAGCCCAAACTGCCAAGCCATGTCTTCCTGGGACCGGAAACAAGCATCCTGGGACCGGTTTCGGGTTCATAACCCTCATCAGCCAGGCTATAGTGAATAAACATTATCTCAATTTTTGTGACCAGCGTGTTCTCACAAAGATGAGGGTGATCCAGCGAAAGGCTAGGATAAACATTTCACCAACAACATATTATTCACAATGGGCCCATATACACATTCAGGTTTCCTGACTGTTACGCTGGGGGTCAAGTTTTATTTCACTTTGATCTGAATTTGTCAATATCTAACTAATCTTACAGATCAACACTCTTCCTTTGGTCAATGGACCATTAGTTAAGTAGTTGATGGTGATATTAACACATTTATTAACCTATCTTTTATCTTTCAATAAATACATCACAGACTCCAAGTAACATTCAATAGATGAATCTATCTAATAATTCCTTCAAAATTAACACTCATTTGTACAGATTGACAGTGCAAACTCCATCAACTTTCATGGGACAGAAAAATCCATTTATCAAATTGCATTCGGATATACAGACTCATTCAACAACTTCAATGCATTAAGAGTGATAGATGAAAAGACAATAGACACAATAAATCGTACTTTGCAAAAGATATGTAAATTCAAGAAAGAAATATAATTGCCTACTGGTGAAATGGGGAAACCCAACCCCTGGCCAAATGGATTGGTGGAGGTCACCCGATAAAGAGTCAGGAGACAAAGACTAAAGGACAGGTGCAGGATAGGATTATACTTACTACACTTCTCTAGAACCCGACGCACCGGAGCCCAACACTCTCTTCCTCCTCGATATTCTTCTGCAAATCTTCATTCTAATCAGGCTGTCTCTAAGTATTGAATCTTCCCAGTCTGTTCTTCTCCAGCAGCAGCTCTTGCCCACTCCTCACTCAGCATTGACATTGTCTCTTCTCTAACATTAAGTCACTCAAGTTTTACCCTTTAATTTTGCATGTCCCACCCTAGGAAGTTGCAAGTATCTGTGAATCATGGATTGTGATTGGGCAGAGGCAGAGGAGTTATCATCACCTCATGCTGTCATTCTTAATTTTTTAACTAATTCTTTGTCTAGTAAACCCTTCCCATTTAATGTATTCAATTTCCAGAACCATTTCCTTTCACACATTATTCACAGAACAAATTAGATTCAATTTCTATGAAATTCTACAGTTGAAGAACGTTCCCAGGCACCTGTCCTTGGTTCTTGGCAGCCTGTCAATGATCCGGTCACCAGGTCACTTCAAAACTTTAATGCGCAGACTCAAATTGTGTTACATCTCAACCGCCATCTTTCCCTTTGGCTTAGCACATTAAGCCCAAACGCACACTATTGTTAAAGGAAACATAAACAGATGTTAATTTCTCAAATATTTTGTTATCACTGTTCACCACCCACTTCTACTCTAGCTCATGTTATTTTCTTCTTTGTTAAGCAAAAGCATTAGCAGTGATAAGTCTTTAAATCCAGGCAAGCATATGCCAGGCACTCGGTACCTCGATATCTTCAGTTAGCAACTCCTTGTGCATGCGTGAGAGTTTTCCTCTCACAAGGGTAAATCACATGGTTATTTGCGCAATACAAAATCACACATGCGCAAGACTATTTTCAGTTTCAAGCAGGATTTCGGTTACATAGCAAATTATTCTTTGTTATTTAAGCAAGCATAAAACCTTTTTCCCACGTATGAATGTCATGTGTATGTTAATTTTCTTTTATCAATTGTTTCTATTTGTTAGTATCTTTTAATGAGAGGTTGATCCGAGCAAGTTTTTCTTCCCTCGAATCCTTGCTCTATCAATGGCACTTTGCATCTGTGCTATTCCAATCTTCTTCAAGTACATCTATGTTTGTGTGAAGGCCCTCCCTTGTTTACACAAGCAATCAAAGGCCATAGGAATAAACAAAGAAACAGGCCACTCCATCAGTGTGTACTCAGATGGATCATGGGTTGTCTGATCTCACAAGGCTGCTAAGAAGCTTCTGTGTGGCCCAGAATAAGGTGCATATTCATCCAGGTTTTGCATCAATCTTGCACCACATAAGTGGGTGCAGGGGGCGACGTAAAATTTTAAGTGAGATTTATCATGACACGCAAGGCCTCCTTGTGTGGTCCTACATGGCTTAATAAATCTAGAGTAACACAAGGCAATGCAAATCTTTGCTTTGCTTTACTCTGTGACAGGAAGGCTTTCTATGGGTGGAGCGTTTGGTGTTCCCACACACCCACCTGTAGATTTTGGGGCATTTCCAGATTTGCCATTAGTGGTAGACCTGGGAATGCAGCAAAATGCTGCCCTTCCCTAGGTGAGGCATAACCAGGAGAAATATCTTTATTTCTCCTAGTTTTTTCCTCTTTCTACATGTTCATTATTGTTTATGTGCAGGTATGTGTCTCTTCCTGCACTAAACCAAGCCCACCTACAACGCAGGCCCCCTTGTAACATAGCGCAAGGGTGCCTTTGTTGGCACTAGGCAGCACATTGTGCACCAGCACTGGAAATGGATCGTAATGCGCCGTATAATGCTAAATATGGCACATTCCTGCTCTTTCACGCAGCGCAGCAAGGTGGTTTGCTGTGATGTGTGAAAGTTTGATAAATGTGCCCATGAATATCCTTGTGAAGCTCCATCCTAGTACTCACACAAAGGGCCCAATTCACAAAGGTGAAGTGAGACAAAAGTCTAGCTTTACGACTTTCGGTATTCCGAAAGATCATTTACGACTAGTAAGTACCCTTTGTGAATATCAAAAGCCATAAAGTTAGACTTTCGTCTTACTTTACCTTTGTGAATCCGGTCCAATGACTTTTATTTTTTTTATATGAGTTCTTCAAAACAGGATCCCTGTGCCAAAGTTTGATATTGCGATTGGTTGAGTTGATACTGTTGTGCTCCACAAATAGTTTTGCTTGATGTCCGAATACTTTATTTTGGATTTACTTTGTTAATGGTTTGGCAGAAAAACATCCAATCTTCACAGAAATCAATTCAGTGAGGCTGTGATTTGTCTTACTTAGCGATTCTGTTATCCTTTACATTTCCTAGTACAGTGCTTAATTGCATGGGGCCTTTTCTGGTCTAAAGTTAAATGTAAGCACTGGCTACAAAACATTTTAGAGGAGCATGGTAAATACAGATGTTTCCTAATACATACTTTTTTGTTTAGAATGCAGGCCCCCCCCCAAAAACATTTTTATTGGAAAGCCGCAAATTAAAAATGTCAATATTTTAAAAACGGAAAGGTATATTTGTTTTTTATTTTCCATTCATACTTCCATATCCGTTGAGGCCAAGTGGTCATGTCATGTGACACTTCCAGCCATTTATGGCTTAATGAAGCTTTCATTGCTGATTTGCTGATTTCATTATCAAAATACTGCTTGCAAATGCTTAGGACCAGCTGAAGATATGTCTCATTAGATGGTGGTCATCCATGTGTTACCCTATATTGTACGCGGTTCCTCCTGAACCGTACAAGACCCACAACTCCTCTGATGCCCAATAGCAAGTGCTTCTGTGAGGGGCATCACGCAGTGCTGCCCTGAGGTGCATCACTATAGCTTCACTGGGGCTCATCAGGCTTGAGCCCCTGCTGCCCCTAGTAATGTGTGACTGTGATTGTGTGTGTCTTGTTTGTTGATTTGTTGGCCTGAGAACTTATCTACCTGTATGTTTGAGGAAAAATGTGTGTGTATAACGATGTGTGTGTATCTGAATTGATCTATGTGCATATTTTATGCGTGCATGTGTACCTGCATGTTATATGCTTCTGACAACATGCACTGTACACAAATGTAATCTATTAGCTGTGCAAATGCCTGTTGTTCATTACTTCGAAGAGGCGTCTTGTCATGTTTGCAATCTTCAGTAAGCCATGACATTCCAGCCTACATCCCTTTACGATTTGCAGGTTCACTTTTTCATGCTAAGCGACCTCTGTTGGTGGGAGAGTGCAGCCAAACATTTCCATCTTCATTGCAATGTTCTGTGAGTACCTTCTGTTGGTAGTATAGCACAACTGAAGCTTTCAATCTCGCTTGTACTCTTCTGTGAGGCCCTCAGTTAGTAGTATAGTGGAACACGTTTTCCAACCACATTGTACTTCTCTGTGTGACCTCTGTTGATATTATCGCAAAACTGCAGCGTTCAAGCTCCATCGCCATTGTACTCTTCTGTGAGGACGTTGTTTGGTAGTGGAGTGCAGTATGTTTTGTATCTACGATGTACTCTTTTGTGTCGACCTCTGTTGGTAACGTTGTGCAACTGCAGCTTTCCATCTTCATTGCACTCTTCAAGGAGGGCCTCTGTTGGTAGTATAGGGCAACTGCATCTTTCCAACTTCATTGCACTCTTCAGTAAAGGCCTCTGTTGGTAGTATAGGGAAACTGCAGTTTTCCATCTTCATTTCACTGTTCTGCGAGGACCTCTGTCAGTAGTATAAGAGAAATGCAGCTTTCCATCTCCATTGCATTCTTCTGTAAAGACCTCTGGTGGGAGTATGATACAACTGCAGCTTTCCATCTCCATCTCCATTGTACCCTTCTGTGAGGACCTCTGTTGGTAGTATTGGGCAATATGTTTTGCTGGGTATGCTTCTGTGATGACCTCTGTTGGTAGTAGAGCGCACCCACGGATTTCCATCTTCATTGCACTCTTCTGTGAGGACCTCTGCTAGCAACATAGTGAAAATGCAGTGTAATACTGCATGTAGGCACGTGAAACCTAAAACATGTATACATTCTCATTTTTAGGTCAAGGACCGTAGGCTGCGCTTGCGCAGTCTCGGTTCAAAATGTAATGTTTCTTAGAATGAGGGCTTTAACCCGCCCCTCTTCTCCATTGGCTGACTTCCTAAACGGAGGCCAGCCATTGGAGGAGAGGGGCGTCACTCCGTTCAAGCCCCTTCTTTTTCCGATTCGGGGGCGTCTTTTTTCGCTTTTTTCTTGTTTTTTTCTCTCCTCTTCCCATTGGCTGGAATTTTACCTTCCAGCCAATATGAAGTGGACAGAAAGAAAATCACGCCACCAAATCAAAAAATGCTGCTGCTTTCTTCGAGGCATTTCTGCCTCGCCTCGGAGAAAGATGGTGGTGCTTCAGCTCCTTCCCGTGCCCGCCCCCGTTTCAGCCGACCCCGTCATCAGAGGCTTGTTGAAGTTGAAGTTGAAGGAAGTTGAAGTTGAAGTTGAAGAAATTTATTGAGCGCACTAACACCGAGCGGTTTCTTGGCGCTGTGACTTGACATGGCAAGGAGGAGGTGCCGGGAGATTATTGCAGAGAAAAAGCTAAGGAAAAGAGATGAGTTTTCAGGGCTTTGCGAAAGTCCGTGTAGACAGAGAGGGAACGGATGGTGAAAGGGAGGGCATTCCAGAAGCAGGGAGCCAAGATGGAGAAACGCAGGCCTCCCTGTTTTTTTCTCCTAAAGCGAGGTACCTCCAGAAGGGCCTGGGTAGAGGAGCGAAGGCTTCTGTTAAGAGAGTAGGCACGAATTTTTGAGTTAACAAACCCAGGCGCAGTGCCGGCTAGAGCCATGAAGGAAAGGCAGCCCAACTTGAATAGAGAGCGTTGGGAGATGGGTAGCCAGTGGAGGGATTTGAGTAAAGGGGTTACACAGTGGCACTTAGGGAGCCTGTAGATAAGGCGCGCAGCCTGATTTTGGATAAGTTGAAGGCGCCTGAGCTCGTACGCCGGATTCCCTACATAGAGGCTATTGCCAAAATCCAGGCGGGAAACGATCATGGCCGAGATGATAAGTTTAAGGGCCTCGATGGAAAAAAAATGAGAGATTTTGCGGATAATGCGGAGGGACAGGAAGCAAGACGAGACGATGGAGCTAATCTGGGGGCGCATGGTCAGATCTTGACTGATTTGGATGCCCAGAGTTTTTGCTTTGGTGGAAGGTGAGGGGGGAACCAAGAGCAGGGGGCCAAAAGGCAGTAGGACCAAGAACTGGGGACGCTACCAGTGAGGATCAGTTCCGTCTTGTCCGGATCTAAGTTTTAAATGGTTGGAGTTCATCCAATGATAGATGAAAGTGAGTACAGTATGGAATTTGAGAATAGAGTCATGTGAGGAAAAAAGATTGAAGATAAGCTGGAGGTCGTCAGCATAGTTAAATACTGACACCTCGATGTTTTGTAAGGCAGCAATAGGAGGGTGAATGTAGAGGTTGAATAGGAGAGGGGAAAGGGAGGAGCCCTGGGGAACCCTGCAAGTGACAGAACAGGAGGGGGCAGAGAAGCCATCCAGACGAACGGCCTGTGTCCGATCTTGTAGGAAGGAGGTAAGCCATGCCAAGGCAGTCCCCCGGATGCCGTCGCCCCCGACACGGTCGAGAAGGATGGAGTGGTCGACCATGTCGAAGGCGGCGGAAAAGTCGAGGAGAACGAGGGTCTGGGAGGAGTTGGTATCCGCACTTTGCCTGAGCTCATCCAGGACAGAGAGGACCACGGATTCCATCAAATGGGATGGACGGAAGCCGGCCTGATGGGAAGCTAAGAGATGGTTCTCCTCGATGAAGGCCAAAAGGCAGGTGGTAATATGGCTCTCCAGAATTTTACCCAGGAATGGGAGTAAAGAAATAGGGCGGAAGTTGGAGGGAGAGGAAGGATCAGCCCCAGGTTTTTTCAAGATGGGAATAACAGTGGCTGATTTGAAAGCACTTGGGACAGTTCCCTGAATGATAGAGGTGTTAAGGAGAGTAAGGGGGGATTCTACACAGTTGGAAAAGACCTCCTTCAATATGCGAGCAGGGCAGCAATCCGAGGGGGACCCCGATTTGACTTTCTTCAATAGAGTAAGAAAGGTCTCTTTAGAAATAGCGGGGAACTGGTCAAGAAAGGTAGATGGGGAAGGAAGTAAGGGGGGAGAAAAGAGGGAGGAAGGCAGAGGAATATTGTGTTTAATGGTGGCAATCTTGTCAAGAAAGTAACCATTAAGGGAATTGCAGAGGGATTGAGAAGGAGCGGGTTTAGGAGAGACTCGATCGGTGGCTGCTAGGTTATGGACGATGGTAAAGATCTCCTTGGGTTTGTTAGCCGCAAGGAAGATCTTAGCGGAGAAGTGCTCTGTTGTAGCCAAAAGAATGGCTTTCTTGTAATCGCGGAGGAGGGCTGAGTATTGGGACTTAAGAATGGGACAGTACCCGCGCCTCCAGTGGCATTCTGCTTGTCTGAGTGCAAGTTTGAGGGTTTTAAGGTCATCAGTAAACCATCTATTGGCCTCGTGGGAGCGGCAAGTCCTGACAATCTTGGGAGGGGCAGCTAGGTCGCAAGAGGCTGGAAGCCAGTTGTTAATGGCGGTAACCTGTGAATCCGGGGAGGTATCAGCCAAGTGAGGGAGCGAGGAGCACAAGGCGGCCATATCCACACGGTTCCAGTTGCGAGCCCAGGTGTTTTTAGGGAGGGAAATCTTATTAGTGGCCCCAAGGTCAAAGCAAAAGGAGATTAAAAAGTGGTAAGACCAGATGCAAGGGGAGATGGCAAGGGACGAGATATGTAAATTGGCTGACCAGATCTGGTCAAGAATATGACCACCTGTATGAGTGGGAAGGTGGATATGAGGAGTAAGATTTAGACAACCAAGAGATTCAGTGAAGTCCTTGGAAATGTGGTCTTCCTGGGGGTCATGGGGCCAGAAGTTAAAGTTGCCCAAGATCAGCACAGAGGAGTTGTTGACCACTAAGGTGGTCAGCAACTCCTGAATTGCTGAAATAAAATGGGGGATGGCCTGAGGGGGACGTTTTGTTTTGTTTTGTGAAGGCACAGGGAGATTAAGTGGTTTGGCCAGATTCACACATGTGGAGCCGGCGCCTAGATTCGAACTCTGTTCCCAAATAGGCAGCTCTGGTCAGTACGTTATATCCTGTCCCCATGTGCCAAACTGTGAGATATTGGGCAGAACTGTGGTATAACAGTGGCTTCTCAGCTTGGCCGAATTGTTTGATCTTGTGCACATGAATGGTGATGAAGGACCAGCATGCAGCGGGGGGAGACTCCTGCTGCCGCCGCTGTGGGGAGGCATCTCTGCTCGGAAGTCTGGGAGTATAAATGTGTCTTTCCCGGACCTGAAAATAAAACTCTGGTGTTTTCGGAAGAAAACCCCAAAACAAAAGGGTGCTGTGGAGCCGGCGGCGAGATTCGAACTCGGTTCTCAAAATAGGCAGCTCTGGTCAGTACGCTATATCCTATCCCCATGTGCCAAACTGTGAGATATTGAGCAGAACTGTGGAGTAACAGCAGCTTCTCCGCTTGGCCAAATTGTTTGATCTTGTGCACATGAGGGGCCATTTTCATGTGCGCGGCAAAATGTGAGAGTTTTAAAGCTGATCCGCGTCAAGAACTTACTGCTTTTGGAGGGATACCCCTTCGGTGCCAGTGTCTTAGCCAGTACGTCACGGGCCATAGTGCAGGGAATGAAATTGGCTTCTGGGCTGCTGTTTCACTTGGGATAACAGCAATAATCAATGTTCAGTGGGTCCCGCAGGCCAGTGGTCAAACAATAGTCCGGGGAGGTGGTGGGATCCAAGGGCCCCCTCCAACACTGCACTTGCGCTGGGGGCCTTACAGCTCCTGAGTACGGAACGTGGAGGGCCCACTCCGTAAACTATGCGGGGGACGAGCCCGCCAAGCATACAGAGTGCGTGTACAGTAGAACCGTGGTGTAACAGCGGCTTCTCCGCTTGGCCGAATTGTTTGATCTTGTGCACATGAATGGTGATGAAGGACCAGCATGCAGCGGGGGAGACTCCTGCTGCCGCCGCTTTCAGGAGGCATCTCTGATCCGAAATCTGTGAGAATAAATGTGTCTTTCAGAGGATCCCAGACCTGAAAATAAAACTCTGGTCATGGTTTTTGTGCCTCTGTTCCCAGTTTTTGTGCCTCTGTTCGCGGTTTTTGTGCCTCTTTTCTCGGTTTTTGTGCCTCTGTTCCCGGTTTTGGTGCCTCTGTACCCTGCGTGTGCCTCTGTTCCCTGCTTGTGCCTCTGTTCCCTGCTCGTGATCCGGTTTTCGTGCCTCTGTTCCCTGCTTGTGCCTCTGTTCCCTGCTTGTGATCCGGTTTTTCGTGCCTCTATTCCCTGCTTGTGCCTCTGTTCCCTGCTTGTGATCCAGTTTTCGTGCCTCTGTTCGTGCCTCTGTTCCCTGTTCGTGCCTCTGTTCCCTGCTTGTGCCTCTGTTCCCCGCTTGTGCCTCTGTTCCCTGCTTGTGCCTCTGTTCCCTGCTTGTGATCCAGTTTTCGTGCCTCTGTTCCCTGTTCGTGCCTCTGTCCCCTGCTTGTGCCTCTGTTCCCTGCTTGTGCCTCTGTTCCCTGCTTGTGGCTCTTTTCCCTGCTTGTGATCCGGTTTTCGTTCTTCGGTTCCCTGCTTGTGCCTCTGTTCCCTGCTTGTGATCCGGTTTTTCGTGCCTCTGTTCCCTGCTTGTGATCCGGTTTTTCGTGCCTCTGTTGCCAAGGGCGTTACTGGACAGAGAGCTGTGTGTGTGTGTGGCTCTGTCTGTGTGTGGCTCTGTCTGTGTGTGGCTCTGTCTGTGTATGGCTCTGTGTGTGTGTGTGTGTGGCTCTGTGTGTGTGTGGCTCTGTGTGTGTGTGTGTGGCTCTGTGTGTGTGTGTGGCTGTCTGTGTGTGTGGCTCTGTCTGTGTGTGTGGCTCTGCCTGTGTGTGTGGCTCTGTCTGTGTGTGTGGGGCACTGTCTGTGTGTGTGTGGCTCTGTCTGTGTATGTGTGGCTCTGTCTGTGTGTGTGTGTTTGTGGCTCTGTCTGTGTGTGTGTGGCTCTGTCTGTGTGTGTGTGGCTTTGTCTGTGTGTGTGTGTGTGTGGCTTTGTCTGTGTGTGTGGCTTTGTCTGTGTGTGTGTGTGGCTCTGTCTGTGTGTGTGTGTGGCTCTGTCTGTGTGTGTGTGTGGCTCTGTGTGTAGATGTGTGTGTGGCTCTGTGTGTGTGTGTGTGGTCTGAGTGTGTGTGGCTCGCTGTGTGGCTCTGTGTGTGTGTGGCTCTGTGTCCACTAATACTCTCTACTACTCTCTAATGCTCACCTATTGCCATTTTAAATGACAATACCATTTATTTATGTTTTTAAAAAAACAAAAAATGAAAAAATGCCATTTACAATGTCAATAGCTCTAACTTTATTAAAGCCGAGACCATTGCATTGTAAATGCTTGTTTTAATTAAACTATGATGTATTTGTTAGACCTGGAATCCTTGGCGAGGTGTTCCCTTAAATTTTTGCTTTGAGACCTCATGTTTTTGCTCATTTTGTTTTTGCTGGCATTAGAATCCTGCACACTTTACCACTGCTAACCTGTGCTAAAGTATTAGTGCTTTTGCCCTAAAACATGGTAACATTGGCCCATACCCAATTGGCATATTTAATTTACTTGTAAGTCTCTAGTAAAGTGGCACTACCTGTGCACGGGGCCTGTAAATTAAATGCTACTAGTGGGCCTGCAGCACTGATTGTGCCACCCACTTAAGTAGCACTTTAAACGTGTCTCAGAACTGCGATGGCAGCATGTGTGTGCAGTTTTAACTGCCAGTTCGACCTGGCAAAGTAAACCTTTTGCCAGGTGCAATCCTTCCTTTTTGATAAATATGTCACCCCTATGTTAGACCCTGGACAACCAAAGGGCAGGGTGATATGTGTTTAAAAAGTAGGACATGTACTTCTAAGTTTGACATGTCCATGTAGTGATAAACTCTTACATTTGTTTTTCACTATTGCAAGGCCTACCTCTCCCATAGGATACCATTGGAGTTATCTTATTCCATTTTATCAATGTAATTTCCAAATGGGACAGGTATTCCCCTTTATATTTGGTGTCTCTGGAACTGTAATTTCAAATCCCAATTTATCGTGAAGTCGTCTTTTTAGTTAGAATTTAAAAAATACCACTTTTGGAAAGTTGGCATTTTCTTGCATCAGCTAATTGGTGCCATCAGTCAGTCTCTGGATCACATGCCTGGGTGTAGTTGGAATTTGGGCTTTGTGTGTTCCACCTAGATAGCCACACACAATGGGGAGCTTAGGTGTGACGAAATGGACCATCACTGGCAGGATGGGACGGAGGAATTGGGCCCAGCCCCATTTACACTTGAATGGGCTGTGTCCTGCCTCCACGCAAAAGGCTGTATAACGCCTGTAGTAAGGCTGGAGCCATGACCAGGAAGGCAGGTCATCTGTGCACTTAAAAGGCAAGTCTAGAAGCTACTTCCCACTTCAAATCACAACTGTGTATAAATACTGGACCTCAGACACCAACTCTCCAGAACTTTTTTGAACCTGTGGATATTCTGCCAGGAAGTACTGCTGTGCTGCTGAAATGATTGCCACTCAGCTGGACTACTTCTCTGAAGGAACTGCTGCCCTTCTCTGCTGACCTGCAGCCCTCTTGCCTGGGTGAGAAGGACAGGACCTGCATCTCTTGAACCCAGAGTGACTCCAAGGGCTAGTTGACTGGCCTACTGATCTGTAGACCCAGAGACCCAAGAGGCTTCAAACCACCTTGCCCCAGCACCTCGACTTGGCCATCTGTGAGCCTACCCTGCCAAGTGGTCCCACCCCTTACCTGGACCCTTGGAAGTGGGCTTAAGGTGCTCAACCAGCTTCTGTGGATCCAGCGGAGTTGACGCATCTTCTTTGCTGCACGGCGCAACCCAAGCAGAACTGACGCATCGCTTCATGGATTGGACCTGTAACAAAGACCTGCACCACCTCCACAGTCCTCAAAACCGACGCATCGCCCAACTGCGCAACTCATCCTTGGTACAGCCTCTCACATCCCTCATCTATGGCAGCCTCAACAGCTGACTCCCCATCGCAGCCTCACAGCTCCTCAGAACCAACGCTTCACCCCAACTGGGTGCCACATCCTCAACACCGGACTTTGCATTGCAAGCCCTGTCAACGTGATCCTCAGTGATGATGCAGGCCCTTGCATCGCAGCCTCGCAGAATCTTAGAACTGATGCATAGCTTTGTCTGTGCAACACATCTTTAACGCGGATCCTAGCAATGCTTTGCAAACCAGGACTTAAGGTACTTTAAACACTGGCCCACGCTCTAACGTGGTTGGGCTGAACTGTTACTTTATCACGATCTGGTGCAACGAGATATCCATAGTTGGTGCTTTGTGCTTTCTGGTGCTATTTTCTTTAAAATCATTCCAATTTCTCCAGTTCTACTGATTTGATTTTTGTCGTTTTGGTCTTGTTTTATTTGTTAAAGTTCTATTTTTCTCAGTTGGTGTGGGATCCTTTTTGTGTGGCGTTTTCACTTTATTACTGATTTAGGTTTTGTACAAATACTTTATAAATTGCCTCTAAGTTAATAAGGAATTTAGCTTTTTTAATATTAACTGCAGATCACTTCTGACCCCATCTTTTCCAACTTATCTTACATCCAATGAACTCCAGCTTTTCCTCCATGCTGATTGGATAATTTCGCGATTGGCTTTCGCTTTAAATTTTCTACGAAATCACTTTTAGATGTATCTGGCCTTGGAAAAGCCACTAGAAATTGGGGAAACTAGAAAAGGTAGCCCTTTATAACACTCTGTCTGCCACTGTCCCCATACTTGAACAGATGTCGGTCTCTTGCTCGGGCGCCAAACGTAACTGGCTCTCAAATGCCATTGACACTTGTCTCTCACTTTCAATCAAGAAGGGGAATAAACACCGCCCCCATGCCCCTTGGTTTACAGAGAAGTTAAAAATGGAGAAAACCAAATGCAAAGTATTGGAATGGTGCTGGAGGAGGAACTATGAGTCTGACACCAAACTTGCATATAAAAGGGCAAAACGTGAATACCATACTCTTTGTAAAGCAGCCCGTGCCGAATATGTCTCCTCCACCATTTCTAGTGCGCTGAATTGTTCTAAGAAACTGTTTAAGATGGTCAAAGAACTGTCGGGCTCCGAAACCCAACCTATCTCTGCCACTTTGAATGATTTGCAATGTGAAGATCTAGCCAAATTTTTCCTCCATAAAGTGGAGAAAATATATTAAGAGATGCATAACTGTCAATCAGGAAACTCCCCTTGGCAAGCATTCATGCACACCTCTAAATAGTAATTATAGCATTGATAAGATTCCGAAATCTATTGGTAAACTGGAAATGTGCTCTCCATTAAAGATGGACTCTTTTAAAAAGCTTTTAGCAAGTTTCAAATCCAGATCATCCTGTGACCCTTTCCCGATCTCTCTCCTACAGCAGCTTGAAACGCGGGCACTTGAGACAATCATGAAACTTTTGAATGCCTCCTTACTGGAGGCTACGGTTCCCCTTGAATGGAAACATGCAATGGTTCTTCCTCTTCTGAAGAAAGCCAACGCAAACCCGGATCAGCCCTCCAATTATCGGCTTATCTCTTTACTCCCGGCCTTCTCTAAAAGTTTGGAGAGATATATTAACGCACAGCTTACTCAGTTCGTCAAGTCACAAAACTACTTACATCCCTCTCACTCAGGCTTTAGAGCTGGCTTCTCGATGGAAACAACGCTCCTTGGAGTCATGGAAAAACTGCGTCACCATCTTGATATCGGAGAAACGGTGGCCCACATACTGCTTGATTTGAGCGTAGCTTTCGACACGGTGTCTCTCACCGTGTTAGTACAAGCTTTACAATCTTTGGGCATTGCCTTGCCTGCACTCACATGGCTTATCTCTTTTCTCATGGACCCGACCATTCAAGTCTTTTCTCCAATGGCCAGATCTGACATTCAGTCCTCTCCTTACGGGGTGCCCAAGGGCTCCATTCTTAGCCCTATGTTGTTCAATATCTATGTCAAACCTCTGGTGGACATTGCAGAGGAGGCTGGGTTGTCTCTGTTTTCTTATGCAGATGGCACCCAGATTATCTTCATTCTTTCTACCTGTGGTAAATAAATTTTACCTAATCATTTTTCCATATAATTATCAATACAAGACAGCTCATTCAAATGAGAGGCAGAGTCCGTGGTATCTGAGTCATACGGGCTTTAATGGAATAATCCTTAAGGATGGAGCATCATGTTCCATCACCTCTAAGGTTCAGGAAGGGACATTCAACTTTTTATTAACAGTACACATTATATATAGTAAGACGGTACAATTGGAGCCAATACAGTAGGCGTAACAGGTGAAAAGAGAGAGATAAGAACACATGTACGTAACAGGAGGCGTGTAAGAAGGCGTACACATGGGCGTGCACTGGACATGTCAGAGAAACGTAACATGAAACGTCACAAGTGGGTGGATGCTTAGTGAAAGTTTGCAGAGTCGGCAGAAACTTCCAACCTATATGCGCGCGCAGCTGAGAATGACGTGTAACTGGGGAGAACTGGGGGCTTTGACTTTTGCACGAGTAGAGGAGACTGGTGTCTGGGGTGTCAGAACAACCTGCACGTAAAACATATCTGATATCTCATGTTTGGAGGATGTAGTGTCTGGAGTAAAAGGTCTCTCGGGCAGAGGCCGTTCATCACTGAATGCTAGTGCGAGCAAAGGGATCTTCATGTAGAGTGCGGGGGCCATGGGCCTACCATGGTAACGGGAGCAGTAAATTACTTGCATGGAGACAGGAAGGCAGGGCCCTTTGCTCTGCAGCCGGGAATATGTTTACCTATTTCGCTAGACTGGAATGTGTTTTCGAGGAGGCTGGACAGATAACTTGTAGGTAAAACATCATCTTGGCAAGCGAACCAGGCCGAGCCGGGCACCGCTCGTCTGAGGCAGGAAGTAAGGCAAGGGTCAGGGATGCACACAGCTTTCAGAGACAGGAGAGATGAGACTCGGGGCCTCAATTAAGGGCCTAACTCGACTGGGCCAGAAAACGTGGACGAAAACGTGAAAGTGTACCATGTAAAGACGTTGGCACCATAGGTCTAGAAACCTAATTAACGGGATATTCATGCATGGCTGGATAGCTGACATGTTAAGGATGGACGCAAATGTATTTGCGTCTCTCTAGCATAAACAGAACAGAAGTTACACGACATACAAGGAACATGGGTGCATGGATAGGGTGCGAGTTGGGGGACACTTTGGCTACCTGAAAATTTCTATTACCTCATTCCCTCCTTGGCCCCTACTTCACCCTTTAGGATATATCTATATTCATGAGACCATCTATCTGTTCATATAACATCATTTGTTCATCTTTTATCATTCGGGAACGGGAACTTGGACCTGGAATACAGGCTGTGGCGCACAAGCCGCAAATCGCTGGCCCACATTGCAGACATAGACAACAACTGAATACTATGACCAATATTATACCTAGGAATGATAACAATTTCCATCCCCAAGCGGATATCACACTCCAGAGCCAACCGGACCAAGTCCAGGTGCCTGGATTCTGGTGAATCAGGTGAGCTATTTCATGAAGCCTAGTAATGGCCTTATACACGGAAGGCGCGTTATTTGGAATAAAAACGCAACAACTGGATCCGATGACTCTACAAGCCCCGCCCCTATCTGCCAGGATGACGTCAAGGACAAGGCGATTTTGAAGAACTACGAGTCTCATAGCAGATTGTTCTTCAGTTAGGTTACCTAAGGCAGAGGTAGTTTCATTCACTACCACTTCAAGGGTTCTTGTTAACCTGCGTATTATTTTACTGTTCTGGACAGGACCTATGAACCAGAAATATCCTTTGACATAATCCCATGTGGATCCGGAATCATCAATAACAATAGGAAGATCTCTTCTGTGTCTTACATTCACAAGCCGTGAATTTCGATGATAATCAGGCGGGGCTAGGAAAACAGGTGGCAGGAGGAACGCAATATAACACGTCCCATCCCAATCAGGGGGCAGATGAACATAAGCTGTATGTCCACAAATGAAATAAGAATGGCGTGAGGCTTTGAAAGTAGACTTTCCTTTGTCACTGAATTCGACCACAGTATTACAATCACTGTGTCCTAAATGTACTGAGCCATTCTTTCTGACGCATAATTCACCTTTCACTGGCAAAACTGTAATAAACGGCAAGTTCGAATTAGTCTCGGACTGGACGTTCAGGATCATAAGGTTGAGGGAAAAGTTACCTAATGCATACACTTCATTTTTTAGATCGGTCCCCATCCTTTGTGGGAGACCGTCTGCGTCTGGGAAACATGCTTTATTCATGACTGTATTCAGGTTCCCCCATATCCAATTGCCTTGGGAAACTTTGGACTTACTATCGAGGGAAGACATTAAAGCAAACCATGCACCACATGAACCATTATGTGTGAACGGGTAAGGAAAGAGAGGCAGAGCTCCCTTGTATTTCTGGTAAGGTGGGAGTCGGCCACATACCCAACAATTAGTAGCATTGCTGGTCTGGTGAGTATGATGTAACATACGAATGAATGTATTGTTGCGCATTGCTAATCGGTAGGAAAGTTCGTGTGGAGGCAGGTCGCTGAAAGTGTGCTCCACAGTGTCATTAGAGGAAGCATGTACATGTGAATCAAGAGGGAAAAAGACATGTAACATTAAACTTATGCATATTATCGTAAGACTCAGAAGAAACATGGAAAATAAGGCGATTATGCATCCGCTGTGCAAAACTTTACAGTGCTTTTTTCTTTTCTCGTTACGCCTATCTCTCTGACTACTTGGGTCTATCTTATTCATGTCAGAAACCTGTCTAACCGCTTCACCCGAGGGGGACTTAAACAATTAAACGCTGTCTGACTTACCAGACCTCAGCTTTAAACGATACTCCTCTTGGGGAGTTTTCTCTAGCAGGGGAAGTTTAGAGTCAATGTCCGGGAGGGGGCAGTCTTTATTCGGAGTATCTGGGCACAGTCCATGAATTTTCTTTATGTGGCTGGAGTGCAGCCAGCCTTTTCTTCCTTCCAGCTTGACTGCAGTCCTTGTCGTCATCAAAACCAACTTAGGCTGTCTCCACCTCGGCTCCAGCTGAGTTTTCCTATCGAAATTCCTCACGAGGACGTGCTCGCCGGGGACCACTTCATGCGGTTTCACTTGGGTGTTATCTGGGAAGGCAGTGGCGACCTGTGAACGACAAGATTGTAGTGCAGACATCAAGGAGGCCAAGTAATCTGTCAGCATAGTACTGTCAACATCTGTGATTTTCTTTGGCATAGGCGTACCCCACATATTGGGAGGCCGCCCAAAAATTATTTCATAAGGTGACAACCCTGTTCTAGAATGGGCTACCATACGCATATAGAAGAGTGCAACTGGCAATGCTACTATCCAATCTACACCTTTTTCTGCACATATTTTGGCTAATCGGGTTTTCAGGGTCTGATTGTGTCTCTCGACCAAACCAGCTGCTTCGGGATGTCGTACACAGTGGAACTTCCACTGGTAACCTAACAGGAGTGAAACCTGTTTCATGAGCTCGGACGAGAACGGCTGTCCATTATCTGAGTACACGACACGGGGCAAGCCGTATCGCGGGAAAAATTCACGAACCAGCTGCTTAGCAGTGGTCGCGGCAGTGTAATCTGGAACTGGATATGCTTCTGTCCATCTGGAAAGGGCGCATACAACTACAAGGACATATTTAAATCCTCTACATCGGTCCATCTGGATATAATCCATCTGTAGGACTTCAAAAGGATGATCGGGAGGGTCGAAACCACCTTGTTCCACGGGAACACCTTTTCCTGGATTGAACTGACAACAGATCATGCAAGTACGCACTTTCTGTTTTGCTGCTGCTCGTAAATGTTTGTTGAACCAGAGATTCTGTAAACTGTCTAACATAGCTTTTTCTCCTAAGTGTGCAGGACTATGTGCTGTGTTAATGATAACTTGAACCATAGAGTCGGGGAGGAACCATGTGGCTCTTCCCTTCGTCATCCATCCCTGATCTGTTTGGATCCCTCCTTGTTCAGTCCATTTCTTGATTTCGTCTGGTGTGGCATGTGTCTGTATGTCGAGTACTTTTAGTATGGGATCCTTCACTGTCATACAATGTGTCTGTGTTGGTACTACAGTCTTTGTCGGGTTTGTCTGAGTCTGAGCTGTAAGCTTAGCTGTTCGATCTGCCAGGTCGTTACCCTGGGAAATAGTATCAGTAACTTTTGTATGTGCTTTGCACTTCATGATAGCAATGGATGCAGGTAAGTGTATTGCTTCTAACTGAGCTTGAATAAGGGGACCATGTTGGATCTTGGTACCGTGAGAAGTTAAAAAACCTCTTTCTTCCCAAAGAACACCGAAGTCGTGAACGACTCCGAATGCATACTGTGAATCTGTGTATATGTTTACTTTCTTGTTCTTGGCTAGTATACAGGCTTGGGTCAGAGCGATGAGCTCTGCTGCTTGGGCAGACAGTGTGTCAATGCGATGTGTTTCTAAGACCTCTGTTTCAGTGGTCACTGCATAGGCGGCCACTAACTCTCCTGTACTTGTTCTCATACATGAACCATCCACGTAAAGTGTCAGGTCGGGGTCGGGTAATGCAATGTCTGTCAAGTCTTGTCTAGGCTTCGTTACCGTATTGATGACTTCTATGCAGTCATGTGGTGTCGGGTCAATCGTACTCGAGGGTAACAATGAGGCAGGATTTAGTATGTTGCAGCGTCTGATTTCTATGTGTGGCTGAAACAATGTCAGTTCGTATCCAGTCAGTCTTGCTATGGTCAGGTTTTGAGTCTGAGTTCGGTTCAAAAGAACTTCCACGGAATGGGGAACTTGTACTGTCAGGGGATGTCCTAACACTATTGAATCGCTTTGTCTGATCGCTAGAGCTGTTGCTGCAACTGATTTTAGGCACGCAGGCAGAGCCTGGGCCACTGGATCCAATGTACTCGAAAAATAAGCACAAGGCTTATGGTGTCCTGCTTGATCTTGTGTGAGAACAGATAATGCTGTGCCATCGCGTTCAGTAACAAAAAGTGTAAAAGGCTTGCTATAACATGGTGTCGCTAAAACAGGTGCTTGACATAAGGCTTTCTTTAACTCGTCAAAAGCTTGTGTGTGTTCCTGAGTCCAAGGGAGGACAGTCGAAGTCGCTGCCTCCTGTGTTGTTAACTGTATGAGTGGTTTAGCTAGAAATGCATACTGAGGGATCCATTGTCTGCAGTACGAGGTGAGGCCGATGAAGGCCCGTACCTCCTTTTGTGTCTTGGGTTGTGGCAGATGTGCAATTAACTGGATACGTTCTGGTGTCAGTTGTCTCCCCCATTTGGACAGCAAGTGCCCAAGGTATACCACTTGCTGGGCACAGAATTGTAGCTTCGAAGGGGACACTTTATGCCCCTTTTCGGCCAAGAAACATAGGACAATCAGTGACGCGTGCTCGCAATCACATTCGGTCCGTGCAGTGATCAACAAGTCATCTACATATTGGAGCAGAGCAGTGTCAGCAGGCATGTGAATACTGTCTAGTTGTCTTTTCAGGGCTTGACTGTAAATACTGGGACTTTCCGTGAACCCTTGAGGTGCACGTGTAAATTTAAAACTTCGGCCATTTAATGAGAATCCGAACAAAAATTGGCTTTCCGGATGAATGGGGACACTAAAGAAGGCGTTCTTAAGATCAATTACAGTAAAGAACGCTGCTTCGGAATCAATGGCAGTCAACAAAGAGGATATGTCTGGTACTACTGGGTACTGGGGAACGATGCATTTATTTAGCTCGCGAAGATCGATCACCAGTCTGTAGACTGGAGTTGCATTTGGGTCTGTTCGTTTAAGAATCGGGATGATTGGGGAATTACATACATTGGAGTCAGTTTCTATAACTACTCCTTGAGCAATCAATTCGTCAATGATTTTCAATAAGGCCACTACAGCCTCTGGGGGCAATTTGTATTGTCGGATTCGGGGCAGTACAACACCTTGTTTGAGAGTGACACAATAAGGTGTGATGTGCATACATCCTACATCAGTTGGACCTTTCGCCCATAAGTGTGCTGGTACATTTTTCATTCTTGGATCAAAATCATGTAACACATAGTGACCCTTAAAGTCACGTAAGAACAATCTCACTCCTTCCGGAGAACAACATATCACAGCTCCTAAGGCTTTCAACGTTTTAATACCAAGCAGATTCTCAGGACATGCTTTCGTAAGTAAAAGGTCAGTAGTTCGGGACAATGGACCAACTTCAAGAGAAACTGGCTTTGATACTTCATTAACAATAGGCTTTCCTGAAAAACCCAGGGAAACATTCTGTGAGCCTGAGAGGGGAGCCCCTGGAACCTCGTCATGACTAATGGTAGTTCTGCTCGCCCCTGTGTCAATCAAAAATGTTCTGTCTTTCCCTAATACCTGACTATGTACATAGAGACCATCTTGATCTACAGGAACCTCAATAAGAGGCAAGCCAACCTCCCTCTCTAGGCTGTTTCATGTGTACTGCTGGTAATCGGGATAATCTGACTGTGCATACTGGTACATTTGTTGCGTGACATGTTGAGTGGCAGCAATCGGCTGTGGTTGCGGTTGGGGTTGGGGTACAGCTACTGTCTGTTGCTGTGCATTCTGTGGAGGTTGCGGATTCTGTGGAATATTCTGTGGAACGTGTTCCTGTCTAGGAGGACGCGGTCTCTCTTTCGTTTTACCGGTAGCAATATTGTGCTTCAAAACCAAACATTCATTAATATAGTGACCTGGCTGTTTGCAGTAATTGCAATTCCCTTTAACGGGAGCTGCAGACTGACCTGGAGGTGCTGTACCCTTTCTTTGACCGTCTGCTGGAACAGTCTGGGCTACTAGTACTTTCATTTTCGTGTCTTTCATACGTCTCTGTTCATGTTCATGTTCCTCTCTAATTCGGTTCTGGTGGTACTGTAACATTTGTAACATTTGGGAAGGTGTATTTGCTTGCCATGTGCTCTCGACTTTCAGGACTCTATTCTTAACCTGGGGTAAGGAATTCTCAACTAATTTGGTCACAAAAAGATGTGGATATGACTCGCTACTTGTTTTCAGGCCACTATTAATGATAAAACATTTCTCGAATCTGGAATAAAAATCACTAGTGTCTTCGTCTTGTTTCTGTTTGCAGGCTGAGATTGCATCCCAGTCTTCCTTTTTGGTTGTCAATAACCTCAGCAAAACCTGTACTAATAATCCTGGTAATTCTTTGGTTTTGTCCCCAAGACCTAAACCTGGGGTACGTCTCGTTTCTTCGTCTTCTAATTCAGTCCAGTTAATCTTTTTATCTCCCACCTCCCATTCTTTTTCTTTGAGTTTCTCGTAAATACCTGCCGGTAACAATACTTTTAACATTTTCATAATATCGGGATATGTGTAATCTCCCATGAGTAACATGTCTTTTAATTCACGGTTAAACCCTGCTGGATCTTTATCATGACAGGGCACTATTTTCTTCATTTCCAATAATTCCATTTTACTTAAGGGCGTGTATACAAATACGCGTTGAAGCGCACCCCCTGGAGTCGTCTGTACGGGATGAACTTCTCGTAAGGGATTCTGTCTGTCTATGTGAAAAGGATGGCTTACTGGGGGTGGAACGGGAACAAAATGTGGAGTCAAAAATGTTCTGTATTTATGACGTTGTTCAAGAATCACATTAATCAAATCGGTACCTAGGCCTCTCCATCTATTCAGGAGTAATTCATCCAATATATTGTATAGGGGACCTGGATCAGAATGCTGACTCTCATATAGCATAATGATATGCTGGATCATGTATATACCAGCTAAACGTTGTTCAGTTGGAGTAAGACTCAAAAATGTTTGCGCTACTGAATCATCTTTATATACACTGCTATTATCAGCCCACTGTACTGCGGACCGTGCTAGTTCTTGTTCACGCATTGTACTAAGTTCGTTGTAACCTATTCTTTCTTTTAGGATTTTATCAGTGGCTTGGAACAAATGTTCAAGAGAACATTGCTCTAGTATGGGGGAAAGAAAACGTTTCTTGTTTTCTAGACGAATGGGTCTGTCAAAAGGTCTATCCAAAGAATACTGTTTAGGGAGTTTCACTCTACCTACATACGCTATCCTGTCTGGATTCTCTACTGGAGTCTCTATTTCTTCCTCCTCTGAGGATTCATTCTTGTCTGACCCGGCTTCCTGTTCAGCCTTCTGTCTGTTATGTATTGCTACTATTTCTTTACGGATCTTTCTGGACATGGCATCTATACAAGTTTGTTTATCATGTTTATAATCTGCAATATTTTGACTCCATTTAGTCAGTACATCCATCTCTTCTTGAACAACACCTGGCCGATCGTGTTCCCTTATCAAACAATTAATTAAGAATCTTAATATTAACCCTTGTGTCTCAACTTTCTGATATGCCATGGCCTCACAAATACATTCTGGTCTCTCCCCAGTTCTAATAAAATGATATATTTTGTCTAGATGGTCTGGCATTTCTGGTAATAGCAACAAACAATCTGTAACACGTCGTAGACGTAACAAGGCTAACATCATGTCTCCTTTCTTGCCAGGTACTGGATCATATCTACAATCCGTAATATACTGTCTAAGCTTTTCATGTGGCATTGCTTTCGGAGTACGCTGCGTTGCTAATTCTCTGATTGTCATTCGTTGTACTTGTGGCGGGGTGTGAAGGTGGCCTCCTACGGCACCTCCTGAAGCAGAAGCGTGGGCATGACCTGACGTCATGGCGGGTGGAAAAGGTACATGTGATGGGGTTGGACTCTGGGTTGTATCTGTCGAAAAAGGATTGTGAGGACCAATAGTAGGGGTGCCAGTAATAGCCGCAGCAGCAGAAGGGGAAGTGACAACAGGCGCGGGAAGCGAGTCTTGGCGTGGAGGGGTCGTGGCTTGAACAGCCGGAACAGGCTGCTGTACATTATTAACGAGTGGTACGGGTACATTGGTATATGCTGGGGCTACATCATCTAAATAGGAAGAAAGGAAAATATCTGCTGCGGTTTGTTTATGACGGAGTTTAGTCGGGACCAATGGTGGTGGCAAGTTACGTAGTACTTCCGGGGTCGCCTTAGGCAGGCCCTCGGCTAGAACTGGATACAGTCCTGTTGAGGTAATATAAATTTTATGGTCATGTCGTGTTCCCTAGCGAGTACCCCACCGACTCCATGTACGAGTTAAAAGTGCATGTAACTTCCCTCCTGTACCAGCTATGAAGACGCAAATACATTTGCGTCCAACGTTAACTTGTCCTCTTTCAGACCCACCATGAATGGGTTGGATGGTCCGTTCCTAAGTATGCTATGCCAACGTCTTTTTGAAGTGTACTCCTACGTTTTTCAGCCTGGCTGAAAGTAGGCCCTGAATCTCTGCCACCGAGCCTCTTTTCTGGCTTCTGACTGCGAGGGCCCCTGCCCAAGCAGCCCCCGTACCCGTGAACTCTGACTTACTTCTAGCGCGGCCCTCCGTGCTCAGCTCAGCCTGCTGCCTGCCAAGATTGACTATAACCTTCGAGTTATCTGTTTTCCTCCCCGAAGATACATTCCAGCCTGCTAGTTTCAGTAAACATCCTTCCTCAGCTGCAGGGCTAAAGGGCCGACCTGTCTCTATGCAAGTAATTCATAGCCTCTGTTGCCATGCTTCCATGGAAGGCCCCATGCCCCCACGCTTCTCATACAGACACTCAGGCGCTTATACACGCACTCACAGCAAGTATAGAATAGCTTCTGCTCTAGAGACCTTTCTGCCCAGATAGCTTAGTTCCTAAACATCAGATATCAGATATGATAGAAGCACAAGTTGATCTGACATGCCAGACTTCTGTCTCTTTCCGTCAGTGTAAATGTCAAGTCCCCTGCACCCCGTCAATCACACGTCATGCAGCTGCGCGCGCATCCAAGCTTCCGATTTCTGCTGACATTGCAACATTCTGTTAGCACCACCCCTTGGTGCCACCCATTTGCGTCACCTATCAGTGACGTTTCTAGCACACACCTCTAGTTTACGCCTAGTTTACGCCTCTTGATGATGTACTAGTACCACGTGTATACTGTTATCTTGTTTTCTCTCAGCTGTTACGCCTCTTACATTGAACATTATGATGTAAATCAAGTATATAAGCTATGTATTGTCAATAAACGTGAGCGCGCTCATCTATCCCTTCTGACACCCTGTGTGGTGGTCAGAACATGATATCCTGATTCCTTTATGAGGAATAAAACCCTTAGAAACTCTTACACCACGGACTCTGTTTTCCTTCATTCTGATTGAGTTATTATTAATCAAGTATTTACCTGCATAGAAATTAAGAGAGTAAATTAATTATTTACGTCATTTTGGCGCCCGAATAGGGACCCCTCCCCCACCTCACGCGCCGGTTGGCGCGTTGCATACTGTGTCCCCTGCCATCAGTTAGATGGAATACACGTGTACTGGCAGGATTTCCTGCATCTCCCTCTGACCCACGGAGGTGACGAAGACTGCAATCAGTGCCCAGACGAGGCGGTGAGGAGTGCGGAGGATCCCGACCAGAGCCCAGCCGAAGGAAGCAAGGTCCGAGGTGTGAAGAGGCCCACCAGCTTTCCGAAGTTTTCCGAAGTTTTCCGAAGTTTTCCGAAGTTCCGAGCCGAGTCCAGTTGAGTTTTCCGAGGCCTTCTGTTTTCCGTGCTTCCCGGTGAGTACCATTGCTGGGTCGTATCTAGACGGGTTTGGGTACGCAAGTCCGGTCTGCACTGTTTTTAGGCAGTGTATCTGTACTGTTTAGCAGTATATCTAGTATTCCGAATTTCTGAAATTCTGCACTGTTACAACAGTGTATCTGTACTGTTGAGCAGTACATCTAGTGTAGAGGGGTAGTCATCTATGTTTTAAATGTTTTTGTAATTAATGTCGTGGTATGAATGTGATTGTTTTTGTGCATTATTGTGTTTTCTTGTATAAATAGTTACAGTCGACATTAAGTATCAAGGATCAAGCATTTCAGTATCAAGTAGGCACAATGCCGTTTTTCAACAAGTTAAGGCAGATAGGGACTAGGAAAGGGATGTTAGAGGAAGAGATTCCAATCCCCCCTAGGGACACTCCAGGTAATTTTATGTACAATAAACATGGCATAGATGCCATTCTGTATCTAGAGTTATGGACCGATTATACCAAGCACCTAGAGGAAAGATACCGATGGCCAGTTAACGGAACATGGGATGCCGAGTGCATCATAAAGGTAGAAGAAATATTACGGAAAAAGAAAGCTAGACAATCTCAGAAAGACGCCATAGAATTTTGGCGTAAGGAATCACGTAAGCGTGCTGAAAGAGCACTCCGTAGAGAAGACAGACTTCAAGAATCAGAAAAGGCCCAAGAAAACGAATTAGTTACTGAGGGAATTCGAGTAAAATTAGAACAAATAGATCGCACCCAAAATAGCCAAGTGAACAACATGTATCTTTTGGCCGAAGGTACCCCTGACGCCATCTCAGAAATACCGAAAAATTTGCCGTCACCATTGGTTCCAACTAAAGTAATGCACAAGACTACTAAAGACATATTCCTAAATTCCTATCTAGATGATGTAGCACCAGCTTACACCAATCTGCCTGTTCGCGCCCTGCCTGCAGACAGGGACGGGGGTGGTACTCCACCCCCAGGTCACGTTCCGCCGGTACCGCAACAGACTTCTCCTGTTCCGCCAGCCCCGCCACTTCCCCTACTCAAAACTGACCTACCGAAACCACGTTTGCCTGATCCACCTAAACGACAAGTTCACGTTCAGATACAGACTCCGCGGAGAGATAACGCCCAAGCATCCGCCTCAGGAGGTGCGACAGCGGGTCTACAGACCCCGCCACCGACACACAGATTGCATTTAAAGGACACACAGAATCCTTTCCAGTCTCCCCACTACTCATCCCGGCTTGAGGCATTGAAAGATAGGATGTCATTCTGCAGATATGATCCAGTACCCGGAACAGACGATCTAATGGTATTAGCATCATTGCGCTTAAGATCTGCCACCGATAGCTTGTTATGCTGTGTGGGAATGCAGGAAGCCCTCGACAGACTATACAAATTCATACAGACAGGGAAAGACCCCGACAGTGTCCAAGCTGCCATGTATAAACAGAAAGTTGACATTCAAAAACAGATATTACGATTCTTCATTAATTGTGTAATAAGAGAACGAGACAGGCCTGGAACAGATCAGAGTGAATTAGACGTATTGAACAAGTGGGGCCAAAATATAGCAGAAGCAAAACATGACAAGGGGACTTGCATAGCCGCTATGTCCCAGAAAATTAGAAAGGCAGTATTAACTGCGCATCAGGAAGCAACTGATAAAACTTCCTCCGAGGAAGAAAATGAAGATGAGACATCAGGAAAGTCTACAGACATTATAGCATATGTAGGTAGGGGAAACTACCTTAGGAAAGGTGTCCGTCCGGAGAGCAAGAGAGTTTTCTTCTCTGCCTTAACGAATCCGAATTCTGCTGAGCATCAGTTCCAGGAGACTGATAAAAGGCTTCGAGATCGAGTTGGGTACCATGTACTCAATTCCATGGATGAACAAGAACTAGCCCGATCAGCTGTATCATGGGCCGAGAATGCCGACATATATAATGATGATACCGTAGCACAGACATTTTTGAACCTCTCCCCCGACGAACAGAAATTAGCAGGTGTATACATGATTCAGCACCTTCTCATTAAATACAGAAAACATTATTCCGATCCAGGTCCCTTACACGAGACACTAGAAGCACTACTGATGGATAGATGGAGAGGCTTAAGTACCAAATTAATTCAAATAATTCTAGAACAACGACGCAGATATGATACCTTTGTAAGTTCTGAATATGTTCCCGCCCCACCTCCAGAGAGGAAAATGTACCATATGCAGTGCGGGGGTGGTATTGAAAGTCAGAACCCCTTACGAGAAGTACACCCTGTTATGGGTGAGGACAAGGTTTTGAAACGCGTGTATGTACATACGCCTCTGACTAAACTAGAACTGTTAGAAATGAAGAAATTAGTCCCGTGCCATGATAAAGACCCTGCAGGTTTTCATAGAGAGCTTAAGGATATGTTACTGATGGGAGACTACACGTATGATGATATCATGAAAATGTTGAAAGTATTACTGCCTACGGGGATATTCGAGAAACTGAAAGAAAAGGAATGGGAGGTGGGAGACACAAAGATTGCCTGGGCAGAAATAGAAGAAGAAGAGAAAAAACGGGTTCCAGGGTTAGGCCTTGGGGACAAAACTAAAGCATTACCAGGTTTAATAGTACAGGTCCTGCCCAGATTATTGACAACTAGAAAAGAAGATTGGGACGCAATCTCGTCCTGTAAACAGAAACAAGATGAAGATACTAGCGACTTTTATTCAAGATTCGAGAAATGTTTTATTATCAATAGTGGCCTCCAGCCAAGTAGCGAGTCGTACCCACATCTTTTTGTATCAAAGTTAGTCGA
This sequence comes from Lissotriton vulgaris, assembly GCF_964263255.1. Classification (NCBI taxonomy): domain Eukaryota; kingdom Metazoa; phylum Chordata; class Amphibia; order Caudata; family Salamandridae; genus Lissotriton; species Lissotriton vulgaris. The sequence continues at coordinate 1,369,638,329 of NC_141696.1, forward strand.
GAATTCCCTACCGTTAGTTAAAAATAGAGTGTATAAAGTCGAGAGTACATGGCAAGCAAATACGCCATCCCAGATGTTACAAATGTTACAATATCACCAGAATAGAATTAGGGAAGAACAAGATCAGGAACAGAAACGTATGAAAGACACGAAAATGAAAATGTTAGTAGCTCAGACGGTCCCATCCGACAGTCACAGAAAAGGTACGACCCAGACAAGTCACACTGCAGCTCCTGTTAAAGGGACATGCAATTATTGCAAGCAGCCAGGTCACTACGTACACGAATGCTCAGTTCTGAAACATAACATAGCGACAGGTAAAACTAAAGAAAGACCGCATCCGCCTAGACAAGACCATAACCAGCATCAGTCTACACAGAATACACAGCCTATGCATGCATCCGCACAGACAGCACAGACCGTAGCAGTACCACAGCCACAGCCCATTGCTGCAACTCAGCAAGTCTCACAACAGATGTACCAGTATGCCCAGTCTGCTTACCCCGAATATTCCCGATATACATGAAACAGCCTAGAGAGGGAAGGTGGCTTGCCTCTTATCGAGATTCCTGTAGATCAAGAAGGTCCTTATGTACACAGTCAAGTATTGGGGAAAGACAGAAAGTTTTTAATTGACACAGGGGCAAGTCGCACTACAATAAGTCATGACGAAGTTCCAGGGGCACCCCTCTCAGGCTCACAAAATGTTTCCCTTGGTTTTTCAGGACAGCCTATTGTAAATGAAGTATCAGAACCAGTTCCCCTGGCTGTGGGTCCATTATCACGCGTTACAGACCTGTTACTAACAAAATCATGTCCGTAAAATCTGTTAGGAATTAAAACACTGAAGGCTCTAGGAGCTATAATCTGCTGCTCCCCGGAGGGAGTTAGACTCTTTCTGCGGGATTTCAAGGGTCATTACGTTCTTCGTGAGTTTGACGTCAGATTGAAAAATGTACCTGATTACTTGTGGGCAAAAGGCCCAACTGATGTAGGATGTATGCACATTACACCATACCGCGTTACACTCAAGGCAGGTGTTGTATTACCCAGAATCAGACAATACAAGTTACCACCCGATGCTGTAGTGGCTTTACTGAAAATCATTGAAGAGCTCATTGCCCAAGGAGTGGTCGTCGAAACCGACTCCAATATCTGTAATTCACCCATCATTCCGATTCTTAAACGTACTGATCCCAATGCCCCGCCAGTATATCGGCTGGTGATTGATCTTCGAGAATTGAATAAATGCATTATCCCACAGTATCCTGTGGTCCCCGATATATCATCTCTCTTGACTGCTATTGATTCAGAAGCAACGTTCTTTACTGTAATTGATCTCAAGAACGCCTTCTTCAGCGTGCCTATTGATCCAGAGAGCCAATATCTCTTCGGATTCTGTTTAAATGGACGCAGTTTCAAATTTTCGCGCGCACCTCAAGGATTCACAGAAAGCCCCAGCATCTATAGTCAAGCACTGAAGAGACAACTAGATTGTATTCAAATGCCAGTTAACACCGCTTTACTACAATACGTCGATGATCTGCTGATCACCGCACGAAGTGAGCCCGAATGTGAACAAGCATCACTAACAGTTTTACATTTCCTGGCCGACAAGGGACACAAGGTGTCTCCTTCGAAGCTACAATTCTGTGTTCAGCAAGTTGTGTACTTGGGTCACTTGCTGTCCAAAGTGGGGAGACAGCTCACTCCCGATCGCATTCAGTTAATTGTGAACATGCCGCAACCCAAGACACAAAAGGAAGTGCGGGCCTTCATAGGCCTCACCTCGTACTGCAGACAATGGATTCCCCAGTATGCATTTCTAGCTAAACCACTCATCCAGTTAACGACACAGGAGGCAGCGACTTCGACTGTCCTCCCTTGGACTCAGGAACATACACAAGCTTTTGAAGAATTAAAGAAAGTTTTATGCCAAGCACCAGTTTTAGCGACACCATGTTACAGCAAACCGTTTACACTTTTTGTTACAGAACGTGATGGCACAGCGTTGTCTGTCCTCACTCAAGATCAAGCAGGTTCACATAAGCCTTGTGCTTATTTTTCTAGTACATTGGATTCAGTAGCTCAAGCACTCCCTGCGTGCTTAAAGTCAGTAGCAGCAACAGCGTTAGCAATAAGACAAAGTGATTCAATTGTTTTAGGTCATCAGTTAACAGTTCAAGTACCACATTCTGTAGAGGTTTTGTTAAACAGAACCCAGACTCAACACTTAACTATAGCACGACTGACAGGTTATGAATTAACACTATTCCAGCCACACATAGAAATCAGACGTTGCAGCATCCTGAATCCAGCAACACTGTTACCTACAGTCATGACAGATCCAGCTCCACATGATTGTATAGAAATCATTAACGCAGTAACAAAGCCTAGACGAGACTTAACAGATGTCCCGTTGACAAATCCAGACCTGACACTTTATGTGGACGGTTCATGCATAAGAACAAGTACAGGAGAATTAGTGGCCGCGTATGCCGTGACCACTGAAACTGAAATTAAAGAAACACATCGTATTGACACACTGTCTGCTCAAGCAGCAGAGCTCATCGCTCTGACCCGAGCTTGCATTTTAGCCAAGAACAGAAATGTTAACATATACACAGATTCCCGCTATGCCTTCGGAGTTGTACACGACTTCGGAGTCCTCTGGCAAGAACGAGGTTTTCTGACTTCCCATGGGGCCAAGATACAACATGGCCCCCTCATTCAAGCACTGTTAGAAGCAATACATTTGCCCTCGGGCATATCAGTCATGAAGTGTAAGGCACATACTAAAATCACAGATTCTGTTTCCCAGGGTAACGACCTGGCAGACCAGACAGCAAAACATACAGCACTGACTCACACCCAGACTACTGATGTGACAAAGACAATAGTACAGACACAGTGTATGGCAGTTAGAGATCCCGCCCTAGATGTAATTGATATCCAGACACATGCTACTCCAGAGGAGATAAAGAAATGGACTGAACTAGGAGGGATTCAGACAGATCAAGGTTGGGTGACGAAGGGAAAATCTATATGGTTTCTCCCCGACTCAATGGTTCAGGTCATGATAAATACAGCACATAGCCCGGCCCATCTAGGAGAGAAGGCGATGTTAGACAGTTTACAGAATCTCTGGTACAACAAACACTTACGAGCGGCAGCAAAACAGAAAGTGCGTACTTGCATGATCTGTTGTCAGTTCAATCCAGGTAAAAGCGTCCCTGTTGAGCAAGGTGGATTCCATCCTCCCGATCACCCTTTTGAAGTCCTACAGATGGATTATATCCAGATGAATAGCTGTAGAGGATTTAAGTATGTCCTTGTAATTGTTTGTGCTCTGTCCCACTGGACCGAAGCATACCCAGTCCCAGACTACACTGCTCCGACCACTGCCAGACAGTTGGTTCGTGAATTCTTCCCACGGTACGGTTTGCCCCGTGTCGTGTATTCAGATAACGGACAGCCGTTCTCGTCCGAGTTGATGAGACAAGTTTCCCTCTTGCTAGGATATCAGTGGAGGTTCCACTGTGTCCGACATCCCGAAGCAGCTGGCCTTGTAGAAAGGCATAATCAGACACTAAAAATCCGTCTTGCCAAGATCTGTCAGGAAAAAGGGGTCGACTGGATAGTCGCCCTGCCCGTGGCACTATTCTACATGAGAATGGTCGCCCACTCAAGATCAGGGCTATCCCCGTACGAGGTGGTCTTTGACAGACCACCGAATATGTGGGGGACGCCCGTTCCGAAAAAGATCACTGATGTTGATTGTAACATGTTGACAGATTACCTTGCCTCCTTGATGTCTGCACTCCAATCATGTCGTTCACAGGTTGCCGCAGCGTTCCCTGACAATACCGATGTAAAGGCGCATGAGGTCCGTCCAGGGGACCTGGTACTCGTCCGGAATTTCGACCGGAAAAGTCCGCTGGAGCCCCGCTGGAAGTCTCCAAAGACCGTTCTGCTTACCACCAGGACCGCTGTGAAAATCGAGGGGAGAAAGGGGTGGGTCCATACGAGTCACATCAAACTATGCAATGAACTAAAGAACGGACTGAAACAGGACTCTGACTCGTCCACCCCCTCCAAAGACTGTGTTGAGACGAAGGATTTTACCGTTGCCGAACGAGAAAAGACTCCTCAAGAACTCTACCGAATGAAACTCCGATCTAGCAAGTCAGACAGTTTAATTGTTTAAGTCCTCCCCTAGGTGAATCGGTTAAATAGTTTCTGACATGTATCCCCTAGATCGAGATAGAGAGAGAGAAGAAAAGAAACGTACCTACTGTAAATCACTGCGTAGTCACTGTATAGTGACGTTGTTAATAATGTTTTTTCTAAGTATTTTAATTATTATTGCCAGCATTCTGCTACCTATATATTGGCCTATTTTCAGGCGTGAACAATCTGCTTACAATGTCTCTGCTGAACACACTTTTAGTGAACTTCCTGCACATGAACTCCCTTACAGACTTGCGCTGCGCAACAATACATTCATTAGTATGTTACACCATTCCCATCAGACAAATAATGCCACAGACTGTTGGATATGTGGCCGACTCCCTCCCTACCAGAATTACAAGGGAGCTCTGCCCCTCTTTCCGTACCCATTCACTCACAATGGCTCCTGTGGAGCATGGTTTAAAATAATTAATTCCTTAGATCCTGATATTGCTGTTTTCGATGGGGGCTGGGTTTGGGGAAACTTGAACTTAGTCCTGCTCAACGTCTGTTATCCTGATAAAGAGGGACTTCCCACTCGAATAGGAACTGATCTAGAAAACGAAGTATATGGATTAGGTAATTACACAATTAGCCTTATGATCCTTACTGTTGAATCTGAAGCTGCTCCAGTTTTGCCCCATATGTTAGTATTACCAGTCACAGGTGAATTATGTGTTAGCAAGAAAGGTTCAGTACACGTAGGTCATAGTAAATGCACTACTGTGGTCGAGTTCAGTGACCATGGTAAATCATCTTTTAAAGCTACCAGTCATTCTTACTTTGTTTGTGGTCATACCGCATACATTAGCCTACCTCCAGATTGGGATGGTACATGTTACATTGCATTCCTTCTGCCACCTGTTTTTCTAGCTCCCCCTGATTACCATAGAAATACGAATCTAACACCGAATAGACCCAAAAGAGATATTCCCCTTGTCGACTACACAGAAACGGCATGGGAACAGTACACTGATTTCAATAAAGGATTCTTTTTCTTCCTAGGACCTGTCCAAAACAGTAAATTAATACGCAGATTAACGAGAACACTTGAAGCAGTAGTGAATGAAACTGCCTCCGCTCTAGGTAACTTAACAGAGGAGCAGTCTGTTATACGGACTGTTGTCCTTCAAAATCGTCTTGTGATTGACGTCATCTTGGCAGATAGAGGTGGAGCCTGTAAGGTCATCGGGTCAAGTTGCTGTGTTTTCATTCCACAAAATGCACCATCTGTCTATCAAGCTATCACCCGTTTACATAAAATTGCAAATCAGATACATCAGAATCCAGGCACCTGGACTTGGTCCGGTTGGTTCTGGACTACGTTAACAGCTTGGGGATGGAAGATCTTATCCTTCCTAGGCATTGGCCTTGTTATAGTATTCAGCTGTTGCCTGTGCCTGCAGTGTGGGCCAGCGATATGTGGACTGTGTGCCACATCCTGCATTGAGCATTCCAGTTGCCTCTCAAACAGTCAAAGAAAGAAAGACGAACATATAATGTTACAAGAACAAACCGATCGATTTATGAGGATCGATATATCATGAAGGGTCCGTAGGGAACAAGGAGGGAATGAGGTAATATAAATTTTATGGTCATGTCGTGTTCCCTAGCGAGTACCCCACCGACTCCATGTACGAGTTAAAAGTGCATGTAACTTCCCTCCTGTACCAGCTATGAAGACGCAAATACATTTGCGTCCAACGTTAACTTGTCCTCTTTCAGACCCACCATGAATGGGTTGGATGGTCCGTTCCTAAGTATGCTATGCCAACGTCTTTTTGAAGTGTACTCCTACGTTTTTCAGCCTGGCTGAAAGTAGGCCCTGAATCTCTGCCACCGAGCCTCTTTTCTGGCTTCTGACTGCGAGGGCCCCTGCCCAAGCAGCCCCCGTACCCGTGAACTCTGACTTACTTCTAGCGCGGCCCTCCGTGCTCAGCTCAGCCTGCTGCCTGCCAAGATTGACTATAACCTTCGAGTTATCTGTTTTCCTCCCCGAAGATACATTCCAGCCTGCTAGTTTCAGTAAACATCCTTCCTCAGCTGCAGGGCTAAAGGGCCGACCTGTCTCTATGCAAGTAATTCATAGCCTCTGTTGCCATGCTTCCATGGAAGGCCCCATGCCCCCACGCTTCTCATACAGACACTCAGGCGCTTATACACGCACTCACAGCAAGTATAGAATAGCTTCTGCTCTAGAGACCTTTCTGCCCAGATAGCTTAGTTCCTAAACATCAGATATCAGATATGATAGAAGCACAAGTTGATCTGACATGCCAGACTTCTGTCTCTTTCCGTCAGTGTAAATGTCAAGTCCCCTGCACCCCGTCAATCACACGTCATGCAGCTGCGCGCGCATCCAAGCTTCCGATTTCTGCTGACATTGCAACATTCTGTTAGCACCACCCCTTGGTGCCACCCATTTGCGTCACCTATCAGTGACGTTTCTAGCACACACCTCTAGTTTACGCCTAGTTTACGCCTCTTGATGATGTACTAGTACCACGTGTATACTGTTATCTTGTTTTCTCTCAGCTGTTACGCCTCTTACATTGAACATTATGATGTAAATCAAGTATATAAGCTATGTATTGTCAATAAACGTGAGCGCGCTCATCTATCCCTTCTGACACCCTGTGTGGTGGTCAGAACATGATATCCTGATTCCTTTATGAGGAATAAAACCCTTAGAAACTCTTACACCACGGACTCTGTTTTCCTTCATTCTGATTGAGTTATTATTAATCAAGTATTTACCTGCATAGAAATTAAGAGAGTAAATTAATTATTTACGTCACTGTAATAAGGGCATTTCTCTGTCTGTCTTGTTGTTCTATTCTGACTCGTTCTCCTTCTTCTAGTAACTCTTTTTCTCTAGCTTTTTCAGATTCTTCTCTACTTCTCTCTGCTTTTCTGAGTTCTTTTTCATTTCGTCTATGAGCTTCTTTACGCCATAATTCTATGGCATTTTTCTGGGATTGTCTGGCTTTCTTTTTCCACAATGCTTCTTCTACTCTCATGATGCAATCTGCATCCCATGTCCCTGAGACAGGCCACCTAAACTTTTCTTCCAGACCCTTAGTGTAGTCTGCCCATAAATCTAGGTACAGTATGGCATCTAAGCCATGTTTATTATACATAAAATGTCCAGGAGTGTCCCTAGGCGGGACAGGAACTGCTTCTTCTAATATCCCTTTCCTAGTACCTATCTGATGTAATTTTGAGAACAGCGGCATGGTCGGATTACTTTAAACGTGGACACAGTAAAACACAGTAATGACAGTAATGAATAGCAAAACAATCATTCATACCACAACATTAAAACACATTAAAGAACATGTTACCTGATACCTAGAGAACACATAAAAGCGAGACTGAAACTCGAGTTGCAACACTAGAATACTGGATCACTGAATTACTAGATGCACTGCTAAAACAGTACAGACCGGTCCCATAAAGAGACACGTCGGACCGTATCCACCTAAGTGAACACGTACGGACCAGGCCTGTGTACCCAGACCTGTCTTGACCGGGAACAAATTAATGAACCCGTCTAGATGCGTTCCCAATAACGGTACTCACCGGGAAGCAGAAACTGAAGGCCTCGGAAACTGGACTGGACTGAACTGCGTCAGGTGACGATTCTCCTACGCATGCGCTTCGGAACAGGTGGGCCTCCGGACACCTCGGACCTTGCTCTCTCGACTAGGGCTCTGGTCGGGATCCTCCGCATTCCTCACCGCCTCGTCTGGACGCCGGACCGCAGTCTCCGTCTCCCTCGTGGGCCCGAGGGAAGATAGCAGGAAAACCCGCAAACGTGCACGGTTTCCGTCGGGGCTGTAGAAGGGGTCAAAGGCCGCGTGACTTCACCGGCGAGTGGGGAAGGGGGGGTACCTGTTCGGGCGCCATATTATGTGGTAAATAAATTTTACCTAATCATTTTTCCATATAATTATCAATACAAGACAGCTCATTCAAATGAGAGGCAGAGTCCGTGGTATCTGAGTCATACGGGCTTTAATGGAATAATCCTCAAGGATGGAGCATCATGTTCCATCACCTCTAAGGTTCAGGAAGGGACATTCAACTTTTTATTAACAGTACACATTATATATAGTAAAACTGTACAATTGGAGCCAATACAGTAGGCGTAACAGGTGAAAAGAGAGAGATAAGAACACATGTACGTAACAGGAGGCGTGTAAGAAGGCGTACACATGGGCGTGCACTGGACATGTCAGAGAAACGTAACATGAAACGTCACAAGTGGGTGGATGCTTAGTGAAAGTTTGCAGAGTCGGCAGAAACTTCTAACCTATATGCGCGCGCAGCTGAGCATGACGTGTAACTGGGGAGAACTGGGGGCTTTGACTTTTGCACGAGTAGAGGAGACTGGTGTCTGGGGTGTCAGAACAACCTGCACGTAAAACATATCTGATATCTCATGTTTGGAGGATGTAGTGTCTGGAGTAAAAGGTCTCTCGGGCAGAGGCCGTTCATCACTGAATGCTAGTCCGAGCAAAGGGATCTTCATGTAGAGTGCGGGGGCCATGGGCCTACCATGGTAACGGGAGCAGTAAATTACTTGCATGGAGACAGGAAGGCAGGGCCCTTTGCTCTGCAGCCGGGAATATGTTTACCTATTTCGCTAGACTGGAATGTGTTTTCGAGGAGGCTGGACAGATAACTTGTAGGTAAAACATCATCTTGGCAAGCGAACCAGGCCGAGCCGGGCACCGCTCGTCTGAGGCAGGAAGTAAGGCAAGGGTCAGGGATGCACACAGCTTTCAGAGACAGGAGAGATGAGACTCGGGGCCTCAATTAAGGGCCTAACTCGACTGGGCCAGAAAACGTGGACGAAAACGTGAAAGTGTACCATGTAAAGACGTTGGCACCATAGGTCTAGAAACCTAATTAACGGGATATTCATGCATGGCTGGATAGCTGACATGTTAAGGATGGACGCAAATGTATTTGCGTCTCTCTAGCATGAACAGAACAGAAGTTACACGACATACAAGGAACATGGGTGCATGGATAGGGTGCGAGTTGGGGGACACTTTGGCTACCTGAAAATTTCTATTACCTCAACCGAGAGGAGATCCGAGTCATCTACTCTTCGGTTGGGCTTGAGTAAGATTGCATCTTGGATGCAGGCGAATTTACTCAAGCTCAACGGAGAGAAAACGGAGGTCCTGATCCTGGAAAAAGATAAAGAGCGCTGGGGCCCCCAGCATTGGCGGCTGAAATGGGCGCTCTTCCTCAACCTTCGCTCCAGGCCCGCAACTTTCAATGAGAAAACAAGCCGTGAAGGTAGCTGCCACCTGTTTCACTATCCAGAAATGGCTCAAAAAGATTATCTGGATGTTGCCTAGCTCCACTCAGAAAACTGTAGTCTAGGCTTTGGTCACTTCTAGATTGGACTACGGCAACACTCTTCATCTGGGGGCCAATGAGGATGTGACACACAAACTGCAGGAGGTACTGAATTCTACCGCCAGACTGCTCTGCCAAATCCCTAGAACTGCCTCCACCTCTGGTTCTTTGCGAGATCTTTATTAGCTCAGGGTAGAGAACCGGTTAAGTTCAAGGCCCTGAGCTGTATGTTCCAGATCAAATCTGGTGTGGCCCCGCAATATTTGCAAACTCTGGCTCATTCCTATTTGCCCTCTCGGGTGCTCCACTCTGCTACTCAGGTGAAATTTTCAGTCCCAAGAGTTAGATGATTAGGTATAGGCGGCCGCTCTTTTGCCCACTTGGGGCCCTCCTTATGGAATTCTCTCCCGTGTCGCTTCGCACTGAAACACTCTACGGCAACTTCCGTAAATGGCTAAAAACCCAGTTATTTAACCAATAATCTCCTTTCACTCCCTTCTGTTCCTTACAGGCTGGGGCCGGGAAACCCTCTTGGGTAGCTGTCACGCCTAATAAGTTAAAAATACCATAAAATAACAAGTAAAGCCTGACTGCTCTGTGCTAAGCTACCAGAGGTTTGAGCACAGGTTAGTTTGGGGTTTGATTGTGCCTTACCATGACAAGGATTGTGGTTGCTGCTAGACCAGGGCCCTCACCCCAGTAAACCAACAACACAATTTCTAACAGTATTCGATATTGCTCTATTAAAAACAAAGTTGAGGCCAGACCTGTTGGGTTTGCCAATGCTTGGTTTATTTTGTGCAGCTTTTTATAGCGCGAGCTTGGCCCAAGGACAGATATTAGAAAACTGTACATGAGCACCAAATTAAATAAAACCCAGGTCAGATTCATTTTGTTCAGAGGCACAGGGAGATTAAGTGATTTGCCCCAAATCACAGGATATGGAACAGACAAAAGGATGCGAACCTGGTTCCCAATTCTAAAGTTGGAAGCTCTGACCATTAGGCCCTATCTCCTTCCAGTTCATCTTTATTCCCCACCAGTGACAAAAGGTCAGATTGTAGCCTACTGAGCTTAGGCCAAAGGTCTTCGTCCTTTCATTTGAAAGCAGAACTGCTCTCTCTGCTTTTATTGAAAGGTCAGCACAGCAAATGTTGCCAGGGAACCTTTAAATGCGGGGCATCCAATAGCGGTGGCCCCATAATGGTGGAGGAGCGTTGCCCACCCTGCTGCCAGCGCAGCAAGCATGAAAAGGGGAGAGGATGTGGTCCGTTGGCTAGACTGCCGACTTTGGTGCTGGAAACCAGGGTTCGGGCCTCAGGGTCGCGTTCACATCCTGTGATTCTGGGCAAATTATTTAATCTCCGCATGCCTGAATGTGTAATGTAAATACGGTGCTCATTTAAAGCGCTCCAATACCTTCGGGTCGAGTTTGCGCTACATAAATATGCAAAATAAATAAATAAATACATAAAAATAATAAAATTGTTATACATTTTTTTTTAATACTGTTTTATTTTTCAGTGCAGCAGGCCAGCCTGAGTCAAGTGTTGGGACTCGGCCATCACTGCTGACTGGCTGCAGGGGAGGCGGAATGGTGCACCCAAAAGTTTAAAGTGCGCATGTCACTTTGGCTAGCTGTCTTCGCAGGGCCAGTCTGACATGCACACTTTAAACTTCTCAAACCCGAGCTGGCTCAGACATCTGCATGGGGAGCATGCACAGAACTCCAGTGCCTGTAGGAGTGCTGAGCAAGCCCGCTCCGATCAATCCTGGTGCTTCTCTCATGCTAGTTGACAGCATGAGAGCAGTGTCTGGAATAGTTAGTGGAGTTGGCTCAAAAGTCCCCTGCTGCCTTTTTGAGATGAACTGCGTGACCGGAGAGGAGTAGGTAAGTATGTTTTAACAATTTTTTATGTAGTGTTGTATTTAGTTTTTTACACTGCCATGCAGTGTGGGAAACTTGCACTGCCTTCAGCCTCAACTCCAGAGCTCTTAATTGTGACCCATTGTAAACTCTGTTTATAAAGGACCACGATTGGGCGTGTTGGGGTTGCACCTAAGGGCATTCCTGGAGTGCCCGCCTGATCACTTCACCACTTTCTATAGCAGTCAGTCGCCACTGGGGTATCAAACAAACACTTCCCACCTCATCATGTGACATCCTTGGCTCACAACTGTTGGTGGCAACAACATGCTGCCAAACTCTAGTTCACCTGCAGAGCATGAAATAGATGTGTGGATCAATCAAGAATATGATCGCTTTAGAGGCACAGTTACCATATACGCAGATGTGCTTTGAAGTAGGTAAATGGCAAGTTAAAAAAGAAAAGTCATTTTAGATCAAGTAACGTTTTATTAAAAGTAAATGTGAAATTCCTTTCATCTTCTTGTAAGTTCGAGTCTACGTTAACTCTTATAGACAAAATCTTTTTTAATTGGCGGTCAGTTTGCATTGACAATTTTCCCATGAAGGGTTGATTTGGTTACCCAAAAGCTGAAGAGAATTTATGAGATGAGAGTTGATAATATTGTATAGGCTGGCAAGTGTTTGTGTACTCTAGTATCCAGCCTTTTTTAATGACACTAGCAGTTAAAATACTTATAGCATTTATATAGTACTAAACTTGTATGTGGTACAGTAAAAAGATATGTCAAAGTGAGAGTGAAGAGACATTCTAAACACAATGCATGATAAGAACTAGACATCATATACAGTAAATGTAAGGCAGTGATTACTTCTGTGAATTATTCTGTTTGTATTCATGTATTTGCCATGTTTATATTTCGAAAGAAACAATAAACAGTGGTAAAAAGAATAGTGCATAAGCATTGAGCTGTTGGGGGTGATACAATGCTGCTGCTGCTAGAACCTTGCTTTGGGAAACTAGGATTTCATTCACAAACAAACAGTTTCAGGGGCATCTTCAATTACAGAGAAGCATTCTGAAAGTTGAGTTGTGTTGTGAAAGCAAACTCTGAACTATTCTGAACATGTAACTACAACCTTTCTAGACTGGTAAAGTGGAGAAAGCAAGAGGAAAGAGTTTTGTGTCTGTGGGCCCTGGTAGATACATACACACCATAAGAACCTTGCTGACCTGTCACCAGTGTCAGTGAGCTGGTCACTGTGGTAAAGCAGGTTCATAGAGTCCAGCTTTTACAAGGAACTGATGGACCCAGGTGCCTTCTGGCAAGCTGAGCCAAAAAAGATTCTCTTAGGATGTTGGATGGGTCAAGGAGGTGCTCATCTGCTGAGCAGAGTAATTCATTGTAATTTGTAGATTTATATAGCACGGCTTATCACCTGTGAGGGTATCCAGGAGCTGTCCATGGGCACGGGGAGATTAAGTGATTTACCCAGAATCACAGGATGCTGGGCCGACGCCTAGACCCAAGAATGAGCTGGGCAGAAAGTTTACACTGAAGTTGCTATCAAGATGGGGCAGACCAAAAGAAAATCAATGCAGAACATCTGTCAGAGACGTGATAGGGTAGAGGCAGCCGAGCTGAACATTTAGTTTCACCTTTAACACCATTGTATTCTTTTTAGTTTTTTTCTTTTAACCAATCTCTTTATTTTGTGCATTTTAGCTGTGTCCATCAACAATCGGGCCATTCTCATCCAGTTCTGCAAGGACCACAACATTGGTCTTGTGGTGGTTGGGCCCGAGGAACCGCTTGCTGCTGGTAAGGTTAATATTATTTGTTCTCATTTGCTCTTTTAAACGCTGTAAAGTTGGATATTTTAAAATTAGAACAGTCACATACATTTTGAGGTGCGCTAGATTACATGCCGTGGTAAGTAAAAAATGTCTGCTGTAGTTCAGCTGTGAGTCATGGATAGGTTACTTCAGTTTAGCTTCTGTAAACCGTTATTACTACATCACTGCACTATTAATCCCCCTTTGGGTGGCACACATCTCTGTGGGTCTGGTTGGTGCTAATCTGTGCTGAGCACACTTACTCATCTGTGTGTGATGCTTTAATAATACCGGAATATGGCATGTCATGCACCAGGTCAAGTGCTTCCATTCTGCTTTGGGTACACAGAAACCTCCATCATATATCTCTTAAAGAGAAACAAAGCCTCACTCAGGTTTAGCTTTTACTTGTTCTGCTTCTCACCTCGTTGGCTCTAGTGACGTAACACCTCTCTACATCCCGAAAGTGACAAGGACAGCTCAACCATCAGTGGATGGTGGAAACCTTCCCCAGAAGTGTCCTAAACATACTCTAGGTACCTGTGCCACATACCTTCCCTTGAAAATAGGTATGGGGCAGGGAGATGGTTCCCCTTAGTGCCCACCTGAGCTCCAACAAGGTGTCAGGCTATACCAATGTTTCTAACTAAGAAGTGCAAACTCTTATGAAGTCAGGCGTAAGCCAATATCTGCAGGTAAGAATCGCTTTAGGAATCAGTCTCTCTTTGGGCACCAGAAACTGTCCATTTGGGTGGTGACTCACTGCACATTGCCTACTTACTGTTTGCCAAGGACTGAGGATTTGGATCTGTCAATTCCTCCACCTCTTCTTCGCCTCTGTGTCTGATGAATACAAACTCCAAGAAATGGAGAGCCTGAGGCAGTTTTCCCACCTGTTTCTTGATGAGGCTGTTGCCAGGTTGTAAAGCTCTTGGGTACCCTCAGGTCCAGTCTTTCCTAATCAAGACATTTCAGGGTTGCTCTTCGCAAGGATGATAGTGTTATATTGTATTAGGACTCATCCAGCCTGGCTGGCATGACGTCCTTCTGTGATGTATGAAGGTTCTTTAGTTGATGTCATCGGTGGGGATGTTTGACAGTTGGTCTAGCGGCGTCTGGCAGGGATCGTTTGGGGTTTTCTCCAACTAATAAACTTCAACCAGAAGACTTCAATGAAGTTGCAGCTTTATTTATGTATAACAGTTAGGTCCTTGGTTCTCATGTCAGGCAGGACTGGCAGTGTCCCCACATGCCGTGCTGGCAATCGCTACTCTGCTGCTCTTGGAGATCAGCTCTCATCTTTGATTTAGATACAAACAACTTCAAACTTACGGAAAAGTTACATTCACACACTCTCATGAACACATGGTCAGCCAATAAGACACAAGCAATGCCCCCCAGTCATACAGACCCATGTTACATTATCAACTCTTGCATCATCATTTTTCCTGCAGGAAATACTTTGTTAGCTTCCTCTGATGCCTCCAAACATGTGACTTGCCTGATGCTCAGCAAGACAAGGCACATGCCCACTCACACATTTCTGTAGGCATGGTGGACCCACACTAATACTCAGGGTAAACGGAAGATCTTGTAGTTCTCGTCAAACACAGTGAAGCAAATGCATGAGCCTTCACTTTTTCTAGACGTGAGAGTTGTATGGGTACAGTTAGCTGTCACATCAAGTGCAAACTCCTGAAATGCTGGTACTAAAAAATGGGCTTGAGATTTTGGATACGAATTCATAAAAAATGCTAAAAAAAAGGCTTTCAGTTTACGTATAGGTTTTAGGAGGTCCTGCTAATTACAAAAAGAAGCCTGTTCACAAAAAGGTCATATTATAGTTTCAAAATGTGGGGCAGTCCTTTTACAGAGAGCTCCTTGAAAAACTATCATTTTTGTTTAATAGGCAATATTTCTCTTTTCTGCTGCTACACAGCATACACGTCTTTAAATACAAGGGTACTTAAAATCTGCATAATAAATACCACGGAAGTAAATAGGGGATGTGGATCTGTACTTGTAAACAAACTTCCATTGCCATGTAGGATCTTGATATCCCTAATAGATGGCGCCTCTACTTACGGTGTTAACCACCTTGATCTATTTTTTATGGATAGGTATAGTCGATGACCTGACCTCAGCCGGGGTGAGATGTTTTGGCCCTACAGCAAAGGCAGCCCAGTTGGAAGCTAATAAAAGGTTTTCTAAGGAATTTATGGACCGGCACGGTATACCAACTGCTCGATGGAAGGCGTTCACTAATCCCCATGAGGCTTGTAGCTTTATTACATGGTAAGTTCAGTCACTTCGGCTATGGTTGAAGATATATTGATTTTATTGGGGGATCCTTGGAGACAGTATCCGTAGCTAGTCTCTGGTCATGTTCTCTCCCTTGTCTCTTATGCTCATTAAGAGTGGCCCATAATTTCCAATGAGGCCTCTAGCAGTAATTACCAGCCCTATCAGGAATCAAAAGTGGTGCAGAATTACCAGGTACAAAGTCCTTCAGGCTAGACATGGAGGACTTTGTTCCAGGTAAACCAAGGATATTTGAGTTTGCATGCCGAATACAGGCCAGTTCATATTTCAACATCATTACTGTTTGCATAGTGATGTATCAGAGATCAGTTTATGCTCTCCTGTAAAAACCAGGACCCAGTGTCACCAATAACCCCAACACTGGCAAAAAATGTAGGCAACTTGTAAAGAAGGCCTATTTACCGAAAGTGTTTGTTTAATGTATTGTATCATCTATATAGCGCGTTTCACTCCTGGAAGAGGTGCAAAGCACTCTGATTTTCATTGGGATCCTAGATGTCCGCTTTGATGTGTAGGTTTGAACACAGTGTTGGTTGCTGAATAAGCTTGATGGAAAGCGTTGGATGAGGTGTGCTCAAAAGTAGCAGTAGATTTACTTCCTGGTGAAAATTATATCACTTTCACCGTTCCTACTTTTAGGCACACTGTAAGTCACTTATGCATGTCTTTCCTCTACGACTACCACCCAGTCAGATTCTTCACTCGAGGACAGATTCACAATGCTTTAAGTTCAACTTAGGTGCACATAATGCCATCTCAGGACTCCAACAGCAGATTCCTATTCAAAGAATCAGGACATAGAGTCATTTCTACTCAAGTAAGGAATTGATGACGTTTGAAAATCCACATTTAAGGACAACTTTCCACAGTCATATGTTAAGAGTTGTTGGTAGGATTATGGATATTCTGTGCTATAAGTATTCACAAACTCACTGTAATGTTGAAGGTCCTTGGTACTGTACAGATGAAGGTCTTGTCTACAGTAGCTCTATGCCTCATCTCTCCTCATTTTAAAATTTCTGACCCAGTATGTTTTCCTGCACAAGAGACACATGCAGTGAGCCTTTGGCAGGGGCTGTCATATTATGTGAATTGGACAGAGATGGAGATAAGGATAACATGGAAAATGTTGTCCTCATATCCAGTTTGTGATATGACTGATATTTGAGGCAGCTGACTGATACTTGTGAGTTGCACACCTTTTTATTTGCAGCCCTTAGGGTACCTTTCCTACTGACCCTTCTTGTTAAATCCACATAGGCTGTTATTGCAGGAACCTCACACTGCCCTTAGCGTGTGAGAAATGGTTGTTAGTGGGTGTGTGTATCTGTCTGTCTGTTTGTCTGTCTATGTGTTTTAAAGTAACCGAGGTTTATGATCCCCAAGTCTGAAGGTAGCCTTAAGTTTTTGGCCTACAAGTAAAACAGCTGTAGACCTTGGAAGTACCAATTTACCCCTCCCTGCTCTCATCTCTCCTCCCTCCCTATGTAGGCCATTATAGCCAGGCTGTGGCGCAGATCATAAACACCTTTGAAAGAACAGTTAAAGGCTATTTGTGTTTAGCACACTTGATCAGGGCAGTTTGGTCAGGTCAGAGTTTGGTCTGCAAGAAGCCACATCTTTTCTTACTGTAGCTGTTGCCTGGAGTCAGAAAGCACCAACTGTACTGTGGATCCAGAGGTAGCAATGCACTTTTCTGTCTCTAACTGCCAGTGGCATAACTGTAGGGGGCAGAGTCGAGCAAGTTGTATCTGTCGACTACCACCATCCCCCCACCTCCTGAGAACAAGTTGTCTGTTGGCCGCCAGACCCACACTTGCTCTTACCTGGTAGCAAACACAGAGTCCACCCCTGGTGCAGTAGATCTAGCTATGCCACTGCTTACTGGTTAACACAACATACAAAAGAACACAAAGGTCTGTGGTAAAATCAGGTAAAGGGGAATGGGTAAGAGAGAAAATAGAGACAATGGACTCCACTGCTCTGACTCGTCACTTCTGTTTGGCATTGATTGTAGGTTGTAGTGAGGTCTATAGGAAAAAAGAGATATATTTCCTGCATTTCACTGACAATGAATGGCTTTACCTTAGTGATCACCATGTTACCAACTCTCTGTACTTTGGTGTGGAGCTTATTCCTGTAACTAAAAATACAAGTGATGAGTCTCTTAAATATATGTTTATCATCACTTCTGTATATGATAACTACCTCAAGCTTTATGCTTTATGCACTCTCTGTGGACTCTTATAAGCAATACTAGAATTATGAATACCTTAAGCATAATCATATATAGATAGCATGTGTAACATAGTCCTAGTACGCCAACCCTCCTGTCCCATCACATGATAAACTTACAGCATAATGCAACACAGTCTAGAAAAGTTGTAGTTAAATGTTCAGAATAGTTCAAAGTTTGTTTTCCCAACACAACTCAACTTTCAGAATGCTTCTCTGTAATTGAAAATGCCCTTTAAATAACGCTGAAGAAAGCAACTGTTTGTTGCAAAAGAAATCCTAGCTCCGCATAGCAAGGTCTTGGTGGCAGCAATAATGTATCACGATTTCCAGCAAAGACGCTGTGAACCAGGAGGGAAGTTAAAGCCAGATATTGAAGATGGCTGCTACCTCCAAACTACGTGAGAATTTGTGGCCTGATGGGAAACGCAGTTGCCCAGTTGGGATGCTGCTGTGTAGCGCATTCTCCGCAAACATGAAACCACACACAAGACAGCGCCAACACTCTGCAAGGACCACAGCCATTCCTTGCATTAGATGGACTCAGCATCAGTGGGTTTGGAATATTGTGGCCCAGGGCGCTGAGTCTTAAGCGGTAAGAGATACTTTCTAATGTCGTTTCTGACGTATATAGCCACTACTCTGGTCTGAACAAAAGTGATGTGCTGTCTGTTCATTCACTCATCAACTGGGCAGCTTTGGTAATGACAGTTTAAGTGGTTGTCTGTGAGAGGGGAACAATCTCTGGTTGTAACATTAGAAAACCTGGTATTGCCTCAGATTCAGACACAGTGTGGATGTTTATGGGATATTTGTTACCAGAGGAAAGAAATGTCCACGAAGGAGATTGCACACGAATGTAAATATACCTCTGAAAAACATTCAAGTGGTGCACAAGATCTAATTGGCTGGCTTGCCTGCAACCAACTGCCACTATCAGAAGTTGTAAGACTGTGTCAGCCTGGTCTCAAGTTTGACTTTGATCTCAGGTTGAAGCTCATTCAAAAGGATGGACAGGGCAGAAAATGTGCTGCCCTCCCAGGCAGTCAGGAACAGACTTTCCAACTGAGGACAATACCCTACTGTTCTATGACCTGAACAGAAACAATATTCACTGCAAGCAGGAGCATATATTCAGGGGTTTGCTTGGGGTATTACACCCCACTAATAAATGCTTTATATGTTTTTTAGTTGTGTGTAGGTTCGTCCAGTTGATAAGAGAGTGTTGAACTTCACTTGTCATTGACAAAATTTAGGTGTTTTTAGACAACTCTCATTCCACTCCCTCAGGCACACACATAGCAGGACAGAGGATCTCAAAGAAAATAATTAACACATGTTAAGACCTGATAGGCTTATTTTTCCAAATATGAAGCTATTTATCCCATGCTCCTCAATAGGCTGTAATGCACTGGACATGAGTAAATCTGCACATAGTTATAGAGTTACCAATTATTTGGAATTCACAAACATTTTCCAGGTCATGCCTGAAAACATGCCCTTGTCTCACATTTCAATGTACACACCTGGAAAACGTCTACGAGGTTTTTTTTTCCACACACAAATGCACCCACTTCTATTTTTCATGCCAAAATTCTGAGAAAGTTCAAATACACTTTCCTGTTTCTTCTTTTCTCCACAGGGAAAATATTTTCCACTGTGAAGAACACCTTTCCATAAATTCACACCAGGTTTGAAGAGATTCCTTTGCTAATTCCAGCCTGGAAAGAGTTTTACTCCTGCCACTGACAGGAGTAAGTCTCCAATTTTTTCAAGGTGGAAACGGAGTCAGAGATGGGTTTGTTGAACACCATCAAACACGTACATTTGTGTCAGGGCATTTGTGCCTCTTAATTAGCATTTGCTGCCCCTCAAAACGTGATTGTAGATTTACTTACACAGTAATCTTTGTGTTGGTAAAGCCATATGTGTGCAAAACTAACTGCTCTGTTTTATAAAAGTTGATTGGTACTCAGAAATAAAACTATTTGATTCTGTTTTAGTCTGACTTAGGTGCAAAAACAATGTTGAGCCTTGGAAAGACCAAATGTGGGTCTACCACTAGCACTGAGGTTCCACACTCCAACACCATCTTACCACAAGGCCATGTAACAATTGTGTAATGAATACTTCAACATGATAATAGTTTTGAGACCATATGGCCATGGTGGAGGCATGGATTCTGGCGTCTGATTGGGGCAATAGGAGAGGAGGAGGGAGAAGGGCTGAAGGAATTTCTGATGCCCATCCCTTATTAAAATCTGCCTCAGTATTAAGTCAGGCTCTCCCAGGGACCCAGCACCACTGAACAGGCTGAGAGGGAGTCTGGAGTGCCTGGAACCCTACATAAGACATCTGGTGGAGACATCTTTTAGGACATGCAGAGTCCCCAGCTACTGGAAGGAAGCTGTGGTTCTGCCGCTCCCCAAGAAACCGCATATTGGTCTAGACCAATTAGACAGTCTACGACCAATCTCACTGCTGCCTTACTTTGCGAAGGTGGCAGAAAAAGTGGTGAATGACCAACTGACGGCGCACATCGAAGAAGGCGGTCTTCTCCACCCTACTCAGTCTGGGTTCCTAGCACGGTATTCCACTGATTCTGCGCTGCTCTTTGCCACCGAATCCATCAGGCAGCTGGTGTATGCAGGTCAAACGGCGGCCTTGATCCTGTTGGATCTAAGTGCTGCCGTTGACACGGTGGCCCACCACACGCTGGTGCAGCGCCTGAGAAAGGGAGGGGTGGCAGGGAATGCCCTGAGCTGGTTAAAATCCTTTCTGTCTGGGCGCTGCTTCCAGGTGAGACAGGGAGATCACTATTCCAGAATCATCAGGCTGAGGCAGGGAGTGCCGCAGGGATCGATCCTGTCCCCGACCTTGTTCAATCTCTATGTCGCTCCTGTAGCGGAGATTGCTGACGGGTTTGGGATCAGGGTCGTGTCCTATGCGGACGATACTCAGATGGTGGTCTCGCTGACTCAGGCTCCAGAGATGGCTGCATCCAACTTCACGGCCTGCCTGCAAGAACTGGCTACATGGATGGCAATGAATTGCCTGAAGATGAATGGCAGCAAGACAGAGGTACTGGTGGTGGGTAGGGCTCCGACAGTGTGGTCCTCGGCATGGTGGCCCCAGAATCTGGGACCAAAACCCACACCCTATGTGCAGGCAAAAAATCTGAGAGTCTGGCTAGACTCGAACCTCTCTTTTGACTATCATACCAGGCGGGTGGCAGGCGCTTGTTTTGGGGTTTTGAAGGTACTGAGGAAAACGCTCGACTTTCTACCCGCGGCGGCCAGAAAGACCATGGTCCAGCCTTGGTGATGTCGCGCCTAGATTATGGCAACATTCTTTATGTAAATGTGTTTGTATTTATATAGCGCCTCCTACCCAGAGGTCTCGTAGCGCTGTATTCATACCGCTGTGGAACCCTTCCTGGCTTTCCTGTGAGATGTTCACTCCTGGGCACCCCCAAGGTGAAGCCAAGCATCCAAGCGCTGCTGGGGCCGTTGTGGAGATTAAGCAAGCTATTGTCCAGAGTCACAGAGTGGGACCCATGATTAGACTAGGCACTGAGGTGAGAATTATCAGGTCCGGGGAGATTGAGTCCAAGAGCCGCCAAGGCGGGAATTGAACCCTGCTCCCGGGCCAGACCTCTGCATCAGGGTCTGCCACTCTAACCATTGAGCCACCCTTCTCCACAAGGTCTCCACCTTATCTAGATGGGACGACCAAGAGTATACTCCGTCTGCAAGGAGTACAGAATGCGGCAGCCCGCTTAATTCTGAGGCGACCTAGAAGGTCCTCTGCAAGGGCAGCTCGGGCGGCACTACACTGGCTGCCAATTAAAGAGAGAGTCATATTTAAGGCACTGTGTGTCTGTCACCGTATCCTTCAGGGGAGCGCTCCACCTTATTTATCTGAGCTATTGATCCCCTATGTCCCTACTCGTCAGCTAAGATCAGGTGGGGTGGGTCTGGTGTGTGTACCCGCCACAAGAGAGTGAGGATGGAGGGTCGGTCCTTCCGCTTATTGGCAGCAAAACAATGGAATGCCCTCCCGGTGGACCTCCGGATGGAGGTCCAGGAGAGCCGCTTTAGGAAAAAATTAAAAACGCACCTCTTCCCTCGTGATATGTAGGGTAGTGGGGGCGGTTAGCACCTCTTTGGCAACTGTACCGCAGCGCGGGGACACACTGTTCTTAGTGTAACCATTGCGCTTTATAAATGTGCAAATAATAATAATAATAGTTGCCTTTGCATTGTAGATAGTGGCTAGTAAGCTAATTCTTGTATAACATACAGATCCCTCAATGCTTAGAGAGATTTCAAATTATACTTTTCATAATATCACATTTTGCCGTAAACACTCCACAACCCTCTACCTTCCCAGCTCCTTTACCCCTATTCCTGCTCACTGCTTCATCTCTTGAGACCAAGGGAGTAGCCAGAACATTAAAGTACCCCCACTTTGAAATAAAAGCTCTGATTGTTATCCAGCGCAGCTCCCAACAACACTCAAATCTCATCCACTCAACCCAAGAGCTACTTACTCTACCCATCCGTGGGGCCCATAGCACCGTGAGTCACAGATCCACACATCACACTACTCCTGAATCAGTGGAAAAGAAGGCGAGCTGCTGGATAGCGGGGTACCTCATCAACCTAGTTTCTAAATTGTATACATTATATACATCTATGTACAGTTCAATTTTTCCCCTCAAACAAAAGGAAATAAGCATCAAGGTACTCCGCTATTTGGTTGATGGACCAACTAGTAGAAGTCAGTTGATGGTGATTAAGACCAGCTCAATCACAATATTCCCATCTCTTTATTATTTACATTTTCATGACTTTTAATCTAAAATAAAACAGACTCGAAATTAGAATTCATTAGGAAAAGAAAATAGCATTTTCTCTAGATTACCGGAATTGTAAGCATTTATTCAATACATTCAAGAAATGAAAATTAGAAAGTATATTAACAATCTGCCACAGGAAGATGACAGAACTGCATAGAACAGGTTCCCAAGCTGACTGTCTTTCTACCCTCCTCGATGTCACCCTCCCGACATAGAATCTCCGCAATCAATATCTTTGCCCCTTCAAGTTAAAGTCCATAATATTTCAAAGTCTTTGCACCATAAAAATTGTTCAGACTGACAGCATGTCATGGTGTGAAAAAATCTACGGAACCCACAACCTTTCCCTCTTTCACACAAGGTCTTTTATTCCCTTTCCCTAACTATCTAACTCAAAATTGCAACTTTTAGGGTCCGCACTCATTTCTCATTGGTCTATTAGAGGGATGCTGATGATCACCTCATGTCCTCCTTGTCCAAACCGGTTCTTAATTTGCAAAGTCATTTTCCAAACGCTTTCTCAGGACCAAATTGTCCACGTTGCAATTGTCACTCAGTCCTTGTATCTTTTATTCACAATAAGGTTACAGCATTCTCGTTTCCCAGGCTTTTAAATGCAATCATTCTTTGGCATATGTCCCAGTCATAGGCCAAGCCGCTCTTGACATCTCTCACTCCGAGCACGGGCCATTCAACCATCTCTAGCATATTCGTGCATGCGTAGGGGGCATCTTTCCCAGAGTCGCGGCCATTTTCAGACTAGGCTGCACGGGCCTCAGTGGGAACTAATATGAAAACAAACACAACAGACGTTAGATATAGAATTTTAGCCCTTCTGTTTTACCTCCCACCATTCTAATTTTCCCTATTAGTAGTTACCTAGCCAAAAGCACATACATATGCATCATTTACTTACCATTTGTATTCTTTTTTTACCATAAAACCTCTAACATAAACACAAATACACATGTTTTATTTGATTATATCTACAAAACCACAGCTCTATATTAATATGACTCTTCGATTTATTAGCAAGTTAATTTTAGCATATAAGCAATTAGTTTTCCCACGTGTGGTGTCTGTTCTATGTGCATTTGGTAGATTAGTTTCCATGCTTCACACGATTAATAAATAATACAGTGAGGAGGAGCCAAGCAGGCATCCGACATGGCCGCATAGTCGCTCAGCTCCGTGAGCCCTTTCGCCCCACACGTATATCCTGGCGTTTATCCTGAGCCACGAAGGCGTGCTTTAATAGGAGAAGGAGAACGAGCACTTACCGTCTGCTCCTGAGGCTCCTGCGTGCGGCAGGCCCTGAGAACTGTCCCCGACTGCTCTGCGGCCCACATGGTGATGAGACCGGGGCGTTGACCTGGACATGCATCCGGCCGCGACTGCAACAACAACGGCCGTTGGTGGCGGTGAGGAGCCGGCTGGAGGGTGCCGTTGACTTGAAGGGCCGCTGATAGCGGTGAAGGCCCGGTCCACTTGGCGTGACCCTTGGGGGCAGTGTGGCGAAACAGTATTAGAGGGGGCGCATGACTCCTGCCCCCTCCCCAAAATCTTCACCCGGGCATAACCAAGGACTGCCCCTGATATAGGCGGGCGACTCCCGGGGTGCGGCAAGGATTTTAGCCTTTTGGTGACTCTCCCCCGGAGAACCCCCCTCACAGTTTTGAGCCCCGGTTGTACATCCCGTGGCGCCCCGCACTGGGGCCTGGTCTCTGAGTGAGGTGAAGAGGGACGGGGCCAAATTGACTAAGATGGCGGCTGGTGCCCTCCTCTACGATCCTCGTCCATGTCGGACGGCTGACACACGGTTGGGGCCGGGATGCTTGCAATGTACGCAGGAGCCCACATCCAAGGACGTACTGGCTGCCCTAACGGTTTTGCATGAGACCCTGATTTGTCATGCTCGGGACCTGGATAGAAGAATGGCTGCCATTGCTGTCTCGCCGTCTATAGCGGCCACAGTCCGATCCCAAGGGACTGCCGACGAACCCGCAGCTATGTCCACGGAGGGAGTCCCGGCTCCGCTTAGGTACCGGGAGGCGCCGAAAGACCCGGTTCCCGTGACCGCTCGGGCCGACATGGTTCTACACGTGGGTGTCTCTTCGGGCCACATGTTCAACTGGAGGCTGGGGATAAAACGCTAGTTTCCTTATTGGACTGTCCCAGCGTTGTCGTGGCGCTTGCCGGACTGTGTGACTCTCCTTTCCTGGATGGTACTACTGTGTGTGAACTCTGGGAAGTTCCCGGGGTCAACGTCGATATTACCGGATCTCCACTGTCGATACTTGGACGGGTTTGGCTTGTTGTACTTTCCTATGGCTACGCTCCGACCTGGCCCGCCCAGTTCATTTGGACCTTCCAGGCTGTTCTGTAAACCGATTGACGAGTGGACTTCTGGCGGTGCCATTGCCAGACAGGGTCAGGGATGATGTGGTTCACAGTATATTGGCTTTATTGTTGACAGACGGGGCAGTGGGTATGATTGACTGGGATTTCATCGCCGTTGTGACTGGGACTTGATGTTCTTCATTACTGTACTACTTCGTTTCTGGGATTTTCCTGGGTGTAGGGGTGAAGGGCGGGGTCGGGCAGCAGGACCGAGGGCCCTCCTCCGCTTATCTTTTTTCTCTCTTTTCTCTCTCTTTCTATATTTCGGGTCTCTATTAGGGCGACAGGCACACTGCTGGGGGGGTAGGCCATGGCCTTCTGCGGGTGTGCAGGGTGGGGGGTTGGGGGATGGGTGTTTGTTCGGTATTTGTTTCTATGGCCCTTTAGTGTTTCTTCTCTTTCTAGTGTCGTCGTCGTTCATGGTTTTTGCAATATGTTTAGTTTCGAGGGATGGTGTTTAGACTCGCTACGCGCCGGGGTTGTGCCTGCATTTCTCCTGCTTTGTGTATTTTACCCCCGATATTTCCTTCGTATCTGTACTGTTTGTAGATATCCTGATTCGCGCGCTGTATTGTAGGACTGTGTACGACTGTGTGGCACCCCTTTTTTTAGTTCCTTATTTGAAAATGAACCTCTCAAATCCTGATTTCGAGTTTGTGCATTTGATTACAAGATCTGTCCTGGTACTTTTATGACCCCGGATCTCGAACTGCTATAACTTTTCATATTGCTTGCTGTACTCTTGCTTTGCTTAGCGGCCGGCCGGGATGGTTGTGGGCCCATACTTGTAAATGCTTGTACTACTAATAAAGGTTCACAAAAAAATAAAAATAAATAAATAAATAAATGCTACAGTTTATGAGAGAATGACTTTACAAGGGGTACACAAAAATCTAGTCTCTCCCCTGCTCCATCAATGGCACAAAGCAAATGAAGCAAATGAGCCAACCCTCCCTAGGAGAGTTTCCCTGTCTTTTCCGTCCAAGCATCTACCCATTCATTCTTTCACTGTTCCATCCACCTGCTGTTACCGACTATTTCCGCCTTGTAGTCTTACATCCATACATTTTTCCAGCCATCATTTAATCTTTCCCTAGTCCATCAATTCATCCAATCTGCCATCATCAATCCATCCATCCATCCATCCAATCATCCATCAATCCAATCATCCATTCCTTTACTTTGCCATCCCTTCACTTGTCCCTCCGCATTCATCCATTTAGTCTGCCTACCTTTTTTTTATACATTTAAAAAATATATATATATTATTTAAAGCTTTTACATTTTGAAACTAAGACAATACAATACATAATCACATTGACTGCATACAGTACAGTTCCACAGCGGACACATGCAACGCATACGTTTATAACAAACAGAGTAGATATACTTCATCAGAGCTTAATCGTAGTTAGCAGGAGCATTTGCTCTTTATTTTACCTGTACATGAATGCAGATGAGTATAGTTAGCCTCTTCCCCCTATGTTTGGTATCTGCCAAGGTATAGCAGGGCCTGTAACAGCTAAACACTCAATTACCTTCGCATCCTTCTGGCTCACTGCTTTCCTTTCTCACCAAGTACTGTAGATATAATTCCTAAAAACCTTTGAGTCGATTCTGAGGGGGTAGTAACTCACTATAATTGTGTGATTGAGTATTGCAGTATAGCATATCTTTTGCCCAGTCATCTAAGGTCCGAATAGGGTCTTTAGCCCAGTGCATAGCCACTCGGGAAGGAGTAAAACCCATTGCTACTAATCATCTTTGCTTATTCTTTTGTTATGTCCCGGCAGAGCAAGTAGTGGATCTGGGGTAAGCGAGAGGCTTGTTATCTCGTTTAATGTTTGAAAAACCTTATCCCAGAATACTGAGATCTTGGGGCAGTACCAGGCTACATGTAAAAACCCAGCCTCCCTTTCCTTGCAGCGGGGACATGCAGCTGAATCCTGCAGGCCATACCGACAGAGTCTCTCAGGTGTATAGTAAACCCTATTGAGATAGTTAAAGTGGATTAGGCGGTGCCTCCCATTAAGTGAAATGTGTTTAGTCATCTTGCAGCAATTTCGACAGGGGCTGTCGTCTATAACTGTGTCCAGATCTCTCTGCCAGTCCTGTTGAATCTTTATTAAGTTCGGTCTCCTGGCTTCTTGCGTCAGATTATAAACAGTGGTCACCAACTTAACGGGGGTGGTGGAGCGTAAGATGTAGAAGAGCGTTGGCATCTCCATAGGCTCCGGCATATCTTTGCCTAGGAGGTCGCGTAGTGTATGTCTGACTCTGTGGTATTGTGTTAGGGAGGAGGGTTCATATCCTTCTACCAATATGTCTTCCCACTTGCGTACCACCCCATTCTGAAAGAGGTCCCCATCTTCATGATGTCCAATTTCCTAAAAGCTAGGACCACTTCTCTATCTTGACCAGTCGGGAACCAGGAACGCCATTCTAAAGTAATCAAAGGGGACTACATGATGGCGCCTCTGTGTCTATTTAGTAAATTGCACCAAGCGTGCACTGTGGAATTTATAGAGTCTAGTATGCGGGATCTCCTAGTAGGGGTTTGAAACAGCGTCTGAGGGAGAGCCACCCTTCCAATGTGTAAGTATGGTTAACTCTGTGGCCCGTGAATCCAGTAGTGTGCATGGAGCTCAGCGCCATTCTATAGTATAGTTTTAGGTCTGGGGCGTTTAGACCACCCATAGAGTAGGGCAAAGTAAGAGTGTCCCCCTTGGCTGCTTCCTGGCCCAGGAAGCACTATCATTTTAATGAGTGAAATACGTCCTATCAGCGAGAGTGGCAGGCGAATGCAACGAACAACATCCTCTTCCAATTTAGAGATTGCCTTCCCATAGTTGTTAGAAAGTACTAGCTCAGGGTCAGCGTGCACTTGTATTCCTAATTAAAGTACGGGATCTGTGGTCCATTGTAAGGGGAAGTCCAACTCCACTGGTGTCATGGATGGAGTCAGAGGGAAAATAATAGATTTGGACCAGTTGACCTTTAGGCCTGATATTGCCCCGAAGCGCGTAACCTCTGTAGGCACTGTGGTGAGATGTCTTCCCGGATCTCGGATATATAGGAGCATAACGTCAGCATATGCGGAAAGAATGAGACGATATCCAGGAAAACGCAGTCCTCTGTACCTGTGGTATTCTCTCAATGCACATGCCAATGGCTCCGCCACCAGGGCATATAGCAGGGGAGACAATTGACAGCCCTGCCGAGTTCCTCTCAAGATTGTAATAGGGGGTGTGACATTGTTGCCTACTCTGATTCTGGCGACCAGGGTATTATATAGAACTGCTATGAGTCAAAAAAAGACCTCGTCCACTCCGATGCGACGAAGCACAGCTTCCATAAATTACGACTCCACAAAGTCAAACGCCTTCTCTGCGCCCAGAAAGACAGCAGCAGCATTTACATCAGGCTTAATGTTCTGAATGGTGCTAAATACAGTTCTAAGATTGTAAGTTAAAAAACGCCCTGGGAGTAAGCCGGTCTGCTCTGGACCCACCAGCAACGGGACCAATGGGGCACGTGGTTAGCTAATATTTTAGCAAAAAGTTTTGTGTCCACATTCAGTAGTAATAAGGGAGATTTGGCAGATTCCCTGGTTACAGTAGAGTAACTATCAGAGCTTCTCTCATGATAGGGGACATTACATCAGCTTCAACCATCTCTTTGTAGAGGGTGACTAAATGCAGTATGAGCAAATCCTTAAATGCTTTATAGAAGGTCACTGTAAGGCCATCTGAGATAGAGGCGATACAATCACGCATTGTTTTGAGTGCACTTTGAATCTCACTGGGAAGGAGAGGTTAGTCTGTCAACCTTTGACCTGTTCATCCAGCTATTCATCCATCCCTTTACTCTACCATCCTTTCACCTGTCCATCCACCTATCCATACTTTTTTTTGTCCTCATTTGCCTGACCCTCATTCCAGAGAAACGCCAGCCACCTACATGTCTTAGCCAGAGAGAAAGGTCTTGATCCTCTCCTACTCCCAGACACCAGCATCAGATTGGCCGGAGATGAATACAAGGAATACTTGGAGGGGGAGGAGATGGAATACCAGCCCCCACTACTCACTCAAGGTGTGACTTTCATTCTGCCATCCTTTCACCTGTCCATCCACCTATCCATTCTTTTAGGAGACGCAATTCCACAGTACTTTGTCATCCCGGTTTCTTGTTCTTTCATCAGGTGATATAACAAGTGCCATAGTTTAATGTCACTGGTATTTTAGGATCATGCTCTCTATCTCGCGCTCATAATATTCCTGCTATTGTCCTCTAATTTGATCATGTTTATGTGGGTAACCTCATTCTTCATATCCTTATTGTTCTAGAATTCAACAGTGGTCATACTCTGCTTTCCATTTAGCAACATTGGACTATGACATCTTCAGTGATAATTAATCCCAGGCCAATTAGGGGAGAGGATGTAGCCTTGCAGGTAGAGATGTCGACCTCCAAGCTGGGGAACCAGGTTCGAGTCTTGGCAACAACGCTCAACATCCTGTGATTCTGGGCAAATCACTTAATCTTCCCGTGCCCAACAAAAATGAATGTGTCCGTCTGTAAAGAAACTGGTGCTTATGTAAAGAGCTCTGATACCCGATGTCTTGGGTCTAGTTCGTGCTATATAAAACTTTAAAAACAAAACAAACTCAACCATCCATCCATCCATCCCTTTACTCTGCATCCCTTCACCTGTCCATCCACCTATCTACCCATCCCTTTTCTCTTCCATATTTTCACCTTTGCACCCACCTATCCTTTACTCACCCACACCATCAATCCTTCTCTTTTCTCTGACAAACCTTTCACCTGTCCATCCACCTATTAACCCATCCCTTTACTCTGCCACAATTTCACCTATTCATTCACTCACTAATCGATACTTCCACCCATCTTCTCTGACATCCTTTCACCTGTCAATTCACCTATTCTTCTATCACTCAATCCATCCATCTACTCTGCCATCTTTTCACCTGTTCATTAAGTATTTCTTTCACCCATTCATCCATGTACCCACTCATTCATCCACCCACTCAGTTATGTACTCACTGATTCATTCACCTACTCATCCCTACGTCTGCACTAATAAAAAACAGTTATGAGTAATACTAAGAATTGATCTTTTGCACAGTCATGCCTTCGGTTTCTTATATGAAATTTGTACTTTAGGTGCAACTTCTAGACCAAACTTCGAACAAATGGCCACCATTCGTGGGTATATTTACACAAAATGTGTACTTTTGCAATAACTGCAAGGGTTGCTTTGGAATTTCATGCAATATTCCACTTGCCTTTTTTTTGTGCCTGGTTTAATCTGACCCTAGGATTTTTACACAAAGCCATATAATACTATTTAGGGGTTTACACAAACCCAGATAGCACTATTTTGTGACTTTGTGTGAAGTTCTCTAGACGTTTGCGATATTTCCACCACCGTACTTCCCCTTTTGCATAGATGATAGGGTGGCTGGTGCTCGGTGCTTAAAAGTTATTTTATGCAGTGGTCATGTCAGGTTTCTTGTGCAAAATGTATTTTGAAGAACGCTATGGTTGCCTCAGCTCTCACTTTAAAGATACAATATGAGACCTTAGTTGGATATACAACGGTGAGTGTTGGAACAGCTCTGGCTAACCCTAATTTTACTGACCAAGTTACACCCTGCCGTAATCTGCATAAATTGAAACAACAAAAATACATTGGCAAGGTAGATTAATTATGACAACAAAGTCTGGTACCACTTACCCAATTGATCTAAGCGGACACACTTTTCATTTAGTATTTTTTACTCTTTTTTCATTTTCCACAGAATTCATTCGTATATGTCAAAAGAACGATACAGTTTCAGTAGCAAAAATTCACATAAAGTTACACTTTTCACAACATAAATTGGACAATCACTGTGAATGAGACATATTTACATTTACACGATATGTACATAAAACACAGACAAAAATGCCTATTATCAATCCTTGTTTAAGGCACCAGTCCTGATATACAACCTATAGACAACAAGAGGCACTGAGTATTTTTGCAAGTCTGCTTGTTTGTTTATACTGGAACAATAGCAAATAATAGGGTCATAAAACAAGTAGAATAATATCCACAATCAAAATCCTGACATGCCCTTCCTGAGTCTTGTTCCAGTAGTGTAATCTGCATAAAAACAGCAATTCACAGCTGTGTCAAATATTAGCAATAGGACTACTGCTTCAAGGAGGAAGCAGGCCAAGTCTGGAGTGTTTATGCAACTGATTAGCATACCCAAGGATATTCATGAAGCATGTGTGGAACTCTTATAACTCTCTCCACAAGTTGGTGTAAGAGAAGAAAAGGAAATAACTTTGGTGCATAAAGGGAGATTGCAAGAACCCAGAAGGCCAAACCAACTGTATAGGTGTAGGCTGCCCAAGGAGCTCTTCCTTCCCTGCAACATGGCACCATTGACAGTTAATTATTTGTCCATTCAGTGTTTTGATTTTTACAACCTAATATTTTTTTTTTTGAAAAATCTTTTTATTGGTATTTGTAAATGCAAAAGCACATTAGACACATCTGCACAATCAAAGTACTACTTCCAGTTTACAGAGGCGGCGAAACATCAACAGTGCGATTCATCAAGAGCGCTATGCCAGTACATGCTAATAGTTCGTGGACAGGATACAAGTGCCCAAGTGTGCCTTCTCGTTGGGAAGCAGTAGTTAGCCCGCTCCACCCTTCCACAAGGGAAGGGACAAGTTGATGTAATCATCCCAACTCCAGATGGTAATCATGTGCAATAGAACAAGAACAAAAACAGCTAACTGCGACACTGTCACCAAATTACATTACCATTTGCCCCAATTCCCAGCCCCTCTAGCCCAGGACCCTCCCCCCCCCCGCTCCCGCTCATTTGACCCGTGCAGTTCCGCAGCAGGAATCGCCTCGCCATTGCGTCGCTTAATGCGCCAAAGCAAACTGCTGATGCAGCGGCCACCGCGCCCCCTTCCGTTTCTCTTGTGGTATCAGCCTAGTGCCCTGCCGTCCCCACTGCTGTAGCGTCTCCCGCCTCCTGCAGAGTGCTTAGCATGTATTTCCACCTCTCTGCCATGGGCTCCTCCCTTCGAATGGCTGTCCACTCCGCACGCGCCCAGGACGAGAACGACAGAACCCACGCCCTAGTGCTGGGCGAGTCCCTCTCCTTCCATCGCCTGGTGAGAAGCCGTACCGCCGCCACCATCCCCAGATCGAAGAATCTGCATGACGCTTTGTCTTTAGGTGGCCATTTGAAGTGGTGCAGGAGGTACTCGAGTCAGTCACAGGGGATGACGCGACCGGTGCCCCGTGCAAGTAATGTGTGGATGTCCCTCCAGTAGGTGCCGAGGCCCGAACAACGCCACAAGACATGAAGGAGGTCCGTGCTCACTTCCCCGCATCTGGGGCAAGATACGTCCGTTCTGTGAAAATATTTGTTTATTAGGTCTGGGGTAAGATAGGCTCTGTGCACTATGTATACTTGGATTTGGCAGAACCTCATATTCCTGGGGATTCGCACCGGGCCTCGTAGGACCTTTCCCACTCTTTGTCTGCCAATTCTCGCCCCATGTCTCTCTCCCATTTCACCCGCAACGGGGTTAAGTCCAGTTCCGTATGTGTCCGCAGGGATGGGCAAACCACTGGACCAAGTGCCTGCCCCTGCCCATAACGTGCAGGTACTGCACCGTCAAATGCTGCGGTGGCTCTCCCGCCATATCACCCCATTGAGCCGCCATATGTGCCATTAGGGACCTGTGCATGAGAAAGCCTCATGGGGGGAGCCCAGCGTCCGCGACCAGTGACTCATAAGGTATCAATGCTCCGTCCTGGTATAGGTCGCCCAGTGTTTGGACATCTACCTCGTGCCAATTCTCTAGCATGGAATGCGTGAGTGTCCCCCCGCCCCCAGGTGAGTCCTCCAGGGGCACCGCAGGCGCGTACAGGCGCACCCTTCTCGTGAGATATAGTGCACTGCGGAAGCATTTGAACGCCACCGCCAGCAGTAATGGAGTGAAGTGTGCCGGCTTCGCTAGCGGGTGGAATAGTGCAGTGATCCACTCTAATGTGTACGCTGGTTCAGCCGTGGCTGTGTCTTCCCATCCCTTGTCCGCCAGCCAGCGGGCGACCCATTGGAGCTGTGCCGCCAAGTAGTAGTGCTCAAAGCAGGGGGCGGCCAGCCCGCCTCTGTCCGTGGGTAGGAATAGCTTCCCGAGTGCGAGGCAGTGCCTAGACGCAGAGCAGATAAAATCGCGTGGAATCTTGTTGAGGGTGGAGAAGAAGGACGCGGGCAGGAAGAGCGGGAGTGTGGACCAGAAGCCTATTTGGGCCCTGAGCGCAGTCACCGCTCTACCCAGGTTCCCATCCAGTAAATCCGCCTGCTGGTGGTATATCTGAATCCCCAGATATTTGGAGGTGTCCGCTTGCCAGGCGACTCTCATACCATGTAGACTGTACTCCGGGTCTGGCACCCCATTTCCAAAAGCATAAAGGCATGACTTACCTGCATTGACTCGGAGCCCCGAGAGGTCAGCGAAGCGGCTCAGTAATGGGGCCAGTTGCTCCGGCATGCGGCTCACGTCTCGGACGAAGACCAGCAAGTCATATGCGTACAGTGACACCTGATGAACCCCGTCGCCCAGCATAATTCCATCTGTCAGATGCTGTCTCAGAGCCACAGCCAAGGGCTCCCTGGCCAGCGCGAAAAGCAGCGGTGACAGGAGGCAACCCTGCTGGGTGCCTCTGCCGACCGCCACTGCCTCCGAAGCATACGGCCCTAGTCGGACACGGACCACTGGGTTATTGTACAGGAGCCCCACCATCTGCAGAAAGTCGTCATCCATCCCGTACGCCTCCAACACCGCCAGCAGGTATCCCCACTCCAGGCAATCAAAAGCCTCTTCTAGGTCAAGTACCAGGCATCCCGCCCTGGGCCAGACCGATGCTGCCCCCGCTGCTACCCGGAGGAACCTCTTGAGGTTCAGGGATGTGGACCTCGCTGGCACAAAACCATTCTGATCCGAGTGCACTAAGTGTGGGACAACTAGCACCAGCCGCTCTGCTAGGAGCTTGGCGAATATCTTGTAATCGGTATTCAGCATCGCCAACGGGCGGTAGGAGCCTAAGGATATGGAGTCTCTGTCGGGCTTAGGCAGGGACACTAAAAACGCTTCCATCAGAGTGGGCGGGAGCCGGCCAGTGTCCACTGATGCCCTGTACATTCAAAGGAGCTCAGGCCCAAGAATGTCACAGTTTGCCTTATAGTATTCAGCCGGCAGGCCATCCGGTCCTGGTGTCTTCCCAGACGTTAGCTCTCGAATTGCGTCCCCCACTTCCTCCAGTGTCAATGGAACACTGAGCTCCCCATTTTGACATTCCGTGACAGAAGGCACAGTGACCGACTCAAGAAACCCGGTCAGCAGGTGTAGGTGGCCGGCGCCTCGCGACCTGTAAAGTTCCCGGTAGTGGTCGGTCAGCGTCCGTTGGATTTCGCACTGTGTGTACACCACTGTCCCATCATTGGAACAGATGGCGCCGATCGGGGACGTGCACTCCGTCTTTCGGATCAATCAGGCTAGTAAGCGGCCAGCCCTGTCTGCCCTCGAGTGTGTCCTGGCCGGGTGCACCGCATAATTGTGGCACCTCAGTCTTTCGAGCAGGACTGCGTGCTCGCTTCGGAGTTCCCTCAGTCGACGTGCGTGCTCACCAGTGCCCTCCCCCTCCCTTTCATGCTGCAGTAGTTCGGACTCTATGCGATATGCCATGTGGCACCTATGCAGTGCCCACGGATGGTCACCTTGTGGGCGTCCCATTCCAGCCCTGAGTCGCTCGCCATGCCCTCGTTTTCTGCAAATTAGGAGAGGATGGCCGTGCCTAGAGATTACCAAAATTCAGCATCTTCTAATGCTGCAGACTGTAATTGCCATGTGGGCACCAGAGGCCTATCCGCCTCCCAGTTGAGGTGGAAACAGAGAGGGTTATGGTCTGAGTGCATCCTGCCTAGGTACTCTGTCTTGGACAGCAACGGGAGGAGAGACTGGGAGCCTACTATACGGTCGAGACGAAAGTGGAGGTCATGCACAGCCGAATAGTACGAGTATATCTTATCCGCAGGATGTTGCGTGCACCAAAGATCGTGTATGTCCCAGTGCAGTAACCAGTTCCCAAAGGCCTGCACTGCTGAAGCCGTTGCCGCTGCGCGTAGGGGTGAGAAGGAGCGGTCCAGGCTCTTGTCCAGGACCATGTTAAAGTCTCCACCTAACAACCAGGGGAGCCCGCATGTCGTTGGAGGATGGGATTCAGGGACGCCAGGAAAGCAGCCTGATCTGTGTTTGGGGCATAGATGGAACCCAGCAGTATCTCTTGCCCATTAAGATTCCCCCTAACAAAGGAGTACCTCCCTTCAGCATCTATTTGAGCGTCTGAACAAGTAAAGGGGACGCCAGCCCTCACCCATATCAGGGCGCCACGTGCCTGCGAAGAGTAAGTTGTGCCGTGTATCTGCCCCCTCCATCGCCTGCGCAGCCTCTCCAGCTCTACTTGGGACATATGAGTTTCCTGGAGAAGCGCGATCCCCACCTTGTGTCTCTGCATGTATGCGAAGATAGAGTACCTACGCGACGGGGTTTGCATGCCACGGATGTTCCATGTCATAATAGTGGTGGACGCCATGACGTGTGTTGTAACGCAGTCGCCTGGGGAGCTGAGGGGGTCGCCCCTCCAGGTCGGAGGCCAGGCTGTTGCAGGGTATGCGCTGGGTGTCGCTTCTGTAATGTGTAAACTAACAGTAATATTGTAACTTGACGGGCGATTTCCCAACAGGGTAAGAGTCCAAACTTAGTGAGGCAATTAATCCTCAAGGTAACGTGTCTACAATTTGAATGTGCGTGGGGAAGCACGCAGTCAGTAGTGTGTCATAATGTTCCCTCACACAGGGCCCTTTAAGGTTGCAGAGGAGTTTACAAAGCATCCAGGCAGTGATGCACGTCAATCTGATATGAGTGAGTCACCCGGGTGACGCGCATGCAGAACGTCCCATCCTTCCCCCCACGCCGGGCGTGATTATGTGTCCGCAGTGTGCTGCGCGCTAGGCCCCGGGGCCCGCCACTCACGACAGCAGTAGTGTGGGCAATCGATGAAAGGATACATTATGCAATATATTCAGTTCAGTCCATATACCGGGATGTCCCAAGCCGGGCTCCGGTCACGCTATGAAGTCCGCTGTTTGAGGTGTGACCACAGGCATAACAATGTCGTCTGACAACTCCGTGAATGGCGATGATGGTCCGCTGGCTTGCACTTCGCTGTACTGACCGTGGCCTAGGTCGTTGCTGATAGTCGCCGCGCCCAGCGTCTCAACCGCCTCTAGGGCTTCCTGTCTTTCTTGCCGCATTTTCTCCGGGCTCGGAGCGACCTGTCCCAGACCTGCACTCCGCCGGGCTCCCCTCTTCCCCCTCCGCCTCCTGGAACGCTGCTCCTGCCATCCGCCTTCCTCTGGGCCCGCTGGTCGCGGCCCCGACCATCGCCCTGTTTCCTCCAGCTAGTCACAAACCTCCGACGGGGCCTCGAAGAAGCGCACGCCTTCTTTGGTGACCACCATCAGGCGTGAGGGGAAGAGTAAGGAGTAAGGTAACTCCAGTACTCGCAGTTGTTTCTTCACTGCCAGGTACAAGCCACGTCTCCTCTGCACGGTCGCCGTATAGTCCGGAGAAAAACCGGACTTGGCTGTTGCCCACCTTGATGTCACCCATCTTCCGCGTTTCGCGGAGCACCGCGTCCCGGTCTCTGTAATTAAGAAACTTGTAGAGGAACGGGCGGGGCCGAGTCCCAGGTCGCTGGGCTTGCGCAGGCACCCTGTGAGCCCTCTCCACCATGAATAGCGGCGACAGGCTTCCAACCGGTAAGAGTGTCCGGAGCCAGTCTTCCATGTACTGTTCGGGATTCTTCCCTTCTTCCCCTTCTGGCAGGCCCACTACCCGGACATTACTGCGCCGGGAGCACCCTTCCGCATCGTCTGTGCGATCCTCTAGTGCGTGAACCCTGTCGATTAGGTCCTGTAAAGCAGCGGCATGGCTGTGCACCACTGGTTGTAGTTCCTGGACTGTTTGGCGCTGCGCGGCGACTGACTCCGATAGCTTGCGGTGATCCGCATGCAGCAGCGTGAAGTAAGAGGTGACTTTGTCAAGTCGGTCTTCCAGGGAAGTCTTGGTTTGTGCTAAGGTGGTACCAAATCGCTCCACCGCCGCTAAGACAGTGTCCATTTTGGCTGTCAGAGTCCTTACAGGTTCTGTATCAGTCCTCCGCTGATCTTGTGATGTGTCCGGGCCACCTGGGCCCAGCTGCTTTGACTGTGACTTGTCGCGCAACCTGCCCATTGCAAGTTGCTGCGCCGTGGGCATCAGCGCTTCCGGCTCCGGTGCAACAACAGCGGCAGGGAGGCCCCCAAATCTCCAGGCTTGTTGCTCTTGTCAGGAGGATCAGTGGTGTGCGCCAATCGATGACCAGCAGGCCCGTATGCGCCTTCACCAGCAAGGAGCGATGTCAAAGCGCTAAAGAACAGTCCATTTCCGCTCGCGCAGCAGGTGCTCTCCTCCCCAAGGTTATGTAGATGCAGGCAGTGTAGTTCTCAGAGGCACCCCACCACTGTAGTTCCCTTGCACCTGGGTCTGCACCACCAATGCGGCCGCGATCTCCGGAGGTGGCAGTGGGTAGCATACACTGCTGATGCGGGCAAAGGATGGGGGTCCCTACCTCCGATTGTAGTCAATATGTGTCCTGGGGCAAGGCAGCTGGGTTCACAGCGCACCGCACCCTCTTCGTTCCTCTGTCGTGGCTGTCACTGCCCTCGTTGTGCACCTGACTCCCTCCTCGGGCTCCAGTGTCCCCACTGTTAATGTAGAGCCAGTGTCCCGCACCCTAGGCCCCTACGGCACCCCAGGCAGCAGCGGGTGTCAGCCTTGCTTATGGCGCACATGCTCACCAGCGCCTGGTCGCGCACCCACCGGCCGCCGCCAGGCCGCCTCCATGCTCAGTAGGGGTCCGTCAGCCCTTCGTCACCGACTCTAGGCCTGCACTCAGTCCTCCGGCCACTCCGGCTTCAGCAGGTCATGGGACCGCCAGTCCCGTCAGCATCGCAGCCACCACAGGGCCCCGCCTCGCGACCTCTCGTCCCGGCCCCCCAAGCACCTCCCGCCGCCTGGTCGTACTCTGCCTCCGAGGCCGTCTCCGCGGTCCGTGGGTTTATTCAGGGGCCCACAGAACTGCCCAAGTTCGGCTCTGCCACTTCTTGCCTCGCGGCGCAGCCAGAGGTGCAGCAGTGCGGCCGGGTCCCCACTATGCGCTCACTCACTCAGTCCTGCCGGGCCGGCTCCACGCCAGACACCCACGTCGCCTCGCTATCCACCTGTGGGCGCCTAGATGGTCCCTCTGCCACCGCTGGCCAGCCTGATGATCCATGTCTCTCGGGGGGCCCAGCACCCCCTCTTCCTGCTGCGAGTCCGGGCCTGCGCGTCACTCCATGCGGCCAGGCACAGGCCAGAGCCTCACGTCCGCTCTGTAGCTGGGCGCCTCCTCTGCCCGGCGGCTGACACTGCACCGCCGCAGCTCCGATGCTGGCTCACCTCGCACCAGCAGATCCGCGACCCCGCTGAGGGGGCCGGTAACGGGGAGCAGGCATGCCTCCGCCCGTACAACACCGGCGCCGGAACGCGCCACAACCTCCAGGTCCCGGCCAGAGTTCATGCCTCCACAGCGCCCCTGGGCCGGCTCCGTTCGCTGGCCGGTTGCCCACTCCTGCTTTCATTTCAGCGGGCGCGTCGCGCACCGGCATGATCCCCAGGCGGTCCCGCAGCTACTCCGCCCGGCGTGGGTGAGCACAATTCCCTCGCCAAGGATAAATTCCGGAGAAGTCTGGGCCCCGCCGATGGAGCTCTAAAGAGTTGCATCCGCCATGTTGCCCGGCTGGCCACGCCCCGATTATATATATATATGCAGATCTACATTCCAAATCACTTATATGTGTACATCAGATCAGTTCTATCTTTGGTCTTAGAAAGACTGAATCATCAGTGACAGCCATGGTCAAATCTTTACATTGGCTCTCAATCCATAAGATTTGCAGTAAGTCAGCTTATTGTATGCTCCATATTTTCCATCACACATTTCTGGTGTATCTAACCCAAACCTTCCTCCTCTGTATTCAAACTTAAAGGTGCTTTTCATTATTTGTACCTTCAGATTAGCCGGATGTAGATCTTTCAGATACAAAGCTGTAGAAACTCCTTCTGGTTCATCTTAAGAAAGAAACAAATATTTTGTAGCCGCAAACTAAAACAGTGGCGCTTGGACAAGGATTTCATTTTTTAAATCTTATTGTGGCTTGGTTCGTGTCTGGTATCTCCCTCAAGAGACCTTATTTAGAGGGTGGATGTCAGTGCTCTGAAAAATGCCTATTTATATATAGGCTCTTAGGCATTATGTTATACAGTTCTTCATCACTAATGAGGGTTCTGGTATTGCCCACTGCTGCTGCTGTGTGTCCAATGTCTACATCCCTTGGCAGTGATCTCAGCCCCTTTCTAAAAAGAGAATTTGTGGATCAGTCTGTTATTAATGCTGCTGCCTCCTTGTTTCCAGAAACTAATGCCCTACTGTATTTTTTCAGTAATATATTATAGAGTCATTTAAATAGTAATATGTTTAGTGTATTGGTAATAATCCATTTTGCAGTTATATGTTTTGAATGTGGTGGTGGCTGAAATTCACTTAAAAAACCAAAGGTGACAGGGACATTACAGTTAGGAATTAGTATTGAAAAAACCTTAGAAATTCACTGAAAAAAACAAAGGTTATAGGGACGTTATAGTTAGGAAGTAAAGTTAAAATAAATCCTTGGAAATTCACTGAAAAAAGCAAGGATTACAGGGACGTTATAGTTAGGCTTACACACACACCCGCTATCTTACATATACAGTCTCCTATATACCCATCACTCTTCTATACATCACTTACACATCCACTCACTAAACCATACAAGGACTTCCACAGAGAGTTACCTTATTATATATCTTTAACACTCAGTAACTTTTCGAAAACACTCACACTCACTGGATGATGTCATCCGTGATGTCATCATCCAGTCATCATCCATGTCATTTTCAGATTTCATCATTGATGTAATCAGTGATGTCATTTGAGATGTCATCAGTGATGTCATCAGTGATGTCACTGACCATGTCATGAGTGATGTAGTATATGAGGTCATAAGCAGTGCATTGCGGGGATGTGAGTTATAGTTAGCGCAGGTAACAATAACTGCTGAATTTCTCTGGTTTTGTATGAGTGAAATATTTTAAGCTACACTCCCAACAATCTTTACTGGCACAGGACAACTTCAGAACAAGACAGTGCACAGCAGGAACCACCAACGCATTTTGGGCCTCACGCCCTTCTTCGTAGTCTGCATCTGCAGAAAGACGAAAGAATCACCAACACTCCCCTTAATTTATAAAAGTCATGCCCTAATGTGGGCTCCATGATAAGTATAGTGCATTATGGGGAAGGCAGTCCATATAACACCCATTTGGGCTCTCCAATCACGTAGAAACGCACAGTTCTTAAAATCCTGCCCATAATGCCTGCTCAAAGTTGCCCTCAAATTCTTGCCCAATCGTCGTTCCACAAAGTGGCTGCTAGACAAGCATGCCTCTGGACCTGCTGTGGATATCGCTGTGGTGCAGCAACCGGTCGGACTGACCGTGCATAAATCAAAGCAAACAGTGTTGTCCACGCTTTAAGCTGCACTCCCAACAATCTTTATTGGCACAAGGCAACTTCATAACAAGACAGTGCACAGCAGGAATCGCCAACGTGTTTCGGGCTTCACGCCCTTCTTCCTAGGCTGCATCTGCGGAAAGAGGCGAAAGAATCACCAACACATCTCCTTAATTTATAAAAGTCACACTCTAATGTGGGCTCCATGATAAATATAGTGCATTATGGGAGAGGCAGTCCATATAAAGCCCCAGTGGGCTCGCCAATCACATTGAAATGCACAGTTCTTAAAATCCTGCCCATAATGCCTGCTCAAAGATACCCACAAACTCTTGCCTCAATCGTTATTCCACAAAGCAGCTGCTAGACAAGCATGCCACTGGATCCTCTGTGGATGTCGATGTGGTGCAGCTACCGGTCAGACTGACCTTGTATAAATCCAAGCAAACAGTGTCATCAGTGATGTCACTGACCATGTCATGAGTGATGTAGTATATGAGTTCATAAGCAGTGCATTGCGGGGATGTGAGTTATAGTTAGCGCAGGTAACTATAACTGCTGAATTTCTCTGGTTTTGTATAAGTGAAATATCAGCCTAACTATAACGTCCCTGTAAACATTGTTTTTCTTTCAGTGAAAAAATAAATTGTGTATATATGTATATATATATATATATATATATATATATATATATATTTATCGAAGCAAACAGTGTTGTCCACGCTTTAAGCTGCACTCCCAACAATCTTGATTGGCACAGGGCAACTTCAGAACAAGACAGTGCACGGCAGGAATCGCCAACGCATTTTTGGCCTCACGCCCTTCTTCATAGGCTGCATCTGAGGAAAGAGGCAGAAGAATCACCAACACATCCCCTTCATTTATAAAAGTCATGACCTAATGTGGGCTCCATGATAAGTATATAGTGCATTATGGGGAAGGCAGTCCATATAAAACCCCAGAGGGCTCGTCAATCACGTAGAAATGCACAGTTCTTAAAATCCTGCCCATGATGCCTGCTCAAAGTTTATACTATGCATAGCTAGGGGTGGAGCAGGTGCCCATCGTAGTACCTTGTATCTGCTTGAATAGAAGCTTATCAAACAGAAAAGAATTGTTGTCTAAACACCACTCCATCATTTCAAGCAACTTCATAGTGGGTTGCTTGTATTAATTTCAGGTTGGCTTGGATGGTATTTTACCAATCCAAAGCTGTAATACTGTGCCTGGAGGTTTTACAAATGATAGGATTTATGATGTTATAAGTGTTGTTATGAATGCTATGATTTCAGATGGTATAAGTGATGTAATATGAAAGGGTATAAGTAGTTCATAGAGAAGGCACAAGTTATAGTTTATGAAGTGCGGCTACTGAGTTCACAACATTTTCTATACTGTGCTGTATGAACTATAATAATTTGAAGGTGGTGCTTAAATTATAAATTTAAGGTATAACTATAACTTTAGAATTTCTAATGTTTGTGTAATTTATGTTTGGTGTCTATCGAAAGAATAAATAAAGTTTTGCTACCTATAACTATGGGTTAACCTTTATATTGTGCATATATTGAGCGTGCTGCGTTCTGTTCAAGCAATGTATCTTGCACCAAATTGATCAATATCAGTGAGGTCAGGTTGTGTTCTCACAAAAGTCAGCTACATCTGCTGCTTGACTATTCATCTAAAAATATTTGTTTATACTTTTCATAACCTTCTCTAAATACATGAAAAAGTATAAAGTATCACTCAGTATACTTTTGAGGATTTGTCACAATTAAAATCCTTGATTAGTACGCTGATACAGCAAAGGATCTGATTTGGTATTCTTATCAAAACATTGCTCAACTATGTCTCCTCCCCCACATTCCTGCCGCCACCAGTCTGGAGGATGCAGAAACTGACACTTTTTGACATACATACATTAAGGATGCTCAGTGGCATGATCTTACTGGTAGAAGCATGAATGCACTCTGAATGCAGTGCCTGGTGGACGTTTTATTATATCTACTACTACAGTGGGATGCATGTTGCCATCATGTGCATCCAGGTGGTGAAATTAACCATGGTTCCTGGGACCTAAGGACCTGTATTACAGGTACTCGGGCTGGGCTTGAGAAGGCTACAACTCCCGCACTTTTCTTCCTCCAGTTTCTACTGTAATCAATTATTGCAGTAGGAGTCACACACAAACAGCATCTGCTGCAGCTGTTATTCAGTGGCAGCAAGTAGGAGAGTTTGGACAAATGTTACAATGGTCCACCAAGGTACTCCATTGAGGTTTTCCACCATTTTCCGTCTCCATAATAGCTGCAGTGAGAGAACCATGTGCTGGAGGTCCAGGCTTCCACTTCAGCTGCTAGTCAGTAACAGCAGATATCAGATTGGCAGAGGATGTAAAAGGAGCTACATGATTTACAGCCCTAGTAGCTCTCTTTAAAAGATACAATGTTTCTTCTTTCCTCCTCAGCAGCTGCTGTCAGTAAATTATAGCTTGAAAAGCCACTGCCAACAGAGGTGGGAGTGAACACACAAATCATTGTTATTATTGTTAGAAGGGGCAATATTGTGTGGTTAATTACCCCTCACCATCATTAAGGTCCCTCACTCCTGGATTGTTACTCCTAAATTGGTCAGTAAATTATTATACCATGATAGTCATAGTTGCATGTAATAATATTGCGTTCCTGTTCAGAGGATGGCATGGAATGGTCACCAATACTAAAATCACCTGTATTCATTCATAATGTCATAGCAATTGTCACAATAATATCCTGTTTTCTTTAAGTGCTGATTTTTCCACAATGGTTGTAAAGGCAAATGGTTTGACCAGTGGTACAAGTATGATCATTGCTGATAGCAAGGATGAGGCCTGCAAAGCCGTGCAAGACCTGACACAGGTAAGTTGTGATTTGCCAGATGTTCCTTACTAAGTATAATTTTTTTACTTATCTGTTGTTTAATTTAATCCGTATTTACTTCTTTTTCATCTTCTTTTTCATCTTCTATTACTTTGAGATTTTCCCCATTTCCCCCATT
This sequence comes from Lissotriton vulgaris, assembly GCF_964263255.1. NCBI lineage: Eukaryota > Metazoa > Chordata > Amphibia > Caudata > Salamandridae > Lissotriton > Lissotriton vulgaris. The sequence goes on from NC_141696.1 coordinate 1,369,682,292, forward strand.
TCCTTACTCTTTTTTCTGTATATTGTCTTTTGCAATTCTACTTTTTTCCTCATGGGAGTTAACCCCTGTATCCTGTTATTCCTTTCCTTCTCCTAATTTTCTTTGCCACCTGTTTTTTCCTATCTCCATTAGATTGTATTCTAATATTCCGCTTGTGTTTTCCTTTTTTATTATGGCGGACCTCATCCCCCGTTTTATCCTATTCCCTTCCTTCTTCTTTTTCCCAGTTATTTTATATTTTACTGATTTCCTCTTTTCCAATTGTTCCCTTTCTTCAGTTTTGTTTTTTAAAAGTCTGGAATATTGGTATTAATACTTTAGAAGTATTTCCTTACAAATGTTAATTTTGGAAGTGTTAGATTGAAATTCTAATGGGCTAACACCTACAGCTCCGCAAAGTGTCCAGTTCACAGAGATTGGTGTATGAGTAGGTGTCACTTAGTCTTGTAATACTCTGGATTAGGGACCGATTCATATCTTGGTGGTAAACTTACTCTGTTGCAACAGCAATGGAGTATGTATACTGCCAAGATAATGGTCTGCCAGCCTGATTTAGATGCAGGTGTACTATAAGTATGGCTACAGCAGTATCTGCTCTGTCAACTCCATAGCTAAACCTCTCTGATGGCCCGACAGTTTAAGGACCATCAGAAATGGCTATATGTCTGCCCACCCAATTGGATGGCTGGATATATAGCCATTTTTTTTACTTTCCGTCACACTAGGCAAAGCCTGGCGATAAGGGACATTAAAAAAGGAATAATGCCCCACTTGCCATGGGAGATGACTCTAACCATCTGGAAGACGGAAGGGGATAGACTAATCTACTCTGTCCCCCTGGCGGATCAACTGGCCATCCATCGACATAAAAATCAGGCCCTTAGTCCTGAATTTCAAAAGTGACAATGGCTTACTCCTGGAATAAATGAGTACTATATAAAAAGTCACAGCACAATCTTTTTGACTCATCCAGTGTGTACAAAAGACCTGCAGCAAGACCAGACATCGAAATAGCTCAATCACATATCCACAATTTTAGACTTTCGTCGTTGATACCCATGAACTCACCCTCGATATTCAGACGTCTGTGCCTAACACGAAATGTATTGTACACCGACATATCTCATACTTCACCGATATTCTCCACAATTTAGTACTGCAGCGATTCCTCTTCAGGCTTAGACACACTAGCTATAGCTCTCCACCCAATTTCAGATTTTTTTTTAGATGTATTTGTTTACCACCCTACCTGTAAATTCCCCTTTATGTTGCCTCCTATCACTTTCTTACTTCCGTCAATTTACTCCGATAATACTGCTCCATTGCTTGAAATGTGCAATAAGTGCTGCCATAATTGAGCAATAGTAAGTGCTGAGGTGGCTCAAATAAAGTAATATTGGGTTGCGAAAACTAGGGCTACCAATTAAAAGACAAGAAACCAGGATACAAATAAGTAACATCTTATATTATGTTGCAGGACAAGACACTTGCAGCAGCTGCAGACACCATCCTTGTTGAAGAGCGCCTTGAAGGGGAAGAACTTTCTGTAAGTTAATCGTTTTTAAAAAAATGCTGATCGAATCAGATGCACTACATTACGTAGAACACTTTCTGGTCAGCATTTTTGTTATGCTGCACATTTTATTACCACATTAGTGGGTATCATTAATGTTTTACTTTTGAAAAACGAGTCTTCAACAAAAATGCATTCTAATGAGGGTGAGGGGCTGACTTCATTCAAAAAGTGCACCCACAGGTACCATCACATCTCCAGTGCCTGCACCTACTGTGTCAAAATCTGTCAATTCAGGGGCTTTTTACAAACCCCTTGCACTTCCGGTGTGTCACTTATTACATGAAATTGAGTTAATCTGATCTTGTCACAATCCCCTCCATTATGATAAAAGCAGAGAGGGTGACAGGGACTTAAATCCCCGAGTACACAATTAAAAGAGTACCTTCCTAGAATTTCTGAAAAATAACAGCGCTCCACCCTGCATGTTGGTCGGCATCAGGGTGTGTTAGTGGCCCTATTATGAAGCATGCCACTATCTAGTGGGTGAGGGGAGTACTAAAAACCCTAGTGTGGCTTCTACTGAAGAATTACAAGTTGTATATAGTACATACTTTTTTTGTAGGTGTAACAATAACCACCATGCCTGCGAATGTTCCAGCCTCTGAATAATCTGACCAAATTAGTCTTTATATGTTCTTTGTTTCTAGATGACTGGTTTCAGTTTTTGTCTCTATTACCACCAGGCCAAAAACAGTCTAGACTTACGCAAGGTCATCAAAAGGCCTGGCATGAATCCACTGGATGAAAATGATTATAGGGCAATGAACGTCCAGCTAGACCAACTTTAACAATGTTGTCAATTCATACTGAACATCCTTGAGAACGAGATGACAATAAGGTTAGGAGCGGAATCCAAAGTCGCTCGTTTTCCTCTCTTCCTGTAGTATCTTATTCATACATTTCGGCCCAGATCGACTAAGGATTTGTGTTGTCCTTGCATCATGCAAGTCAGCGCAAGGCAGCGCCAGTCTTTAAGTGACATTTTCTAAGTTACGTAGGGAATATTTGGGCCACCATGCATGACACCATTGTACAAGAGTGCCTGTTTTGGTGTTATCTTAGAGACTTATATACAAGCCCCTTGCGTAGCCAGTACGTCACTTTGTCCCATAATAAAAGTGATGCACTGGTGGCGCAAGGGGTTTGTAAATAAGCCCCTTCGCATATATGGCACATGTCTGCTCTCTCCGTTTTAAGCAATAAAGCACAGCAAGCTCCCTTGCTATGTCACAGTGCATGAAACTTGGATCACCAACCTTTTCTGAACAAGAACTACTTATGTGCAATGAAAATCATCCCAAGCTAATAACATAAATATTAGAGTTATAGTGGTGGGGACTTCCGGCAAAATTACAATATTGGCCATTGCATACAGGATTACTTGCAGTTTCCATCTTGTGCATCAGGCAATGACATCAACAAGTATGTCAAATACCAAAGCAGTCATATCCACAATGCCTACTGCACTTAGGAAAGAAAATCAATAATAAGATTGCCCAGCGCAGTATGAATTGCCATTTAACCCATTAGCCTTAAAGATATTTCTCGAGCTTTCAAGTTCTGATAATCAACACATTTTACTATTAAATATATCATTTTCAATTTTAGAAACATACGTAATTCAACCACACAAATGCTTTTCATTTACTAGTTTGCACTGCACATAGTGGAACTAGTCACAGGTCGCTGGAGAGCTGCCAGTAGCCCCAGAGCTACTCGTGGTGAACCTGGCTTACGTAAACCTGGATCTTGGTGTCTTGTGTGAGCCATTTATTAGTTGGGGAGAGGGTGTTCTTGATCTGTAAATTCTCTAATATAACTAGGTACAATAATAGGAGATCTATACCTCTCTCTGAGTAATGTAATAGGAGCCCAAAGAAGCCCAAGGGCTTACTCACCTCAAAAGCAGATTCAGATTCAGACGGTTAGTTACATACTTATAAAACGTAGGGCCTACTTTAGATCTCGGAGGACGAGTTACTCCACCACAATGGTGATGGATATCCTGTCTGCCGAAATACAAATCCCATTATATACTATGACGGAGTAACCCATCTGCCGAGATGTAAATCAGGCCCTTAGTCGGTCTCTGGCATCTTACAGACATGGAGAGGGTATTCATCTGCAATCCAATCATCATTTTGGGTAGAATTCAAGTTCATCATCTTTCAGTCTTTATAAATTTATTGGATGCCAGTGCAATCTACTCATAGTAACAATAAGGTTTTAGATCTGCATATATGTACTCTTAAAAGGCTGCTAGATAATGTCCATAAAGACAGTGTATGTTAAATGTAGGATCCATGTGCTTTTGCTCCAAGTTTAGAAGAATGTTGTACATTAAAGAAACATGTTTTGTTGCCTCAGGGTACACTAAACACCCTTTATTTACATTTTTTTAAGCACCTTTACCCAAAGTGCTGTTAAGAAAATGGGCACAGCTGTAGAAAAGCATACTAAGCAAATCTCTGAGGTTAACCTGACAGTGAATCCAAATTAGCGAGAATTGTCTGGCAAATGATCCTTAAAATACTTATTCAAAAATGGAAAGAAGGTGATAACTGAATAAAAAGGAACGCTTATTCCAGCACGTAGGTGCCACAAAAGCTAAGGGGATAGTTTAAAATAAGGAGGGGCATTTTCGCTGAAGCCACTCGGAGGACCTTCAGACAAAATGCTTGCCCTAGTATGATGAGTTGCTTGGCATTGGTTTGAAATCTCAGAAATAAGTCTCAAAGCAGGGTTTGCTTCCGCATACATGACAGTGACATTTTTCTTCTTACCCTTCTGCGTGTGGCCTTTCAAGCCGGATACATCTGCATAGCAAAGCCTATAAATAGGGCAGGCCTTCTGCCGTCGCAATGCCAGCAGCACTGCGGTGGATTGGACACTTACTAAAACTTTTCTGTTGGCTAAGTCAACTAGTTATTCATTAGCTGGAGAGTTTCTCATCCATATTAACACCAGATGTTCCACTGAGATTAATTCACAGTTAGGTATTCATCCAGTTTGCAACTTTGGTTGAAAGACTTAGGAGTTTACTTAGTTGGGCTCAATGGTGATGGGTGATAGATTTATAAATAAGTTGATTCGGGGGGGGGGGCTGATGGCGCTCTGCTCAATGAGTCATACTTTTGAGAACATGGGAAGCTGGATATAAGGTATGCTCTTAGCCATCTATAATTGTATGTTATGTATGCCCCCCCACCCAATCGTCTGCCTCTGCTTCCAACATGTATGAAGGGGCAGAGGAGTAATGGTAGAGCCTTGCATAACATAAAACATCCTGACCTCCTGCCACCCCCCCACTCTCATCATATACACTCTCTTTCCCATCTTCCTAGCTCCAAATCGAAAAATAAATACCTGGCCTCCTGCCACTCACCTCCACCATCCTCTGAAAATTGTCCACTCCCCAAAATCCAAATATTAAATACAAGTAACTGGTCTCCTATCACCCTCCCACCTCCCACTCTTATATCATCCTATCCCCTCCATGCTCGAAGCCATGCTCAGCACTGTTACATTGAATGTGGAGAGCCAGCACCACACAGACCACAGCTTTGTGAGAGTCACTTGTCATCATGGATCATTTTGTCCTGTCAGCGCAGGTCTGAAGAGAGACATGTTGCCCTCATTTTTTCCACCTCCCTCAGGTCTGTGGAGATCCAGGAAAAGTCCAAGAAAGCGGATTAGATTCCAACTACCATACCGCCATTGTGCTTGGGTGTCTGGGGACTCGCGTGAGGTCATAGAACAAGGGGAAACAAGCCCTTCCCTATATGACATCACAACAGTGGGTAACTACTTTAGCTACCTACTCTTGCAATGTCATTAACGTGAATAACCGGAGTTTGATCTGGTTCTTCACGACAGAGGCTCCCTATAGAAGCCACATATTACATTCAGTTACTAGCTAGCACAGATCACATTTCCTCGCAGTAATATCTGAATTTTCTCCCAGTGCTTGTGCTTTAGTGACGGTGTCTCGATAGCCCCCATGCCGCCAGTAAAGGAGCACAGACGATTGCTTGAAGGGGATCAAGGTCCAAGCACAGATGGAATGGGAGCCTACTGCCCTACTCCTCAGGTAGAGTGAGCCCTTCTACTTGTATTTTCCCTGTTTCTTTATTATCCAATATGCCTTTTCTGTACCTGTGAAACTTTGTTGAGCTAACCATGTATCGTCATGTATCTTAAACTTTGTCCAAAATATTTATTCCTAACACACTATGCTAGAATACTGTAGCACTGAGTAAAATTAAAGTGGTAGGTATTGAGCCCCTGTGCTACAAACAGCCTTTTTAAGGCTTTCATAAAGGAGGGCGCCTATGTACCAATGTATCAGAGAGGACACTAATCAATTCACATGCATAAATGTAAACTTTAGAAAGAGAATCCATACATTCACCAATATATACATGCAATGTTCTTTTCCTATCAACAAATTTTTGATACTTGATTGTGGTCATAACTCAGAAGCGTATGTGATTGTGGCTCATAAGATACTATTACCTAGGTGGTAATAGCGGAAAGTCATTCATTCAATTTTTTTATTAAATGCAATTGTATTTGATTTTAATGGTTTATCTGTTGTATTTTTATAATGTATCTTTTGGCGTATTGTGATTTTCTGTATCATTTATATTATGTTACATTTTGTATTGTAATAAATTGTACCCCGTTGTATGTTGTTTTATGTTATGTATGGTATGTGATGTGATGAGGGTTGTCAAATATCGAATGTGGAGTGGTGTGTCATGCTGTATGTTACATTATGTGACGTGATGTAACATTTCAGGTGTTAAGTAATTTTTTTAAAACATAATTTAAAAGATACACTATATCAGTCATAGCTCATGCGATGGTGCTTATTGTGATGTATTCTGTTATTATCACATCTTATCATATGTTGATTATCATATAGTATAGGGGATTGTGTTGGAAAGATGGTTAAATACATTATCATTATTAGCAGGGAATTACCCGTTTTATAAATAACAAGTTTATTTAAAGTCTGGCTTTCCAGCCTGCCAAGTAAGTAGAGACTATTGTCTCCACGCCCCTGATGGAGGATTGGCCACCGTGTTTAGAGACAGCCGACAGGAAGGTGGGGATTATTTTGTCATTATGATGGACTGATTGGCAGTGGCAATATATGCTGCTACTCCTAAGCTTCTGCCTATGCCACGTATCACAGACCCTGAGGCTTACTAAGAGTTACCTCCTCATGCTAAACTTGTGAGACATTTGTAAAGTATTCTAGTTGCTTTACATTAGGGTGCCCCTCCTCTAACAAAAATCAAAAGATATAAGAAATCTGCTGCAACCACCCCAGGAGGGTGCCACCTTCTAAATGTGAATCATCCAATTGAGGTGTCCCAATCCTCTTTAACAGATCTTCTTAAATAACTCCAGAGGTTGAAACGTCAACAGTATAACAACCAGATGTGGTATTTGATTACCATTTGTTGGCTCATGATGGGAAGTGCATTCTGTACCACCCACCTTGCTTAGACCATAGTTTTGTGTTTCACTGTACACATACTGTACACATACACACATGTTTCTGTAATTATAAGTCTTAACTCTTTGTGTAACCACTAGGGGCACTGAGCCATGGGTTTAGTAACAATCAAAGAGAAACGCTCAGTAAGGGTGTACATGTAAGACACTATTGGCAAAAATAATTAATGGGACGAGGAGTTGCAAGAATAGACGGTAAAGTAAGGTGGAGGTAATTTGAGACTAATATACATAATTTCTAATTTCTGTTGTTTTTCAGTTTCCAATAAACGTGTTGGAGAAAATTAATGATACGATAATTCAAGAAACCATTGATGGACTACGGCAAGAGGACATACCATATGTAGGTGAGTCGATTTATGATGTTTCCTGTGCTCAAGTGAGAGATAGTAAGGAGCCCTTTGTATACCGATCGTTGCCTTGAGAAATACATACAATGGTGAAAATATTGGGTCTTATTGAGAGTTTGGTGAAAACTGAAAATACTCCACTATCTAAATATCCTCCATCACAGGGAAATTTTCATGGTATATTACAATCCAGTGGATTTTATCCCATATTTTTGAGTTTCTTACAGAAATTGTGGGATTGTCAGTTCCAAACAAATGCTACGGGCTCAATTACGAGGCTGGCGAATCACAGACTGCAAGACTCATGGGGCGCAGCAATGGCGGTCTTCTGACCACCCTATTACAATTTGGGCAGACTGGCATTTCCCTTCTGCAGCCTCCAGGGAACCACCGTTCCCTTGCACTGATGCGGCGGTGTAGAGGCTGCAATATGCTTGTCTGACATAAGCTACAGCAGTAAAAGGCAGGCACACTGACACTAACACAGAAATAGTCATAGCCATTACAAATGGGTATAGTCCTTAAGAGTCTGAATTTTCCACCCACTCGCCATAAATTCGGTTAAACTTTTGTGGGACACCCCTCGCCTTGTACGCCAGTTTTTCAAGAGCTGCACACAAGTCCATGCCACCAATCCACTCTTGTAGGGATGGGGCCTGCTCATCTCTTCAGTGTCTACAGAGATCCCTCTTGACCACCATGTATGCCGTCGCTAGGGGTGAACGGGTTGCCATGGAGTTCCCCACATATTCCATTATCCCCATAAGCATGATTTTAGGATCAAGTCCAGTGGGATGCCAACCACCTTCCCCATGTGTCTGTTGACCAATACCCAGTACGCCTGTGCCCCTGGACATTTCCAGATTGTGTGATGAAAAGGGTCCCTGAGAGGAGCCACAGTGCATGGCACGCTCAGTAGCAGGACGACCAATGAACATTAGGTGTTCAGGGAAATAGTAAATCCTGTGGAAGTATTTGATTTGTATTAGGCGTAGTCGCATTGATATCACTAGTATCTCGGCCCATCATTGCCTCACCACTGTCATCATTGTGTAGGGTACCAATGTCCTCCTCCCATCTGGATCTCAATACTTCCAGGGGCTCGGGCGCATTCGCAACCAGGGATTTGTAGAGCCAAAATATGCCACCGCTACCCAATGTGTAAGTTACCAACTTGCATTCAAGTGGGTTGAATTAGGGAAGGGTCGTGAGCCTTTGTTGGCGTGTTAACATCAACTCTGTTAAATGAGCAGCGCTAATAAAAATTAGCTAAGTGGTAAAATATATATCCAGGACATTATAGCCTAGCCCTGAACACTTCACTTACATAGTAAAGAATGTTGACCACGAAATTGTAAAATTACAAGTTTATGTGCTAGATGTATTGTTTTTGTTTCCTTTACAGGGGTGCTGCATGCAAAAATAATGCTTACTAGAGAGGGACCAAAGGTTCTACACTTCAAATGCGGTTTTGGAGAAACAGCCTGTCAGGTCAGTAATTTATTGTGAAAAACAGAGAATATCTGCACCATAGCGAGGACCCCATTATGATTCGAATGCTCTGGTAATTTCGGCTCTCCAAAAGAGTTTTATTAGCCGGAGGCTTTCCAGGGGTTGGAAGCATTGACCTGGTTGAGGAGTGGCAGGTTGTAGTGGTCCAACTAGGAATGAGGAATAACCAGGGGAATCAACTTTAACACACAATTCCCCCTGATTATTCTCATTCTTACTAGGCCTGGGCAAAGCACTACGTTACGCTCACGTGGTTTGTGAAGTTTGCACAACTTCGCACTACGCGAACTGCACGTAGCACAGTGCGAACACAGGTAGCATAGCGTAGATTAGCGTAGTGCAGCAGTCATTTTTTGCTTGCTTGCCGTGCTCAACATCAAGTTGGCGACCGCGAGCAAGCAAAATGACATCCTGGTGAGACTTTTTCCTTTTTCGCGATCAGCAACATCAAGTTGCCGATCGTGAGCGTGGAAAATAAACCTCCCTGCGAAATTCTCAACGCGGGGAGGTCTGGTTTCTCATTGCGAGTGGTTGCGTATGCTCGCGACCGCTCGCGATGAGAAACTACCAGTCTGCATTGAGAAAGCTGCAGCTCGAGTAAAAATCTCCTTGAGCGGCAGAAAACTACAGCTCGCACTGGTCAAGATGCCGTTTTCAATGATTGCACAGTGCCGGATGCTTGTCCGCACTGTGCAATCATTGAAAACGGCATCTTGCACAGTGTGAACAGGGTACTACGCAGTTTGCGTAGTGCTACGTGTAGTGCGAAGTGCACTTCTCGTGGCTACGCGTTGCGCTACTTCGCGAACTACGCCCAGCCCTAAAAATTCTTACCCTGATTTTCATGCGGTGAGATTAGCTGCTTCAGGTAGCTAGAGTCTACAGAGAGAAGGGGCTACAGTGTTTTAGCATTACTTATAATCGCAATGGTGCCGTAAATCCCAAACTAAACCCTTCGGGATAGCTGCCAAGGTTTCAGATTGCTTATGTGTGGCATTTTCATAATTTCAGTGTAATTATGAATGACATTCAACGACTATGAGTGACCCTTTCTTGAAAGCAAAATCAAATCAAGCAATGAAGATGGGCGAAACATATAAATACCAGAAATTACACTAATTTGCGCAACAAGAAACTCTAAACAAATCTTCAAACTGCTGCAAAGCATCAGAAATGGAAGGGCACTAAACTAGTACCCTTATATAGGGGGGCTGTCTGGAGGCTGTGTGTTGCTGTAGCCAGGCCTCAGGTTCAGGGGTTGTGAGGAAGGAGGAGGTGTGAGAAAGCTACATACATGGGCCTGCTGCTTGGAGGCTGTGTGTCGCTGAAGCCAGGCCCCTGATTCAGGTATTTTGAGGGAAGCAGAGGGGTGTGAGAAAGTTTAATTGCTGTCACTGATTTTGTGCCACTGAATACACGCCCCATGAGACCCCTGAAAGGTCTGAAGGATCCAATGGAATGCAGTCATACAGAGAACAGCTTCCAAAAATTCTTAACAATTGAGCAGCTCAAAGTATATGGGCATATGCAGTTGGGCAGTGCAGCTATGTGTATGGGCAAACAAAGTTCTGGCAATGAAATGTTTAACATGATGAACATTGTAATTACCAACAGTATGGTATTAATAGAGGTGCGTGTGTTTTTCAATTAATGCGTGATAGAAGAGTTAAACAGTTCACGACATAGGGCCCGATTACGATGTGGTTGGGAAATCTACCTTACCAAATCGGTTTGGAAATGGTTTCCGACCCACTCAGATCGAGAGAGTCCGACCGACCGAGTACAATGCATCGGGATGCTTCCAGATACGATTTGGTTGGAATCCCATTGACTTCTCTGGTAACCTATATTCCTAACCGTATCGTAATCGGGCCCTCGGTCGGGAAGACACATTCGGAAGGAGCAAATGCCATTAAGAGGCCTTCCTAACTGCATTCTAATCGGGCCCTAAGTGGGAATGCTTTCCTATCCGCATCGTAATCTGGCCCGTAGCAGGGGATTCAGAACTGTAAATTGGTGGTGCGATGTAACCATTCCAAAATAGTACACCATAGCACCACTTTATGCCTCGGCAAACAACTGCCATTACTTCGACTCTTCACAAAACCAGCAATAAAGCCTAAACCATGCACCAAACAAATAAGAGACAAGCTCTGCACACAAAGAAACTGCCGCTCCCCTCCCTGCTCTCCACCGCGGGCAACACAGCAGAGTCTGAACCCATGCCCCCTCATCTCTCTGCTCACGTCGGCCACACCTGGACGGAGTCTCCAACAGACGCAATCAGCAGGGCCTCGAAATATAAAGAGGAAAAAGATGTCCACAACATTTTCAGCTGCCACCAGAACCCCCTACAAGGCGCAACTCCAGCTGACCCTGGCAGCTAGCAGCCCAGCGCAGTACCAGACTCGGAAAAAATGACAAATTCAAGAGCTTAACAGACAAGAAACTGCCATTAAATGATCATTTGTAAAAGGAAGAATCAACGCATTTCTGGATTCCAGGCCGCTCTCTATGTCCCGCATGTGACCCGGCCCAAGCCTACAGGATGTGAGGGCCCCAACACGGATCTTCTCAGTCAATAGACTTTAGTAGTAGTAGTGCTCGAACCTAATAAAATGGATTAAAGAGCAGCTGAGAGGTGTCCTCCCCGGTCAGCATGCCGCTACCTGCCCAGGCCTGCAGCAAGCAACAGGACAGATCACACGAGCAGACTGCTTAAGTGATGCCACGTTCCAAGCTGAAAATGAATTGTTGGACCAGCACCAGGATGGTCAGCGCACGCTAGCGCTATTCATTTAAAGGAGATTTTTTGAGCTCCAACAGAGTGACAATTCAGGCACTCACTTTGCTTTGAGGTGAGCGGCACGCACAATTCGTACATCGTGGGCGCAACGACTCCAACAGCAAACATTGGCCCACATTGATTATGAGCTAAGCAGCTTCGTGAATCCTGGCCATCGGTGTGGGGGGATGGGTGTGGGAGGGGGTCACTCAGCCGTAGGCTCATTTTAATGTACAATTTCTCAGCACAACATAGTGCGAGAAGCGCTGCCAGAAGCTTGCCAAAACTTTATTCAACTCCAATTGCCAGAAGTCACGTGCCGTGGTGCCTATTAAAGTGTGTGCCACAAAACTGGTACCAGCCTCAATCGGTCTGTTCTGTCTCGACAGTAACTATTGGTCATAAATGTATTGAATATCCTACAGTGCGGCAGGCTGTGTCATGTGGCGTCACATGAATCCTAATATTGTTATTACACTGTCACTAGAGCAGCAGCTAGAGCTGCAGACTCAGACCAAGCTGCCGGAAGCACCATGCACGGTGAGCTGACACTTCTTCAGCTTTACTTATGATTACTAGCGCTCCTGCTTGACAGTTCAGGAGGCACTAATATGCTTAACTATGCATTTCAGTGCAGTGATGCGGATCACCATACTGAAATGCGTTAGTCTAACTCCTGATGAGTGGTGCTTGGTAGAGCTGCCCTTCGGATATTACGAGTAACTCATAATGAGAGCCAATGTATTTTAGATATGCAATATTCTCACTTGAACAAAAATCCAGTGAGGCAAGCACACTTGCTTGAATTCTGTCTGGGCCGACTGAGCATTTTATTATTTGTGTGGTCGGTAACATGAGCACTACCATAGAGACGAATAGGAGCATGTGCAATTTTTGTAGTGTTCTGAATGAGGAAAGGGCTATAAAGAAATATGCTATGATTTTCATATCACGCCAGTTTTTGTGGCGTACTGCTGCCTGATAAATATCAGTCCCTTTAACGCAGTATTCTGCGTTAAAGGGGCGTGCAATGGGTGTTGCTGGGGGCGTTCCCAGCAACATCCATGGCCTTTTGACACTGCCCCAGATTTACGAGAAATCGTAACTCTGAAGCAGTGCCAAAAGCTTACGCCTCCCCAGGGAAAGCGTAAGGGAGGCGCAACAGGGAGAAATGTCTTTATTTCTCCTCGTATTTCCTTTTTCTATGTGTGCTGCATTCTACAGCACACATAGAAAGAGGAAAAGCCTCTTGTGATTATTTTTGTACAGAAAGGTTTTCCTTCCTGTACAAAAATAATCTTCCCCGCAACGCAGGCACCCTTGCACCATTGTGCAAGGGTGCCTGCGCTGGCGCAGGCAGCCCATTGTGCGCCGGCGCAGGGGAAAAGGACAAGAATGCGCCGTATCTTATAGATACAGCGCATTTCTGCCCTTTTCTTTTGCCTTAGGGAAGCGCAGCATGAAGGCCTGCTGCGCTTCCCTACGGCAAAAAGTCATAAATGAGGCCCCTGATTCATAGTGACTCCAAATGTAAACCTTTTGCGATACAGCTCTTGTGCCACTAATACGGTATGCTCACTGTAGCAGCGCTGGGTTCTCAAGAGACTGTGTTTAAATTATTTGGCCACTGTGTACATTTACTGAATCCTTTATCAGGAAGTAGCTGACAATGATCTTCAATGATCATAACTGGCTCTTACTATAGGAAATGGGGGAGACCCCCATGATCTAAAGTGTTCCCTGAACCCTACCTGGTTCTTCACCAGCTTTACAGTGTGCTTTAATATGGACTTTGGCACTGTTTTGCCCTACGTCCTAAAACATTCCTTGAAGGGGGCTCTTAATACCACCAGTGTGCTCTTCAAAATTCTATCCCGTTTTTGATCACCACTTCATTAGGGATCATGTTTTGGAAATTTCCTTGTGAGGGCATTCAAAAAAGAGGCGAAATTGTTCTACATGGAAAAATTTCTGCAATTAGTCCCTGCAGCAGTACCTATGGGTATACTATCTCCATGTTTGCTTCTAGTCGTACGCCAGCATCTCACTTCACACACATGAGAGGGTATATCTCTAACTCATATGGTGGTGTGATTTAATGCGCTTCTGATATATTTGTTATACGCTTCCCTGAAGTGTACTGTTGTAAAGAGTTTGTATTCTGCAACATATGATTCTTAATAGTTCTAATGTTGAAACACCTCTGTAAAGCGCCCTGATACCCCTCGCAGTGTCATGTTCGCGCTATAGAAAACACCAAATAAATAAATAAAAAGAGATAATTTTCTGACCTCGAGCTCCATAGTTCCTGGAGGAAACAGGAAGCATCGTAAATAGCAACAGACAAATATGATATTCAGTGTCCTCGGATCGCATCTACCCTCAAGAAGGTGGTCTCCAAGCCTCTAACCCGCAATCACAAGTCTCACCCCCATCTGGGAGCTAGCAGGGTGGCACATAGCATAAAAGTGGTGGGGTAATCTCCCTACAAAAATATCATAGTCAGAAGCAAGACAAGATGTATTCACACTCAATGGAGAAGGTTTCCTTTGCACACCTCATGAGCAGCAATGGCCAAATGTCCTACACTAGCACGAAGAGCAGATGATACCGCTTTCGCCACGCCACATCTGTCGCTTGCAGTAAGAAAAGCGTTCTTCATGTAGTGAGTAGACATTATGGCGAGCTCCCTCTGCAAATAGCATGAGTAGTAGTTGGGCATTATTTAAGTAAATACTTCTATAATGTAAGTAGAAATTTCAGAGGACAGAACTGATGTCTGACTGAACTATAGATATATAAATATGCATGTATCCTAGCCATTAGCCTGGATGATGGGCCAATGATGTTTTTTTTTTTTAAACAATCATCATCAGAAATTTATAGCAGCATAATTTAAATCTAAAGTAACTAATCGGAGTCGATAGGTTATGCAAAGGGTTTGCGTTTTACTGCAAACTTCTTTTAACTTTCTACTGATGCTTTCTTCTTCAGCTTCAAAGATCAAGAGGTACAATGTTTTCCAAGTTTTACATAGATGTCTAACTCTCAGCAGGTGATTCTTCCGTTGCTGAAAAACGACCTTTATGAAGTGATTCAGTCGACCATCGATGGCAGACTCAACAACTACACACCAGCGTGGCTGGAAAAGAAAGTGGCCCTCACTGCGTTCATGGCAAGCCATGGGTATCCTTTCCGCTATTCAAAGGGACTGGTAATTAAAGGTAAGCTGTTGCTCTTGCAAAATGCATAGATGTATGCCAGTCATATGCATATATAAGTCACTGTTATGAGGACATAATGCCTTTGATGTACAGATCTCAGTCCACAAGTTGTGTCACTTTCAATAAGTTTCTACGGGTACACCATAACGTCAGCAGGCTTCACAAGCAGATCCAAATAAATACCCAAATGCACATTCTACCTGGAGCAATGCTCTTCCCTAACCCAGCCTATGCTTTCCTAAGCAAACCAACTGTACCCTGCCCCCAGCCCTCACTCTATGGAGATCAGACACATCATACATTCTCACAAGATGACAGGTGTACAAGACAAAGACCATCAAATGGCAGAACATTATGTTTTGTAACTTTCTTCTGAGTAACAAAGAACAATAAAGATCAAACAAAACAGAATCAGTGGAATACACCCATATAACAAAATCATGCTCAACACAATTCAATCTATCATTGTTATTATTATTTAGGAGTACTATGTAGTGCGAACTTGACCCGAAGGTATCAGAGCGCTTTACGTGACCACCAGTTGCGTTACAGACGGACACATTCAATTTTTCAGGCACGGGGAGATTAAGTGATTTGCCCAGAATCACTTTATGTGGAGCATCCCTGCCCAGATCCGAACCCGGTTCCCCAGCTTTGAGGTCAACCGCTCTAGCCATTATGCCACAAATCATATATCACACACAACTACTTGGAATTGAATGGAATTCATAAAGCAGTAAAAGCACACTAAACCCAATGGTGTCAAAGCGCTAGAGCAGATAAGGAAGCAACTGCAGAAACCAAGGAACTACACTCACTGAAATGGAAAAAGCCAGGCTTAAGTTGCTTACGGAACACTAAGAAAGAATCCAGCGACGCAATATGTATGGGCAGAGTGTTCTATAGTTTGGTCGCAGCTACCGAAAAGGAGCGGCCACCTCCCTGGCTTTGCGGAATCTAGGGACAATCTCTTTCCTGAGCAAATACATAAACATATACTTACATACATGAAACAATTGTTAATAATGAGCTCTTTAGAAATGGCACTGATGGACGATTGACTCAGGCAATGGAACATCGGTTGATTTAAGTCATAACTGGTAGAAATTACTGGGTGCAGACTCACAGGGCAGAAGACAGAATCTAGTTAGGTGAGTTGGACTCATATCATGGAAGCACAGCAGTGGAGCAAAATAGGTAGGGCACTAGTCTGTAGTGAGCACATAAACTTTCAATTTCACCTATCTGCTCTAATGTGATAGCCTTCTAGATGGCACGCTTGTTAGCTCTCAGTTTCCAAACCAGGGTCTCCGGTGTTGTACAGCTCTCTTCATTACACAAACAGACATTATACTTAGGTTCCTGAGAATGTGAATAAGCTTTCCATACAGAATGCAGCAGGTACTGTGATACATGGCATCACTGATTTCCACAGATTGAGGACTCACAGAAATGTAAGACACTCACCTGTCAGTAAAGGAAAGACCAGGCAACCTGAAGTCCATCAACGTAAGATACAAAGCTTAGCAAATGGAAAGGGGCGACCACTCGGTCCCCCCGAACGTATGGTGGAGTGCCCCGATCCCCCCGGGAAGCCATTTTGGGCGGGAGGCGCGTCGCGGCTGGTATGCCCAAAGCGGCGTAGCCGGGGCGCGCTTTTTCCCGCCCAAGAGTGGGTTGTCCTAGACACTGAAGCCGTCAGCCACGCCCCCGGAGGCGGGAGGAGGCGGGTTTACGCCCGCCCGAAGAAGAATAAAAGGAGCGATAAGCCAAGGAAGCATCCTCTTGTTCCTGTGCTCTGAAGCTGCACCTCCTCGCTGCACGTGAGCTCGAGACGGAACGAAGAGCCAATTTTGAAATTTGTAATTTCTCTTTTTCTCTTCTAGCACTACAAGTCTAGTCCAGGACCTTCCATCTACGTGAGGAAAATGCCGGGCAAAAGAGTCGCAAAGAAGGTCAGCACCGATCAAATGCTCCGGATGCTGGTGAAAGACATGGCGGAGATGAAGAGGAAAATGGCGGCCAGGGACGGTGCGGGAAGGCCAAAAAGAACCATCCCGGTGGAGGTCCCGGCCGGGAGAAGGAAGAGGGCCAGGAATGGGGCAAATGAGGACGAGGTCCCAGTTCCGGAGGCTCCCCCGGCGAGCCCTCCCAGACCAGCGGAGACTCCCGCGCCGGTTCCCGTCGAGGGGCAGCGGATCCCTGTGGTGGTTACCCCGGTGAACGAGGGGGACATGCCCCCGGAGTTGGCCGCCCAGCTGGCGGCATGGTTGGGTGGTAGCAGCGGGGGTTCCGTGGCTCCAGGGGATACGGCCGAGGAGGCCAAGCAATTAATGAGGCAGTTGCGGCAGTCACGGGAGGCCGCAAAACCACCTTGTCCTTTTGTTCCCCCGCAGGCTCCAGTGGGTCAACCCGCAGCGGGCACGAGTTCGGCAGCAACTACGGTTACAGCTTCTAGCTCAGGTAAGCAGCTACTGCCGATTGCGGGGAAGGGGTCTGTACCCTCGAGAAGGGAGAAATTGGCTCAGCATATCCCGATGGAAATCAAAGAGCGGATATGGGCTGAGAAATATGTAAACATGTTTTCCTTGCTAACTGATCATTACGAGATTGAGCATGTGAAAGTTCAGAAAGAGTTTATGCACCCGAGTGTTTGGCGCGCCAAGATGGCCGCTTTTAGAGTCAATGAGACGATAGGTAATTGGGGCAGAGCATTCGGCATATTCACTTCAATTATGGGGGAACAGAGGCCTGAACTTTTGGCCGAGTTACCCGTGTACCAGACACGTATTATGGAGTTTTCTCAGACATATGAGGGCAATCAGTGGTTTTGTTATGATAATATTTTTCGCAAGGCCAAGGAGTTCGACACATGTCTGACGTGGGATTGTTACGACTCCATTTCTTGGCAAAAAATGGAGAACTCAGGTATGTTAAAGGCGCCATTGTTGGGGGGGAACGGGGGCGAGTTTTCCCGCCATTCATCTGGGGCGCCCTTTCGGGCGGGGGCAAGTAATGAGCATCACCCAAGGTCGAATGGCAATACAGGTAAAAAAGGGGTCTGCTGGAATTTTAACAGGGGAAAGTGTACGAGGCCCCAGGGGTCATGCAAGTTTAGGCACGACTGTGGGGGGTGTGGACAATCCTCGCATCCCGAGACCATGTGCAGAGCCAAAACGGGTGATAACGGAAGTAGGGGAAGCGCCAAACAGGTCTGACATAGTCCGAGGGGCGCCGTTACCTACACCGGTTGATACCATGGCAATGATTCCTTGGCTCAATGAATACCCGGATCATGTCTCCGCTGGGGTGTTGCGAGACGGTTTTTCGTATGGTTTCCGCATCCCGGTGGGGAATTTTCAGGGTAAAGCGCATTGTAGGAACCACCTGTCGGTCCTGCAGAATACGGCGGTGGTGCAAGCGAAGATTGGGAAAGAGGTGACCCGGGGTCGGGTTGCCGGACCATTCGACATGCCACCAGTTCCTAATTTTGTTTGTTCGCCCTTGGGAGTGGTCCCCAAGAAGGACCCGGGTGAGTTTAGATTGATACATAACTTGTCAGCTCCGAGAGGTCTTTCGGTGAATGATGCGATAGACCCGGAGGTGTGTTCGGTGCGGTACGCATCGTTCGATGATGCCGTCGCCATGTTGAATCGCCTGGGGCCCGGAGCGCTGATGGCCAAATCAGACATCGAGTCAGCGTTCCGGTTGCTCCCGGTACACCCAGACGATCAGCGTCTCCTGGGTTTTATGTTTCAGGGGCGCTATTACATGGATAATGTATGCCAATGGGATGTTCCGTATCTTGTGCTTATTTTGAGAAATTCAGTTGTTTCCTGCAATGGGCATTCACAAGAATGACGGGGTTTCAGCATGTTATGCATTATCTTGACGATTTTCTGTTCCTGGGGGCAGCCGGGGACCCAGAATGTGCACAGGCTTTAAAAGAATTTTGTGGTCTGATGAGTCAGTTTGGTGTGCCATTGGCGCCAGGTAAGACTGTGGGGCCATCAACTTCGCTCGAGTTTCTTGGAATAGAGCTCGATTCCGAAGAAGGTTGCTTCCGGTTGCCCAAAGAAAAGGTGCGGAAATTCAGGGCCTCGCTTGAAGCATGCATTAGGGAGACTAAGGTGAACTTGCATCAATTGCAGCAGACTGTGGGTCAGTTGAATTTTGCCCTTAGAATAATGCCAATGGCCCGCCCTTTTTCCCGCTCGATTGCACAAGCCATGGTCGGTCTTAAAGAGGGGCACCACCGCACGAGGCTCTCGGCAGAGATTCGCCAGGACATGCGCATTTGGTTGGCATTTCTGGCGGATTTCAATGGTCGGGTTGTCTGGACCAAGCCGGCGGTGTCCTCCGAGGAGTTGGGGCTGTGGACAGATTCGGCAGGGAGTATAGGCTTTGGCGCCATATTTGGTAATCACTGGTCGGCTCAAACGTGGCCGTCATGGTGGCACGAGTGTGGGCTTACAAGTAACATTGCTTTTCTCGAACTGTTCCCTATTCTGGTGGCATTGAAAACATGGCCTGAGGGGTTTCGGGATCACTCTGTGGTGTTCTGGTCTGATAACATGACCGTGGTTGAGTGTATCAATAGTCAGGCAGCACGATGCAAATGGATTCTGAGATTGCTCAAAGAAATTGTTTTACTATGTATGCAAATGAACGTGCTCTTTAGGGCGAGGCATGTGCCAGGGGTGCTGAATCAGGCTGCTGATGCGCTTTCTCGTTTCCGTATGCAGGCCTTCTGGGGTTTTCTGCCCACAGCGGACCCGGTGGCGGCACCATTTCCCGAAGCTCTCTGGTCTCGGTGCCCCGAACTACAAAACCTCGTGGGAGAGAGTTTAGCACCCAGGACAAGGAAGGCATATGAAGGGGCGTTCCGTTCCTATTGGTCCTTTTTGGGTTCTGCTAGGGGGGAGCTTTGGGGCCAGGAAGAATTTGTCATAAAGTTTTTACTGTCATTACATAAGGCAGGCAAATCGGTAGCCACGGCCCAGAGGCATAGGGCCGCCATTTCCTTCATGGCACGGGCTCATGGTATCCAGGACCCTATAGCGTCTTTCGTAGTGCAGAAAGCGCTGCGTGGGTGGCAACGCCTTGAGGGTCGCAGAGTAGATGAAAGGCACCCGATAGGTCTGGAAAGGTTGGCCCTGTTACTGTCCGTACTCCCTGCGACATGTTCATCCCAGTCGGAAACAGTGTTATTCTGGGCCGCTTTTGCATTAGCATTCCATGGGGCTATGCGGGTAAGCGAACTGGTGGCAAAAAACAAGCAGGATACGGGGGGGACTGTGCCGAGAGCACATTCAAGTTAAGGGGGAGACAATGATTGTCTCGTTTGCCAGGTCCAAGACCGATCAGGGTGCGATCGGGGACAGTGTAGTAGTCCAGCGGATTCCCGGATCTCCCATGTGCCCTGTTGCATGCGTTGAGGAGTATTTGGCGCAGAGGGCGGCATCATGGGGGGGACCTTGCTGAGGCACGCTGATGCCACCCCACTGACGAGGTTTCAGTTCCAGCGGGTGCTTGCAATGGCAATTTCGGCCGCGGGCTTGAACCCGGGCGAGTTTGGGACCCATTCCTTCCGGATAGGGGCTGCTACAGAGGCTACAGCCAGGGGTCTGAGTGTGGAAAAAGTGAAACAGTTGGGGCGTTGGTCCTCGAATTGTTACAAAAGGTATGTGCGGTTGCACATGTTGTGAAGCTGATATCATGTACTCACGCTTCTTGTTTTTGTTTGGTTACAGTTTCGCAAACCTACGAGGCGGGGCGAACTGTGCAGTCGACCCGACACCTGGGAACCAGCGGTCAGAGATCACCGGCTGATGAAAGAGTGGTGTGGGTCGTGGGCCACTCATACGTGAGGCGTGCCGCGGACGTATTCAAAGCAGGTGACATGATTCACACGGCTGGGGAATACGGGTACAGGGTGACCTTCTACGGAAGGGGCGGGCTCTGTATTGACCAGTTTCAACCTTTTCTTGAGGGTTTGTTAGGGCGGGCAAGGTCACCGCCATCTATAATCATAGTGCATCTTGGGGGCAATGATTTGGTGACCACTGGTAGACGACTACTTCTCGAGGCGATACTATCCACAGTAAGTTGGTTGGCGAGAAGGGTTCCAGGGTGCACGATTGCATGGTCCCATATGATTCCACGAAAGGTGTGGCGGGGGGCTAATTCAGTGTCTGCTATGAATCATTCTGTGAAAAAGGTGAATAACAAGCTTGGTAGACTGTTCCGTACAAGTACATTGCATTCGATTCCTCATGGTTGTATCAGGGGGGACAATATGTATCTAGAGGATGGGGTCCATTTGTCCCGGGTGGGGAATTCTTTACTCATAGGAGACCTCGTAGCCTGGTTAAGGAGTTTACAGCATGACCTTTAGGTAGGAGTTTTTGTGGGGGGTCCGGATAGCCGGTCAACTATCCGGCCTGTGGCGGTAAGGTCATGATCGGTGAGCAGTCATTGGAAGATCCCTAGGGGGGGGCGTCACCCATTACGGATGGGAGCGCCCGGGGGGAGGTGGCCATTGGCCCCTCAACGGGGAGGCGGTCCCTTCTAAGGACGGGACGCCTAAAGGAAAGGGAAGGCGGTCAAGGCCCCTCCCTGGATAGCAGGGGCTACGGGCCCCTCCTGGGAATTTCCCGGGGCCAGGACATCTGCGACGGCAGATGTGGTAAGTTGTGTGGGGTGGGGAGGGGGGTCTACGCTACCTTCTAGACACCTCACACGAGTCCTCGGACGACCACGAAGATGGCGTCGAGTTAACAGGGGCCCCCGTCAAGACAAGGGAAATTGGTATGGCACATGAGGTGCAGTCCTCTGTGCGGCCGCCCCTCACAAGTGAGGGGGGAGTTCTGGTTTAGGGATCTGACACCGGTTACGACCTTGCCGTTGGCCCTTAACGTTAGGATGTACAATTTCAATTTGAAATGCATTTGTAAGGATGTTAGTATCGGCTAGGAGAACCTTTGTATTAGAAATGTGTTAAGGTTAGCCAAAACATCGTAATGTGGATATGAAATTGTACATGATATGAAACTGTTATTTTAATGTTTTAATTTTGTTTCATATTTTTAATAAATACGGCCGGGAGGGTAACTCCCTCCCGCCTTCCAAAAGTTCAGAACTGTTTCCGGTTTCCCATTCTTGGGGATTGTGTTGAGAGGGGGTGGCGGGTATCTCAGCCATATGTGCCTCTTCCAATGTGGTTCAACAACCTATTTTGCCACTGGCAAGAGGGTGTCAGCAAGGGTATATGGACCGCACCAACTATGCACGCTTTCAACCTCGACGATCCTTGGACCAGACTCCATCTATAAACAGTGGTCTCACACAAGAAACCTTTTAAATGCCTTGTTCGATTAAAATGGAATGGAGTTTCATCAACATGTGTTCAGGCGTGAATGAGACCTAATCCATCAGGTGACACGTTCCAGATCCACTGTATCGCGGATTGCAGTGTCACAGAGGGCCTTCCTTAGATGATCCTGGGTCAATAGTGTTAGTTAAACTCTGAACTTGTGACTAGGAGTGCCCTGAACATACTTGTTTGACAGCTGGGGCATGCTTTGGAGGTTCAGTAAACAGGTCAAAGTCCCTCAATGGAGGAGGGGCAGATTTACTAACACAGCAACACAGACTGGTGCAAAGTGTAAAACCTGGAATTTTCTTTCAAGCACAAAATTTGTTAACAAGCATTTGCAATGCAATAGGTCTCGCATTAGGAAAGTTTGAGGTATTGATATTGTAAACGACACATTTTTTATTTATGTGTTGGTTTTGACAATAGTGAAATTAATAGCTTTGTCATTTACAATGGCAATAGTTTTAACTTTTGCAAATGTGACACCTATAGCATTTGTAATGCAATATGTGTTGTATTTACATGACTTAGATGTATTAATATTACAAATAACAATGGCTTTTTTTTTATAATTAATTCTTAAATAAAAGTTATTGTAATTTATAATGGCAATAGCTTAAACTTTTGTAAATAACTTTTGGGAAGATTATGTTCAGTGTATTTTATTGTGATGAAAATCCAAGAACAGAAGTGAAATATTAACAACTTTTTGTGACATTTGTAATAAAGCTTGAAACATTGAGAGAACATATTAGAACCAGTTGTTGTTGAATGGTTGCACAGAGTAATGCTGTGGCGTTCAGTGGTGCTGAGTGATGCTGTGGCCTTAAGTGGTGCTGAGTGATGCTGTGGCATTTAGTGGTGCTGGGGCGTTGAGTGGTGCTGAGTGATGCTGTGGCGTTGAGTGGTGCTGTGGCATTGAGTGATGCTGTTGCGTTGAGTACTGCTGTGACGTTGATTGATGCTGTTGCGTTGATTGATGCTGTGGCGTTGTGGGATGCTGGGCGCTGAGTGTGCTGTGGCATTGAGTGGTGCTGTGGTATTGAGTGGTGCTGTGGCATTGTGGGGTGCTGTGGCATTCAGTGGTGCTGAGTGATTCTGTGGCGCTGAGTGATGTTGTGGCGTTGAGTGGTGCTGTGGCGTTGAGTGTTGCTGTGGTGTTGAGTGGTGCTCTGGCATTGAGTGGTGCTGTGGCGTTGAGTGGTGCTGAGTGATGCTGTGGCATTGAGTGATGCTGTGGCGTTGAGTGATGCTGTGGCATTGAGTGATGCTGTGGCTAGAGTGATGCTGTGTTGTTGAGTGATGCTGTGGCGTTGAGGGATGCAGTGTCGTTGAGTGGTGGTGTGGCATTGAGTGGTGCTGTTGCGTTGAGGGGTGATGAGTGATTCTGTGGCACTGAGTGATGCTGTGGCGCTGAGTGATGCTGTGGCGCTGAGTGATGCTGTGGCACTGAGTGATGCTGTGGCACTGAGTGATGCTGTGGTATTGAGTGGTGCTGTTGTATTGGGTGGTGCTGTGGTATTGAGTGGTTCTGTGGCGTTGAGTGTTGCTGTGGTGTTGAGTGGTGCTGAGTGATGCTGTGGCGTTGAGTGATGCTGTGGCATTGAGTGATGCTGTGGCATTGAGTAATGCTGTGGCATTGACTGGTGCTGTGGCATTCAGTGGTGCTGTGGCATTCAGTGGTGCTGTGGCTTTCAATGGCGCTGAGTGATGCTGTTGCGTTGAGTGATGCTGTGGCATTGGGTGATGCTGTGGCATTGAGTGATGCTGTGGCATTGCGGGATGCTGTGGCATTGCGGGATGCTGTGCGCTGAGTGGTGCTGTGGCTTTGAGTGGTGCTGTGGCATTGAGGGGTTGTGTTGGAGGGTGGAGTTGGAGGGATTATTTGGAGGGTGGAGTTTGAGTTGGAGGGTGGAGTTGGAGGGTGGAGTTGGAGGGTGGAGTTGGAGGGTGTAGTTGGAGGGTGGAGTTGGATGGTGGAGGGTGGATTTGGAGGGTGGATTTGGATGTAGGATTTTGATTTGGATGGTGTAGTTTGATGGTGTAGTTTGATGGTGTAGTTGGATGGTGGAGTTGGATGGCGGAGTTGGATGGCGGAGTTGGATGGCGGAGTTGGATGGCGGAGTTGGATGGCGGAGTTGGATGGCGGAGTTGGAGGGTGGAGTTGGAGGGTGGAGTTGGAGGGTGGAGTTGGAGGGTGGAGTTGGAGTGTGGAGTTGGAGGGTGGATTTTGAGGGTGTATTTTGAGGGTGTATTTGGAGGGTGGATTTGGAGGTTGGAGTTGGATGGTGGAGTTGTAGGGTGGAGTTGGATTTTGAGGGTGGAGTTGGAGTCTGTAGTTGTAGTTTGCGGGTGGATTTGGAGGGTGGTTTTGGAGGCTGGAGTTGTAATTGGAGAGTGGATTTGTAGGATGTATTTGGATGTTGGAGTTGGATGGTGTTTTTGGAGGGTGGATTTGTAGTTGGAGGGAGTTGGAGTGTGGATTTGGAGTGTTGAGTTGGAGGGTGTAGTTGGATGGTGGAGTTGGAGGTTGGAGTTGGATGGTGGAGTTGTAGGGTGGAGTTGGATTTTGAGGGTGGAGTTGGAGTCTGTAGTTGTAGTTTGCGGATGGATTTGGAGGGTGGTTTTGGAGGCTGGAGTTGTAGTTGGAGAGTGGATTTGTAGGATGTATTTGGATGTTGGAGTTGGATGGTGTTTTTGGAGGGTGGATTTGTAGTTGGAGGGAGTTGGAGTGTGGATTTGGAGTGTTGAGTTGGAGGGTGTAGTTGGATGGTGGAGTTGGATGGTGTAGTCGGAGGGTGGAGTTGGATGGTGGAGTTGGATGGTGTAGTCGGAGGGTGGAGTTGGATGGTGGAGTTGGATGGTGTAGTCGGAGGGTGGAATTAGAGGGTGTAGTCGGAGGGTGGACAGGTGAAATGGTGAGTGGGTGAATGGATGGATGAAAGGGTGGATGAATGGAGAGTGGGTGGATGGATTGATGAATGATGGGTGGATGAAAGTGTGGAAGGCTGTATGGATGGACGGTTGAAATGGTAAGTAGATGAATGGATGGATGAAAGTGTGGATGTATGGAGAGTGGGTGGATGGATGGATGAATGATGGGTGAATGAAAGTGGAAGGAAGCGCATGACTGACTTTTGAAAAGTGCTTTCTCAACAAGCACGAGGTTAAAAATTGACATTTTCAGTGCGATGTCAGTTGAAATTTCACATTTTCAGTGCGATGTCACTTAAAAAAAGAAAGACCAGCGCAAGATTGACATTAGACATTTTCAGTGCGATGTCACTCAAAAAAAGAAGACAAGCACAAGATTGACATTGGACATTTCCAGTGCGATGTCACTCAAAGGGTTCTATCAAAATGAACAAGCCCGCTGTTACATCTGAGTGTGATGTTACATTTGAGTGCGATGTCACTCAAACGTTTATATTCATGGGCAACACTATGTTACATTTCAGTGTGATGTCACTGAGTGCGATGTCACTCAAACGTCTATATTCAAAAGGGTGGAAGGCTGAATGGATGGGCGGGTGAAATGGTGGGTGGATGAATGGATAGATGAAAGTGTGGATGTATGGATGAATGATGGGTGAATGAAAGTGGAAAGAAGCTCATGACTGACTTTTGAAAAGTGCTTTCTCAACAAGCGTGAGGTTGAAATTTGACATTTTCAGTGCAATGTCACTCAAACTTTTCTATCTTAACATGAACTTTGAGGGACATCGCAAAAAAGAAAGACAAGCGCAAGGTTGACATTGGACATTTTCAGTGCAATGTCACTCAAACGTTTATATTCATGGGCAACACTATGTTACATTTCAGTGCGATGTCACTGAGTGCGATGTCACTCAAACGTTATTATATCCATGTGTACAGAAGCGCTATTGAGTCCGATGTCACTCAAAAGAAAGACAAGACAAGCGCGATGTCACGTTGAATGGATGGATGAATGAGTGGAAGGCTGAATGGATGGGCGAGTGAAATGGTGGGTGGGTGAATGGATGGATGAAAGGGTGGATGAATGAAGAATGGGTGGATGGATGAATGATAGACAGTTGAAATGGGTGGATGAATGGATGGATGAAAGTGTGGATGTATGGAGAGTGGGTGGATGGATGGATGAATGATGGGTGAATGAAGGTGGAGCAGCGGGGTGCAGCGGGGCCACGAGCGGCTGTGGAAGCTGGCAGAAATGGAAATACACAAACTACTTCAAGATAACAAATACAATAATTATGCGGTATTGCCATAGCTCCTATGCCCAGAGACTGCAGCTCCTAAACACGGGACAGGAAGGGGTGATGAAAATACATGGCAAGGAGAGGGGTGAGAATACAAGGGTGGAGGGGGGCGAACGAGCAACACAAGACACACATGCAGGGTGAGAGCAGCACAGGACACAGGGTGAGAGCAGCAAAGGACACACATGGGGTGAGGACAGAACAAGACACACATGTGGTGAGGACAGCACAAGACACACATGAGGTGAGAGCAGCACAAGGCACACATACAGGGCGAGAGCAGCACAAGACACACAGGGTGAGAGCAGCACAAGACACACAGGGTCAGAGCAGCACAAAACACACACAGGGTGAGGGCAGCACAAGACACACACAGGGTGAGAGAAGCACAAAACACACACAGGGTGAGAGAAGCACAAAACACACACAGGGTGAGAGCAGCACAAAGCGCACACAGGGTGAGGGCAGCACAAGACACACACAGGGTGAGAGAAGCACAAAACACACACAGGGTGAGAGCAGCACAAAACACACACAGGGTGAGAGCAGCACAAAACGCACACAGGGTGAGGGCAGCACAAGACACACACAGGGTGAGAGTAGCACAAGACACACACAGGGTGAGAGCAGCACAGGACACACAAAGGGTGAAAGCAGCACAGGAAACGCACAGGGTAAGATCAGCACAAGACACGCACTTGTTTCTAAGGCACCATCCCGGTTGTGCTGCTGCATGTTGCATGAACTATAGAGAAAGCAAAAATAAGATGGGCAACCTATCACACACGCATCAATGTCAGGGGGAATATTCTTTCTCCCCAATATCAGGGGTCCCATGTGCCACTAATTTGGAGGCTCTCGCCCCTCATTTTTAATCAAAGACTGTCCATAATCCTGCTCTGCCCTGCAAATTATGCATTTAATGCATAATTCAAGAATTAAAACCTCTCGGACCAGCATGTCTATCTCAGAGGACCTGCAACTTCAACTAGATAGGATGAAAGTGCAGAGCTCTTGTGCAGCGCCAATGAAGGTGTGAGCAGCTCACCCTTGTTTGTTTTCTCTTCATTTCTGGCACAGAAGTAAGTCCTGCATTTATAACTGAAAAATCAAACTAAAGTACGTAGTTAAAAGAGAGCAGGCTAGGGAGGCCTACTCACACGCACCTGACATCAAGTATTTCACGCAATCTGAACACATACAATATTAAATGTACAAAAGGAGCATGTGTCAGTGTTCATACAGCGTGCTCGGCTGGCTACTGCATGCAAATGAGATATGCGTCACTGTTTCCCTTATCAGATCTTGAAAATCAGTGGGGCTCTCAAAGTCCAGCGCACACGACACTGAAGCACAGCTAAAGGGTAAAGTATGGCACTGCCTGGGATCGGGTGGGGTTGCACGAGAGAATGCGAGGCACGGTACTGCAGACTTCCTCTGAAAGGAAACTGCATGCTGTTGCAAGCCCTAGTGGACAGCTCTGGGCTGCAGATCAGCAGAATGTACCATCCATAAGTTGGACGCTGGGCGCACCATACACACGCACAACCCTTCGCAACGCTACCTATTGCCTTGTGTCACAACTGCCCACATGTGTGCTGTGCTAGCTTATAAGTTCCCAAAATCCTGCAGCATCCCTGTTATGCTCCTAAACAAAGCCCCATTCTTTTTTTTTTAATAAGAGTCACTTTGACCTGATAATGACCTATATTATTTGTGGATGCGGTGTACCCTCCATCTGTGCTCTAAACGAACAACCACCTCATGGAGTAAGTATTTACTGCTCGCCCAAGGTGCTCGTAGAGCGTTAACCAATTACAACCTAGAAAGAAAACCTGAAGAAATAAAGTGAAAAACTTGTGTCCCCTAATATTTGCTTCTGTGATATACAGAAATCTTTAGATTTTAAATAAATGTTGGAATTGCTGTTTTTTAACAGAACTTTAGCAATAGGAAGAAATCACTTGTAGAAACATAGCCCTTGTAGCCATCAAGTGAATTTTCAAAATGTTTTCAACTACTGCAAAGTGTGAAAAGCGGCAGCGAAATTAAATGAAAAGCGGCCGGGAAATGCTCTCGGCATTGCGGGGCGGGGTCGCTTTCCTTTGAAGTGTGAAGCATGGGGCAGGGGAGCGGATCCCTTTGAAGTCTGGAGCAGTGGAGGCTTGAGCAAATGGGGTGTAAAAAAAAAGTCTTCGGAGTGGCATTGCGCAGAGTGGGGCGGGGGAAGAAAGGAGCATATGGGGATGGGGTGTGAGTGAGGGGAAGCAGAAGCCTTTGATGGTGGTGTGCGAGGCCAAGCACGCGCCTGGGGAAACTTCATACTCCAGTGCCCAACATGCATTGTAGGAAATCCGGCTGGTTTCAAGAGACTTTGGTTCAGATGTAATAGGTTTCGAGTAATTAAAATTACTCAACCTAAAAATGACAATTGAGGATTAGCCAATTTAACCATGTTTTAGTGGTCAGAGCATATACACAGGTAATAGGACAGTAGTACCTCAGTGCACAGAATTAAAAAAATATCAAGCAGTAAAAAATGTAGATGATCATGCAAAACAGAAGGATCTTCTCACAATGCCCATCTTCATCAGCCTGTTAAAGGAATTGGTATGTCCCAGGGCAGCCCTGTTAATCTCTCTACATTGCCTTTTGCAGTTATGGATGTTCAACCCCAACATCCAAAGCCTCACATTGAGGTTTCCCAACATTTAGCATATCCCATTAAATACTATGTGGAGAGTGTATTCCACAGTGGCAGTGGTGCATCATATATAACTTTTATTATTGCTCCACCATTTTCTCACATGTCCTCCTTCTAGATGTTACGCTCCTGATTTCAAATTCACTTTTTCTGTTTCAATGAATGCATTGACAGCAAGCTTTCTTCCTTGCAATTAGGTTCTGCTTGCACTTATTCTCAGTTAGAATTGCCATAATTTGGTAGGTGTTTGGAAGTATATATTTGTAGCATGTGTTGGCTGTAGATACATACATTCGGTTAGCCAATGGCTGCCATCTAGGTTTGAGCTCAGATGTTTATAATTTGTTTTTCTTTGAAGAAGTCCTTCGAGTCTAGGGAGCATATCTAATCTTTTTAAATCGATGTAAGTAATATCAAAGTTAGTAATATCGATATCAATTATATCGATGTCACTAATTTCGATGTTACTAATATCGATATTTGTTTGTTGTTATATATTTTATTAAGTATTTTATATGTATGTGTTATATTTTTTTGTTAAGTAGTTTATTTGTTTTAAATTATATGTGTACTATTTATTATATATTAAAAATGTTATTTTTAATTTTATTTTATGTTTTAGTACTGGAGCGGGTTGTGGGTTAATAGGGGAATAGGGTGGGAAGTAATTTAATTATACTAAATTAATTATATATTTTTAGTAATTTTTGCGTTTAAGTTCTGTAGCGAGTTGTGGATTTATCGGGGAATAGGGTGAGAAGTAATTTAATTTGTAATTAAGTAATTATTTTTGATTGGTATTGATTAATAATGTATTTCTAATTAATTATTAATTGGTAATTAATTATTTTAATTGGTAATTAATTTTATTAATTATAATTAAGGTTTGTAATTTGTAATTACATTTTTTAATTGGTATTAATTTTTTTAATTGGTTATTAAAGTTTGTAATTGGTAATTACATTTTTTAATTGGCAATTAATTTTTTTAATTGGTAATTAAGGTTTGTATTTGTTAATTACATTTTTTAATTGGCAATTAATTTTTTTAATTTGTAAGTAAGGTTTGTCATTGGTATTTACATTTTGTAATTGGTAATTAATTAATGTAATTGGTAATTAATTTTTTGTAATTGGTAAATAATAATTTTTATTGTTAATTACTTTTTATTAATTGGAAATTTATATTATTAATTTGTAAATATTTTTTAATAAACAGTAATTTTTAATAATAAATAAATGTACTGTTTACCATTTTTTAATTGTTAATCAATTTTTCATGATTAATATGTTTTTTGTTTAGAAAAATATTTTTGTGTTGAATATTATTTGGTTATTTATCTTATTTAATATTTATTGGTATTTATTGTTCATTTATTGTTAAATAATTATTTGATTGTAATTATGTTTTTTAAAAATTATCAATGGGGATTAGCAAATGATGTAGTTATTTAAAAATGAATATTTTAATTATTTTATTTAGAACAATTATTTATAAGTTTGTTATATTTAATTTCTACACTATCCAATGCTTTCCCTACTGTTGCACTCTGTGGAGTGGGAATAGTAATTTTTACTCCCACGCTATCCAACGCTTTCCCTACTGTTGCACTCTCTGGAGTGGGAATAGTAATTTTTACCCCAACGCTATCCAACGCTTTCCCTACTGTTGCACTCTCTGGAGTGGGAATAGTAATTTTTACCCTTACGCTATCCAACATTTTATATAATTAATTTTGAAAATATTAAAAGTATATTAATTTTTTTATATTTTTTACATTTCATTTATGGTATTGTTTTATGTTTCTAAATGTATTTGTAATGTATAATATTTTGTATTAATATATAAATTAGTAAAATAATTATTACAACTTATTGTTCAGTACATATATATTATATATTTACTGTATATATTTAATTAATGTATTATTATTATATATGTATTATTTATTAATTGTAAACATTATTAGATACTTTTAACTATGTAGATTTTATTTATTTGTGTTATTTACTTTATTTTACATTTATATTTTAAAAGAAAAAAAAACAATATTTTTAACATTGATATTTTTAACATCTATATTAATTTTTCGATATTTTTGTACTTACCATGTTGTAGATAGGATGTTGATATTCTTGCCTTCAATATTTTTGACTCGATATTCCTGTAGGTCGATATTTTGTAGGTCGATATTTTGTCAGTGATCCGAGTCTAGATGTATGGTGACTCCTCATATAGTCTGTATTGCGCACGATCATCACCTCCTTGGTTAGTTTTTATCTGCCATCGGGTTCGGACTTTAAACTCGGAGCTCCGGTACTCAAGCTTCGATTAATGCCACAAGGCCATTCCAGTGCCCCTGTTCATCACCCTTCGATGGAAAACTTGATGACTACTAATACCTGCTGGTTTTCCTTAAATTGTTTTGACCCCCCTGCCCCGACTCAGGCCCACTTTGACTTCAATTTCATTTTATGCCACCATCTTCTTCTACTCAACGACTCAGAGGGATGGAAAACACGCCTTTCCGTTTCTTCCCCAAGTGCCATGCCAAATACTCCAGGCAGGATCAGCACTCCATCTGTAATGCCTGGCCTTTCAATCCAAGAACACCCTTTGGCAACACAGGTAACAACATTGGGGCCACTCCACCATGCAGGTACACCACACCGGGAATGTACCTGCAATCTTTGGGAAGCAGTCCAGAGAGAGGGGGGTAGAACTTCAGGGAGCCAAGACACAGGATGTGCCGATTGACATCCTCATCCTGCTGGCCAGCAGTGGTGAAGGGTCTGACTCCGACCCAGATCCGTCCACATCAGAAGGGCACATGAGTACACCGCTAAAAACCGTACAGAGCCCCCCGCAATCATCTAAGGTGGCTCATGGAACCCCACAACCCTTGGACCATGGTGGTAGCCGAAACAGCCAAAGAAGCAGACACACGTTCCTCTGCCTACAAAACATCCAAAAAGCATAGAAAAATCAAAGACTTTAAAAGTTGCCTCAGTGCCGAAAAAGCAACTTTGGCACCCACAAAGTACCACAAGGCATCGGAACCAAAAATTCCATCCTCGGAACACAACATCTGCGCCAAAAAAAAATCAGCTGCTGATGAGCTCATTGGCATAGAAAATCCTGTTGGTGCCGAAAATGCCCTTGGCATCGAAAACGCCAAAGACAGTGCCAGAGCCCAAACAGCAGCCAGTGGAGCCCATTCCCAAAGAACTCCAAGGCAAACTTGATAAAAGAAAAACAACTTTATTCATCAACCCGGACACTAGCATGGTAGTGGCAAAACCGACACTACCAGCAGCAGACACATTTCCTAAAAGGAAGAAAACATTCAAGGAAGAGATCATGGGGCAGATTCACCCAGAGCTCCAAGGAAAAACCATAACAATAGGGGCACTAGCTCTATTCTTTTTCCTCCCATACCACCACTTCCAGCTCCTTCCACATCTAAATCTCCTACTCCTCCTCCAACACTTCTTCCTCTAATGCCACCAGCTGCAATATCACCAGTTCATATACAGTCACCTGAGCACCTTCTTCAGAACAACCACATGCATCACGCGTATCATCATCAATGGGTGATATTGACACAGGAGATAATATTACACCATATGATGCTCCATATTTTCCAAACCCACTGTCCATGATCCATGGGATCAATTTGATATAGACTCTGTGGATGACACTGATCCCGACCTATTGCCTTCTAAACCCTCTCTACCAGATGAGACAACAAGCTACCATGAGGTACTTAATAGGGCTGCACATTATCGTAAAGTCAATCAATCAATCACTCAATCAATCAGCATTTGTAGAGAGCAGCACTGTCACCCCAGGGGTCTTTGGGCGCTGAGGGTGTTGTGTGTCCGTCAAAAAGCCAGATCTTGAGTTTCTTTCTGAAGTCCGCCGGTGAGAGTGATGCTCGGAGGTGGAGGGGCAGGCCGTTCCAGGTCTTTAGTGGAAAAAAAGAGGAACCCCTTCAGACTAAAGGAATAGGGTACTATACAATAGTGAGAAACAGTATCCTTTGGCCAGTATTATATCATGTAGAGTATTGTTATTTCGTTACTATCTCATTCAAGATGTTTTGGCCATATAATACCGATAGATAATCTCAACGCCTAAGATATTAGAAAGATATAAATCGATTTGATAAAAATATTTCATCAAAAACACAAAGTTAAAAAACAATTGACATAATCCATACACATTCAGTTACAAATGGCACTAAAAATAAATGAATCGGATTTGTTTACAATTCAATGACATAAAAAAGAGAGTACATGACCTAGACACACACACTCTGTCATTACCAATATTCACATCTGTGATAAGCCAGATTCATGGGCATGGAGCCAGGTACTGTCACATTTTTTGGTACTCGTTGGCTGCAGCCCTTGCACAGATTGTGTTGTAACCAGTGCGCCGACGCGTTTCGATGGATGACTTATATCACCATCTTTCTCAAGACAAAGAATAAGACCCTCTTAGAAATTAAAGTTTTTTGCCTCGAACAGTTAAAACCACCCATCATGGGTGAGAAAAGCTGTTCCAGATGTGCTAGACAAGTCAAACACTGATGTAGGGGATAGTTGCCTCCTATTTTCTCATCAGGCTACTCTTGAATATGTCTTGAATCACCCAAGAATGGACAGACAGAGATACGCCTGCACTGGGTAGGTGGCCCGAGGACATGCAGCACTTCAGCCCAGTTGAAGATTAAAATTCTTATTGTAGGTGTCTGTGATGTCAAATATCGACTCCAGCCTTCTCACAAACATACAGCCATGCTAGCGATCTCCTTATTCAAGCATGTCAACAATCCCTTTTATAATTAGGGTTTCTATTGGTGCACGCTCCTGCGTGTTATAGTCTCGGCCCGTATTCAAAATGATGATGCCAGGTCTTGGCAGTGATGTAGGAGAGGGAGCGCCCCCGTTGCAGCTGCGATGGATGCGAGGGGTGCATGTGGGGGAGAGCAAGGTGAAGTGCAGATGCCCAGCAGGCAAGTGGAAGGTCAGTTGATGTAGGATGGTCCTTGTTTCTGTAGGGATTTTATGCATGTGTGAGGATCTTATACTGACATCTCTTCTGGATGGGTAGGCAGTGAAGGTTTCTGAGGTGGGGCGTTATATGGGTCCATTTGGGGACATCCAGGTTGAGGCTGGCTGCGGTGTTCTTTATGGTCTGGAGTCTTTTAAGGAGTTGGGTGGCAATTCTGGTATAGGGAGTGTTGCCGTAGTCAAGGCAGCTGGTGACTAGGGCCTGCATGACAGCCTTTCTGGTGTTGATTGGCATCCTTCTGAAGATTCTGCAGAGCATGTGAAGGACGTGGAAGCAACTGCGCTGACTTGTCGTGGATGAGGCTGAGTTGCGTGCGTGGTCTGTCGGTGTGGGTGTTGGTCCGGGTTCCGCTGGCTACCAGCTCTGGTCCCATGCGAAGGTGTTCTTCTGTTTTGTCGGTGATGAGTTTGAGGCAGCTATCTATCATCTATTTGTATACGTCGGTCATGGCATTGCGGAAGTTGGTTTTGGCATTGGCAGGGTTCTCCGTTAGTGAGATGATAAGTTGAGTGTCATCAGTGTAGGAGATTATGTTGAGTCCATGGGATATGACGACATATGCGAGGGCAGTCATGGAGATGTTGAACAGGGTGGGGCTGAGGGATGATCCTTGGGGTATGCCACATATGATGTCCTTGAGTGCCTTGGTGAAGGGAGGCAGACGGATGCTCTGTGTGTAACCAGAAAGGAAAGAGGCGATCCACTTGAGGATGTTCTGTGTATGCCAATGTTGTGGAGCATGTAGATGAGGGTGTGCTAGGAGACGGTGTTGAATGCGGCAGGAGGATCAGGGCCACAGTTTCTTTGTGAACGAGGAGGGTTCTGATGGCACAATGTCATCTGTGGCGGCAATCAGCAAGGTCTCAGTGCTGTGGTTGGCACGGAATCCTGATTGTGAGGTGTCTATTAGGTGGTGTAGTTTCAAGCATTCGGTGAGCTGTTGGTTGATGGCTTTCTCAGGTACATTGGCTGGTAGGGGAGCAGGGAGATTGGTCGGTAATTTTTTTAGGTCGCTGGGGTCGACAGTAGGCTTCTTTAGGAGATGTCTGACCTCTGCGTGTTTCCATCCTCCTGGGAAGGTTGCTGTGGAGAAGGAGATGTCGAGAATGCTGGCGAGTTCCATGCTGATTATGTTGGCTCTGAGGTTGAAGAGGTGGTGGGGGCAGCGGTTGTTCGGTGCCCTGGAGTGGTTGGTTTACATGATTGTTGTGGTGGTCTGAGTGGTGAGCGGAGACCAGGGGCCATATTACAGATGAGTGGTGTTCCCTGTGGCTGCCGGGTTGGAGAATTCCTTGCTAATTTTGAAGAGTTCCTTGGTGTGGTTGGCTGCGGTGTTGATGCAGTCAGTGATGGCTGCTCTCTTGGCTTCCTTGATACGCAGATGGTAATCGCAGAGGGCAGCTTTGTGAGTGGTTCTTTCAGAGGGGTCCTTGGTGATGCGCCATCGCTTCTCGAGTTGGTAGCAGTTGCGCTTGGCGGTTCTGAGCTCTGGGGTGTACCTGCTGGCTTGTTTTTAGATTTTTATGGTTTTTGCTGGTGCCAGCGGGGCGACTTGGTTGGCGCATTTGTTGATCCAGGCAGAGAGTTCTGGACTGCCTGATCAAGATCTGCTGAAGTTTCAGGTTGTGTGAGCTGAGGGTCTGAGTCCATTGAGTTTCGGTTACTTTGCTCCAGCTGCGGTGGGTGGTGTTCTGGTGCTTGGCAGTGGTATTTTGGGCATCAGAGATGGTAAAGTGGATGATAATGTGGTCGGTTCAGGTGAGTCCTGGGACGTTGATGAATTTGATTCTGTCACTGGAGGTAAAGATGGCATAGTGTGTGTGTCCGGCTTTGTGCGTGGGTTCGGTGAAAAGTTGAGTGAGGCCAATGCTTTTGGCGTTCTCCAGGAGGGAGCTAGAGTTGGAATTGTTGAGGTCGTTGACCTGAAAATTGGGATCGACAAGCAGGACATAGTAAGCAGCAGTGGAGGCAGGTGAAGGGTCCTCTGGTTGATTGTGGGGAGGATGTGAAGCAGCTGCTGTTGTGGTGTCTGGTGCCAGGAGTTCTTTGGTGTCATTATGGCTGATGGAGACAGGACCGTGGTCCAGGCACTGGGTGCAGCGGTGTGCCAGCGGTGTGCCTATGTGTGCGGTCGCCCGGCAGCCTCCATAAGCAGTCCTTGGAGGCGGGAGTGGCAGTCTGGGAGGCGGGAAGGCTGGAAGTCAGAAAACGTTTAAAAACCGGCGGGCAAAACAACGATCAAGTGTCCAGAGAAACAAGTTGAGCCAAATTAATTAAATACATTAATTTAGCCAAATTAATGAAAAATAAAATTAAAACCCCAGGAGTGAGTACTAAGTCACTACACAATGATTAGTAAAGTGGATCTCCACTCATTGCAGGACGAGGATGAGTAAGTCTCATAGGACAGTACAATGTTTGTCTATGTTGAAAAGGATGCTTAAGTCCACAGAAGACATATTTAAGCAGCCAGCAAAGTCCAGGATAATAACACAAAGGGTGGACCAAAAATATAAGCCATGTACCTCAGATCCTACATATATCAAGGGTTAAGTTCCCCATGATTCTTTGGTAGTTCACACTGCCAGAAAAATGTCTAATTCCCAAGGCATTGGAGATGCTCCTCCAACAGACAAAGAGAGCAAGAAATATGATGACAGGAAAATGTGTTGCAGCACAAGCAGCCAATCACCTCTGTATAGCTAATTCAGTAGGATTATTTTCCTGCTGTAATAGAGCCCAGCGGGACGAGATGAAAGAGCTTCTTCAGCATCTCCCTAAACAATATTGCCAAAAAGAGGCCCAGTTGTTGGAGGAAAGGAAAATCATTTCAAATTCCACCATACAATGTGCACTAGATTCAGCAGATGCAAGTGCAAGGATGTCAATACAAGTATCATTGTTAGGCGCCGTGCATGGCTTAGGGTCTCAGGTTTAAGCCTGATGTCCAACAACATTTACTTAATCTACCTTTTGATGGTGAACATTTATTTGGATTACAAGTGGATGATATATTAGGGACAGAGACACCGCCAAAGTCATGGGTGCATTACCAACATTTCAGTGCAGGGCTTCCTTTCGGAGAGGACAATATCGAGGTGCATCAAGACCTGGCACATCTACAGACACAGGCAATACTCAAAGCAGCAAGGCTCATTACAGTCTCAATATACCAGTGGGACAGTCTGCAGACCACATTAGAAATTAATTGAGGCAGAGGCTATGGTTCCACCTCCAAAAGCACCACTCTGACTAAACAGCTACCCACCAAGCATCCCCCTCAACATATAACAGCAGTACGGGGATGGTTGCAATGTACCAACAACACTGGGCACAAATTGCCCCCTATCAGTGGGTCCTTTCCCTCATAAAAACATACAAATACCCCACCCACAATACCACCATGAACACACAATATGTCACCAGAACACCTTTCACTCCTCCAAGAGGACGTCCAAGCTCTGCTTCAAAGAGAAGGGGCTTTATATATAACTTGTCCCAAAACAACACCAGGGACCTTGGGTATATTCCCTATTCTTCCTCATTCCCAAAAAGGATGGGACTTTAAGGCCTATTCTCGACCTCATGCCACTCAACAGGTACATTTCCTCAGAACACTTCCACTTGGTCAAATAGCAGGAGGTAATACCCTTGCTACATCAAGGAGAATTCATAACAGCCATAGACCTCAAAGTTGCCTACTTTCGCATTCCAATACCCCACACCGCATCAGATCTATCTCCTTTTTCAAGACAATGGACTGCACTATCAGTTCAAGGTGTTGCCATTCGGAGAACTACTGCACCAAGAGTATTCACAAAATGTCTATCAATGGTAGCGGCTCATCTCAGAAAGGATGGGCACACATGTTTCCATAGCTACACAATTGGCTCATAAAGAGTGCCACCAATCTCTGTGGTAAACAGTATTAACAACGCATGGCATTACAACGCGGTCATTACAACGACCGCATTGTTAGTTTGCATACGTTACAACACAAGTTGGAACAATGACTTGCATTTCTAAGGGGCAGAAGGTGTTGGATTTAAAATCCAACACCTTCCCTACTGTCCACACAGACTGGAGCTGGAATAGTAAATTATACTATTTCAACATCCAGCACCCCTTACAACGCAAGTCGTTGTTCCGACTTGCGTTGTAACAGTATGCAACCGCGTTGTAACGCCATGCATAGTAAACACGTGCAAAATAAGGTGGCATATTCATCTCTGCAGGACACACAAACGTTATCTCACTTCTACACAAATTAGACTTCACACTCAATACAACAAAATCTGACCTCCTACCCTTGCAAGTTGCGCAATTCTTAGGTACAACACTAAACTTAGTTACAGCCAAAGCCTATCCCTGTCCATAAAGGGTACAGAAGTTTCAACTAGCATTATCTCTCTTTCAACCACATCATCATATCAAAGTGTAAACAGTCATGAGTTTTCTTGGAATGGTTGGGTCATGTATATCCATAGTCCCGAAATGCACAACTACATATGTGCACCTTCAATGCTCCCTTCGGTAACAATGGTCTCAAGCGGAGGGGCATCTACGGGATCTAGTGTTGGTAGGGCCAGCGACCCATCACTCTCTGCAGTGGTGGAACAGCAACAACCTTCTTGCAGGGTCAACCCTTCAAAGCCCCAACTCTTCAAATCACCATTACCACAGATGCCTCCCTAAAGGGTTGGGGGGCAAATAAGCAGGAACTTTCGGTACGCAGTCGAACCAACTCAAAGACATCAATCATCTAGAGCTTTTAGCAATTCATCTAGCTCTAAAAGCTTTTCAGGGCCACTACACAACAAGGTAGTTCTGGTCCGTACTAGCAACATGACTGGAATGTATTATATTCAATCAATTAATCAATCATTTGTAAAGCACACTACATACCGCGAGGGTCTCAAGGTGCTGGAGGGGAAGGGGGCCGCTACTGATCGAACAGCCTGGTCTTGAGTATCCTCCTGAAGGTCAGCAGGTCTTGGGTCTGTCATAGGCTCAGTGGGAGGGTGTTCCCTGTCTTGGCGGTGAGGTGGGAGAACGATCTCCCACCGGTGGATGTTCTTCGGATGCGCCGGACGGTGGCGAGTGAGAGGTCGGCCAAGCGTAGCTAGTGGTTGGGGATGTAGAAGGAGAGCCGTCTGTTGAGGTATGCTGGGCCGGTCTTGTGGAGTGCCTAGTGTGCGTGGGTGAGGAGCTTGAAGGATATCCTCTTGTTGACGGGGAGCCAGTGCAGGTTTCTCAGGTGGGGGTTGATGTGGCCGTGGCGTGGTACATTGAGGAGCAGTCGTGCCGAGGCGTTTTGGATGCATTGTAGTCGTTTGATCAGCTTGGTCAGGGCTCCCACGTAGAGGGCGTTTCCATAGTCGAGTCTGCTGCTGACGAGGGCCTGGATGACTGTCTTTCTTGTATCTGTTGGGATCCATCTGTAGATGTTGCGGAGCATGTGGAGGGTGTTGAAGCAGGAGGAGTAGATGGCGTTGACTTGCTTGGTCATTGAGAGTGCTGAGTCAAGGATGATTCCCAGGTTGCGTGCGTGGTCGATGGGTGTCGGGGCTGCCCCCAGTGCCATCGGCCACCAGGAGTCGTCCCAGGCTGAAGGGTTGGAGCCGAGGATGAGGACCTCCATCTTGTCCGAGTTCAACTTCAGACGGCTGGTCTTCATCCAGTCAGCGACGGCCTTTATTCCTTCAAGGAGGTTGGCTTTGGCAGTGATGGGGTCCTTGGTGAGGGAGAGGATCAGCTGAGTGTCGTCGGCATTGGAGATTATGTTGAGGTTGTGCTGTCGGGCTACGTGTGCGAGCGGGCCATGTAAATGTCGAACAGCGTCGGACTGAGATAAGATCCCTGGGGTACACCGCAGATGATCTCGGAGGCTTTGGAACGTAATGGGGGGAGGCGGACGCTCTGGGTTCTGCTGGAGAGGAAGGAAAATGTCCAATCCAGAGCCTTGTATTGGATCCCTGCGGCGTGGAGGCGTGGGCGTAGTGTGCCGTGGCAGACGGTGTCAACGGCGGCAGAGAGGACAAATACAGAGGGGGGAACACACTCTCTACAGCTCTCACTCATAGCATAGCCGATATGACATTGGGCCATACATCACGAAATCTACCTGCTAGCAGAATACCTACCAGGGATGGACAACTTCTTCACAGATATGCTCAGCAGAATGCATGAGCAAGTACATGAGTGAGGAATTGACACAACCTTTCATTCATACTTCAAACGGTTGGGAACCGCGGAGATAGATCTATTTGCAACACAACAGAACGCTAAATGCCAAAGCTTCGCCTCCAGGTTTCCTCACCTACAATCCAAATGCAATGCCCTATGGATCAACTGGTCAGAGATATTTGCTTACGCTTTCCCCCCTTTCCTACTCATTCCTTATGTGGTTCTAAAGTTAATACAAACATACTGCCTATGGTAATAGCCCCAACAGGAGCCTGCCAAGCATGGTTCACAACCCTACTATCCATAGTACAACATGAGACGTTACCTCTCTGGCCACATATTCTAACTCAGGAGCACGGGAGGGTAGCATATCCACACAGCTCAATCTGGCAATTCAGCTTCTGAGGTCTTAGAATTTGGACCCCTTAATCTCCCACAAGAATGCCTGGATATTCTAAAACAAGCACGTAGACCAATTACACATGCATGTTATGCGGCTAAATGGAAAAGATGTGTTCATTACTGTTTAAACACACAAATCCAACACTCCTCCCTACAGTACAGGATCTCATTGGTTATCATTTTCATTTGCAACAAACATGCCTTGTGTATACATCTATTAGGCTACATTTGGCAGCTCTAGCTGCTAACATGCAAAACAGACAACATATGTCACTTTTCAAAGTTCCAGTGATCAAGACATTTATGGAAAGACTAAAAAGAGTCATCCCACCCTACACCCCACCAATATCAGTCTGGAACCTTAATATTATTCTCACTAAACTCATAGGGCCACCCTTTGAACCACTGCATTTCTGTGATTTACTGTTCCTCTCATGTAAGGTAACTTTTTTGGTAGCTATTCCATCCCTTAGGAGGGTACTTGAACTTAAAGCACTCACATTGGAAGAACCCTTCTTCCAAATCTATCCAACAAAATTAGTACTTCGTTCTAATCCAAAGTTTTTTCTAAAACTAGTTTCGCATTTCATGCGTATCAAACAATAGAACTCCCAGTGTTCTTCCCTAAACCAGATTCAGTAGCAGAAAGAGCTCTACACACACTCAATGTTAAAAGAGCGTTAATGTATTACATAGAAAGAACATAGGGCCCGATGTAGGTACCAAATACCGGTCGGAAACGGCCGATTTCGGTAGTTTCCGACCGGTATTTGGCCTACTGAGATGTAGGGGACCTTTTTTGTCCGATTCGGTATTTTACCGATTCGGTAAAATTACCGAATCGGTAATTTTACCGATTTTTAAATTTGGGATGTAGGTGGGACTACTTTCTGTCCCACAGGCCCTTCAGATTCGGTATTTTAACACCCAATCCAATTGGGTGTTAAAATACCGAAATCAGGTGTGCATGCACATGTGTGCATGCACGCCTATGCCATGTGACAGACAGACATGCCCTTAGGGCATGTCTGTGTGCCACATGGCTCACATGCCTGTTTTGGGGGTGCTAGAGGGTGTCAAAGTGACACCCCCTGCACCCTTGCACAAATCGGTAATTACCGAATCGGTAATTACCGATTCGGTAGTGCCCATTGATTCCTATGGGCTTCAAGGCCCATAGGAAGCAATGGGGGATACCGAATCGGTATTTACAGAATCTGTAAATACCGAATCTTACAGATTCGGTATTTACCGAATCTGAAATACCTACATCTCCCCCCCTCTAATTTACCACTTCATAAATACCGATTCGGTATGATTCGGTATTTATGAGGTGGTAAATGTAGATTTACCTACATCGGGCCCTAAATCTTTTAGTAAAATGCAACACGTTTTTTCTTGCTTTTTGAAAACACCAACAAGGTTCCCCTACATCCAAAGCTGGAATAGCCAGATGGATAGTTAGATGTATTCAAACTTGCTACCGCAAAGCAAAACAATCACTTCATATAACTCCACAAGCTCACTCTAAGCGCAAAAAAGTAGCCTCAATTGATTTTTTAGGAAATATACCATTAACAGACATTTGTAAAGCAGCTACATGGAATACCCAAAATACATTCACAAAACACTATTGTGTTGATGTCTTAGCTAATCATCAACCTAGACTGGGTCAGGCGGAATTACGAACACTTTTCCAAACATCTACCTCAACCACTGTCTAAGCACCGCTTTTGGGGTGCATTGCTTTGCATTCAATGAAGACGGCTGGAATGCCAGAAACCGGTCCTCAGAAGCTTGTTTCCGGTCCAGGGAAGGCATGGCTTGGCAGTTCGGGCTGGACTGTTCCCATGAGGCACAGGATCAGACTGATTTGCATATGGCCATGTCTGAACTGGGGTGGTGTGGAGTGCTGTGGTAAATATAATTACCCGGGCATAATTTCTATACATTAATAATAAAGAAGGATAGCTCATAAAATGAGAGGCAGAGTCCGTGGTGTCCGAGTCAAAAGGGCTTTATTTCAATGGCTCGAGCCAGGGGAGAATCGGGTTCCATCACCACTAAGGTTCAGGAAGGGATATCTAACGTTTTATTCACATCACACATTATATATAGTAAATCCATACAATTACAATGAATACAGTAGGCGGAACACTCCAGGCGGAGCAAGTAAAAGAGAGAGATAAGAACACATGGGCGTAAAAGAAGGCGTGTAAGGAGGCGTACACGTAGGTGTTCACTTGACGAGTCATAGGTGTGTCATAAGTGGGTGGATGCATAGAGGAGATCTGCAGTATCAGCAGAAACCTTTACCCTACATGTGCGCGTAACCGGTCATGACGTAGAAATGACGTGTAACTGGGGAGAGCTGGGGGCTGACTTTAGCACTAGTAGAGGAGTCTGGAGTCTGGGATGTCAGAACGACCTGCACCTTTGGCATATCTGATATCTTATGTTTGGAGGATGTATAGTCTGAAGTAAAGGTCTCTCGAGTAAAGGCTGTTCATCACTAAACGCTAGTGTGTGCATATATTTCTTCGTGCATTGTGTGGGGCCATGGGCCTACTATGGCAACGGGTTCAGTAAATCACTTGCATGGAGACAGGAAGGCTAGGCCCTATGCTCTGCAGGCGGAAAATGTTTACCTCCTTCACTAGACTGGAATGTGTTTTTACGGAGCTGAGCAGATAACTGTAGGCAAAATACCGTCTTGGCAGGCAGGGCAGGCCGGGCACCTCTCGGCTGAGCAGGGAGTAAGGGAGAGGTCAGGGATGCATACCTAAACTGAAGTTTTTCAGAGTCAGAAGAGGCTCGGAGCCTGAATTCAGGGCCTGGCTCGGCTGGGCCACAAAAACGTGTGCTTTCTCGATATTTAAACGTGTACCATGAAAATGCATTGGCAACGTGGGCCTTAGTGCAGAATTAACGTTTCATTCATGAAAGGCCTAATAACTGACATGCCAACATTAGACGGAAATGTAGGGGCATTATAATAATAAGCACGGGAAGGGAATTACATGACAACATGGACATACATGGGGCATAGGTACGTGGATAGGGTGCGAGTGGGGGGACACACTGACCACATAAAATTTCTGTTTCCTCATTCCCTCCTTGTCCCCTACTGCGCCCTTCAGGATACATCTATTTTCATGAGACCATCTATTTGTTCATATAGCATCATTTGCTCGTCTTTTTTTATTCGAGCCCGGGAACGTGAACGTGGACGGGGAATACAGGCAGTGGCACACAAGCCGCAAATCGCTGGGCCACATTGCATACAGAGACAGCAACTGAATACTACGAGCAGTATTATTCCTAGAAATGACAACACTTTCCATCCCCAGGCGGATATCACACTCCAGAGCCAACCGGACCAAGTCCAGGTGCCTGGATTCTGGTGTATCTCGTGAGCTATCTTATGGAGCCTTGTTATTGCTGCATACACTGACGGTGCGTTATTAGGAATAAACACACAACAACTGGAGCCGATCACTCTACAAGCCCCGCCCCTATCGGCCAAGATGACGTCAAGAACAAGGCGGTTCTGAAGAAC
Organism: Lissotriton vulgaris; assembly: GCF_964263255.1. Classification (NCBI taxonomy): domain Eukaryota; kingdom Metazoa; phylum Chordata; class Amphibia; order Caudata; family Salamandridae; genus Lissotriton; species Lissotriton vulgaris. The sequence continues at coordinate 1,369,726,814 of NC_141696.1, forward strand.
AACAAGTCTCATAGCAGACTGCTCCTCAGTTAAGTTACCTAAGGCAGAAGTAGTCTCATTCACTACTGCTTCCAAAGTTCTTGTTAACCTGCGTATTAGTTTACTGTTTTGGATGGGACCTATGAAGAAAAAGAATCCTCTATTAAAATCTGTATATTGCTCCCACGCTGTCTCAGTCTGATCGACAACCGGGGACTCGGTCTCCCTCTTGTGTCTTACATGTACGAGTTGGGAATCTCGATGATAATGGGATGGGGCTAGAAAAACAGGTGGCAGTAGGAACGCAATATAACACGTTCCACCCCAGTCTAAGGGCAGACGTACATAGGCTGTCTGACCGCCAATGAAATAAGAATGGCGGGAAGCTTTGAAAGTAGACTTCCCTTTATCACTGAACTCGACCACAGTATTACAATCACTGTGTCCTAAGTGCACTGAACCATGCTTTCGAACGCATAATTCACCTTTTACTGGTAGGACTGTTATAAACGGTGAATCTGTATTGGTCTCGGACTGGACATTCAGAATCATGAGGCTAAGGGAAACATTCCCTAATTCATACACTTCATTTTCTAGATCTGTTCCTCTCCTTTGGGGAAGACCGTCTTCGTCTGGAAAACATGCCTTATTCATAACAGTATTCAGGTCTCCCCATATCCAATCGCCCTGGGAAACTGTGAACTTACTATCTAGTGATGACATTAAAGCAAACCAAGCTCCGCACGAACCATTGTGCGAAAACGGATAAGGAAAGAGGGGCAGAACTCCCTTCATTTTCTGATAAGGTGGGAGTCGGCCGCATACCCAGCAATTTGTAACATTGCTGGCCTGGTGAGAGTGATGTAACATACGAATAAAAGTGTTGTTGCGCAGTGATAGTCGATATGACAATTCATGGGGTGGCAGGTCACTGAATGTGTGCTCTAAAGTGTCATTGAAGGAAGAATGTATGTGTGAACCAAGAGGAGGAAAGAAAACATGTAGCGTCAAGCTTATACATATGATCAGTATACTTAGAAAAAATATAATGATCAGAGTTACTATGCATCTACTGCGTAACGTTTTGCAGTATTTTCGTTTCATCTCTTTATGCCTATCTCTCTGGCTATTTGGGTCTACGATCTTATACATGTCAGGAACCTGTCTAACCGCTTCACCCGAGGGGGACTTAAACAATTAAACGCTATCTGACTTACTAGACCGCAGCTTTTGTCTATATTCCTGTTGCGGAGTCTTTTCTAGAAAAGGGGGTTTAAAGTCACTGTTATCGGGACAGTCCTTAGAGTCTTTTGCTAACCAAATCCATGGAAACGCTTCACATGATGGGCGTGGAGCCATCCCTTACGTCCCTCGACCTTGACGGCGGTTCTCGTTGTTAGCAGGACCAACTTGGGAGCGCGCCAGCGGGGCTCCAGAGGGCTTGAACGGTCGAAATTTCGAACACACACCAGGTCTCCCGGAACGATTTCGTGAGACTTCACCTGGGTGTTGTCCGGGAAGGCAGCTGCGACCTGTGAACGACAAGAAAGTAGTGCAGACATCAAGGAAGCCAGGTAATCTGTCAGCATAGTACTGCCAACATCTGTAATTTTTCGTGGCATAGGCGTACCCCACATATTCGGAGGTCTACCGAAAACCACCTCATACGGGGATTATCCGGTTCTGGAATGAGCTACCATACGCATGTAAAAGAGGGCAACCGGCAAGGCTACCATCCAATCCACGCCTTTTTCTGCACAGACCTTTGCTAGTTTTGTTTACATACAACTACGAGGACATACTTGAATCCTCGACATCTGTCCATCTGAATATAATCCATCTGGAGGACTTCAAAAGGGTGGTCAGGAGGATGAAATCCACCTTGTTCCACGGGAATGCCTTTGCCTGGATTGAACTGACAACAGATCATGCAGGTACCCACTTTCTGTTTTGCTGCTGCACGTAAATGCTTGTTGAACCAGATGTTCTGTATACTGTCTAACATGGCTTTCTCTCCTAAGTGTGCTGGACTATGTGCTGTATTTATGATAACTTGAACCATGGAGTCGGGGAGAAACCATGTGGCTTTGCCTTTTGTCATCCATCCCTGATCTGTCTGGACCCCTCCTTGTTCAGTCCATTTCTTTATTTCGTCTGGAGTGGCATGTGTCTGTATGTCGAGCACATCTTGTGAGGGAGCCCTGACTGTCATGCAATTTGTCGGTGATGGTACTTCAGTCTTTGTCGTGTCAACTGGAATGTCTATTTGAGTCTGAGCTGTAAGTTTAGCTGTTCGGTCTGCCAGGTCGTTACCCTAGGAAATAGTGTCAGTGACTTTCGTATGTGCTTTGCACTTCATGATGGCTATTGCTGTAGGCAAATGTATTGCATCTAACAGAGCTTGAATGAGGGGGCCATGCTGTATTTTGGCCCCATGGGAGGTCAGAAAACCTCTCTCTTGCCAAAGAACACCGAAGTCGTGAACGACTCCGAATGCGTACTGTGAATCTGTGTATATGTTTACTTTCAAGTTCTTGGCTCGTATACAGGCTTGGGTCAGAGCAATGAGCTCTGCTGCTTGGGCAGACAGGGTGTCAATTCGTTGTGTTTCTATGACTTCAGTATCAGTGGTCACTGCATATGCGGCCACTAACTCTCCTGTGCTTGTTCTCATGCATGAACCATCCACATAAAGTGTCAGGTCTGGGTCGGGTAATGCAATGTCTGTCAAGTCTTGTCTCGGCTTCGTCACTGTGTTAATTACTTCCACACAGTCATGTGGTGCAGAGTCTAGTGTCTAGTGTGCTCGAAGGTAAAAGTGTAGCAGGGTTCAGAATATTGCATCGTCTGATCTCTATGTGTGACTGGAACAATGTCAGTTCATATCCTGTCAGTCTTGCTATAGTCAGGTGCTGTGTCTGTGTCCTGTTCAAGAGAACTTCCACTGAGTGCGGAACCTGTACTGTCAGGGGATGTCCTAACACTATGGAATCACTTTGTCTGATTGTTAGAGCCGTTGCTGCAACTGATTTTAGGCACGCAGGCAGAGCCTGGGCCACTGGATCCAATGTACTAGAAAAGTAAGCACAAGGCTTGTGCTTTCCTGCCTGATCTTGTGTGAGAACAGATAATGCTGTGCCATCGCGTTCAGTGACAAAAAGTGTAAAAGGTTTGCTGTAACATGGTGTCGCTAAAACAGGTGCTTGACATAGAGCTTTCTTCAATTCATCAAAAGTGTATGTTCCTGAGTCCAAGGGAGGACAGTCAAAGTCGCTGCCTCCTATGTTGTCAACTGGATGAGTGGTTTGGCTAGATATGCGTACTGGGGAATCCATTGTCTGCAGTAAGAAGTAAGGCCAATGAAGGCCCGTACTTCCTTTTGTGTCTTGGGCTGTGGAAGATGTGCAATTAACTGAATGCGGTCAGGTGTCAGCTGTCTACCCCTCTTGGACAGCAAGTGTCCAAGGTATACCACTTGCTGGGCACAGAATTGTAGCTTGGAAGGGGACACTTTGTGCCCCTTTTCCGCCAGGAAGTATAGGACTGTCAGTGATGCACGTTCGCAGTCTCGTTCTGTTCGTGCTGTGATCAGAAGATCATCAACGTATTGGAGCAGTGCAGTGTCAGTAGGCATGTGAATACTGTCTAGTTGTCTTTTCAATGCTTGGCTGTAAATACTAGGACTTTCTGTGAACCCTTGAGGAGCCCTCGTAAATTTGAAGCTTCGGCCATTTAAACAGAATCCGAAGAGGTATTGGCTCTCCGGATGGATTGGGACACTAAAGAAGGCGTTCTTGAGATCAATTACAGTAAAGAACGTCGCTTCAGAATCAATGGCAGTCAATAGTGAAGAGATGCCGGGGACCACTGGGTACTGGGGAATTATACATTTGTTCAGTTCTCGGAGGTCAATCACTAGTCTGTAGACAGGTGGTGCATTCGGGTCAGTTCGTTTAAGAATCCGAATGATAGGAGAATTACATACATTGGAGTCAGTTTCTGCAACCACTCCCTGTGCAATGAGTTCGTCTACAATCTTCAGTAATGCTACTACAGCATCAGGTGGTAACTTGTATTGTCGGATTCGTGGCAGTACAACTCCTTGCTTGAGTGTGACGTGGTATGGCGTAATGTGCATATAACCTACATCAGTCGGACCCTGTGCCCATAAATGCTGTGGTACATTCTGAAGTCTGGGGTCAAAATCTCTCAACACATAATGTCCTTTAAAATCACGTAAAAACAATCTCACTCCTTCCGGAGAACAACAAATCACTGCTCCTAGTTCTTTCAATGTTTTTATACCAAGCAAGTTTTCTGGACATGATTTCGTAAGCAACAAGTCTGTAGTGCGGGACAATGGACCGACTTCTAGGGGAACTGGCTTTGACACTTCGTTAACAATAGGCTTTCCTGAAAATCCCAGGGAAATAGTCTGTGAGCCTGAGAGGGGTGCCCCTGGAACCTCGTCATGACTGATGGTAGTTCTGCTCGCCCCTGTGTCAATTAGAAATTTTCTGTCTTTCCCCAATACATGACTATGCACATAGGGGCCCTCTTCATCTACAGGAACCTCAATAAGGGGCAAGCCAACCTCCCTCTCTAGGCTGTTTCATGAGTACTGTTGATAATCTGGGTAGTCTGACTGTGCGTACTGGTACATTTGTTGCGTGACATGTTGTGTGGCAGCAATGGGTTGGGGTACAGCTACTGTCTGTTGCGTGTTCTGTGGCGTTTGCGTGTTCTGCGGGATGCTATCCTGTCTAGGAGGACGCGGTCTTTCTTTCGTCTTGCCTGTAGCTATATTGTGTTTTAGGACAGAACATTCATTTATATAGTGACCTGGCTGTTTACAGTAGTTGCAATTTCCTTTGACAGGAGGTGCTGAATGGCCGGGAGGTGCCGTACCCTTTTTCTGGCCATCGGCTGGAACTGATTGAGCAACTAGTACTTTCATTTTTGTATCTTTCATGCGTCTCTTTTTGCGTTCCTGTTCTTCTCTAATTCGGTTCTGGTGGTACTGTAACATTTGTAACATTTGGGAAGGGCTATTTGCTTGCCAGGTACTTTCAACCTTCAGTACTCTATTTTTGATCTGTGATAAGGAATTCTCTACTAATTTGGTCACAAAAAGATGCGGGTACGATTCACTACTTGTCTTCAGACCACTATTAATAAGAAAACATTTTTCGAATCTAGAATAAAAATCACTAGTGTCTTCATCTTGTTTCTGTTTGCAGGCTGAAATAGCATCCCAATCTTCCTTTTTAGTAGTCAATAATCTCGGCAAAACCTGTATTAATAGCTCGGGTAAATCTTTAGCTTTGTCCCCGAGACCAGTACCAGGGCCTCGTCTTTTATCTTCGTCTTCTAATTCTGTCCAGTTAATCTTTTTCTCTCCCACCTCCCACTCTTTTTCTTTAAGTTTTTCGTAAATGCCTGCTGTAACAGTACTTTCAACATTTTAATGATATCAGCGTATGTATACTCCCCCATGCGGAGCATGTCTTTTAATTCTCTGTGGAACCCCCCCGGGTCTTTATCATGACAAGGCAGTCATTTTTTCATTTCCAATAATTCCATTTTCGTCAATGGTGTGTAAACAAATACTCGTTGAAGCTCACCCCCTGCAGTTCTAACGGGATGAACCTCTCGTAGGGGGTTCTGTCTGTCTATATAAAAGGTCTTCCTTTCTCGGTGTGGGGCAGGAACCAAGTGCGGGGTCAGAAAAGTCAAGTACTTATGTCGTTGATCTAGAATGACATTAATTAATTCGGTACCTATGCCTCTCCATCTTTCTAGGAGTAAATCGTCCAATAATTTATACAAGGGACCTGGATCAGAATGCTGACTCTCATACAGTGTGATGAGGTGTTGAATCATGTAAATACCAGCTAAACGCTGTTCTTCCGGAGGAAGACTCAAAAATGTTTGCGCTACTACGTCATCTTTATATATGTTGGAATTACAAGCCCATTGGACTGCTGACCGGGCTAGTTCCTGCTCATGCATAGTACTAAGTTCGCTACTACCTACTCGTTTTTTCAGTGCTTGTTCAGTAGCCTGGAATAGGTGTTCGAGGGAATATCGTTCTGGTATTGGGGAGAGGGGACGTTTATTGTAATCTAGGCGAATCGGTCTATCAAACGGTCTTGCCCTACCTACGTAATTCATTTTATCCATATCCTCTGTTACTGCATCTTCGTCCTCTGAGACTTCATCGTCCTCTTTCTGGGCTTGCTTTGCGGCTTGTTCTTTCTTGTGTATCTCAAGTATTTCTTTACGGATTTCCCTGTACATCCATTCTACTCTATTCTGTGTATCGTGTTTACCAATAGCTATATTGTCACTCCAAGTCATCATACCTTTAGTTACTTCTTTATCTGGCTGGTCTCGTTCCCTGATCAAACAATTAGCCAAAAACTGTAAGAGCATACGTTGAAGCTCCACTTTTCTGTTTGCCATGGCCTCATGTATACTTTCTGATCCCTCCCCCGTTCTAATGAAGTGGTATATTCTGTCTAGATGTTCCCTCATGAGGAAAAAACATGAAGGGGTGTTCCCTTAGATAACAAAGTTCAACTCACATCAGAAGTTTGGCCCACTCACCACAACGAGAATAAATTTATTCAAAAAAGTTTTTAATTTTCATTTTTTGCATATAAATATAAATATTAACATGATTTTTAGATAGATAATTCCATTTAAGCAGTAAAAAACATTTAGAAAGAATTTACATAATCAAAAACATGTAAAAACAGTCAAAACCAAGGACACGCAGTGATACTACAAAAAAGGTACCAAATAGATCCACTCATGCATCCAAACATCCCTTTTTACAATAGATGTTCCCTCATGCCTGGTAAAGTAATCAAATAGTCTGCAACGCCTCTTAAACGTATTGAGTATATGAGCATCGCGCCCTCACCCGGTACTGGATCATATATACAATCAGTGAGGGACTGTCTAAGAGTTGCTGATGTCATTGGTTTTGGCGTGTGTTGTAGTGCTATGTCTCGTAGTGATCGTTTTATTGGTGGTGGGGTGTGCAGTATGTCTCTAGAGGGCCCCCCTCCCGATGCTCCTTGACTTGAGTCGCCTTGGCTTGAGTCGGCTTTTACTGTCAGCGCTGCCGCTGGTAATGCGGTTTGATCTTGTACTACGGGTGATGAATGAAAAGGATTGGTAGGGAGGGTGGCAGGAGGATTAGTAGGGCTGGTAGAATTGATAGGATTGGGAGGAGGTAAATTCTCATTTACATACTCTGGAGCAGCATCGTCTAAATAGGAAGAAAGAAAAATGTCCGCTGCGGTCTGTTTATGACTACGGAGTTTAGTCGGGATCAATGGTGTCGGCAAGTTACTGGGTACTTCCGGGGTCACTTTAGGTAGGCCCTCGGCGAGGAGGGGATACATGCCTTTAATAAGGGCATTTCTTTGTCTATCTAATTGTTCTGCTTTAACCAGTTCACCTTCTTCTTTCAGCTCCTTTTCCTTGGCTTTTTCTAATGCTTCTCTACTTCTCTCTGCTTTCTGGATTTCTTTCTCTGTTCTTCTATGCGCTTCTTTACGCCACAATTCTATGGCATCTTTCTGGGATTGTCTACCTTTCTTTTTCCACAGTGCTTCCTCTACTCTCATGATACAATCAGCATCCCATGTCCCTGAGACAGGCCATCTATATTTCTCTTCCAGGTCCTTCGTGTAATCTACCCATAAATCTAAGTACAGTATGGCATCTAGGCCATGTTTGTGGTACATAAAAGGTCCAGGAGTGTCCCTAGGCGGGACGGGAACTGCCTCTTCGAGTATCCCTTTCCTGGTTCCTATCTGACGTAATTTCGAAAACAACGGCATGTTTGAACTAGCTTGAACGAAAACACAATAAGCACAATAATAGACTGTGAACAATCATTCATACCACGACATTAAAACATTAGAAACAGACATTAACCAGTACATAGAATAACACAATTCTAAAAATCCTAAAATAAAATACAATACTGGATGCACTGCTAGAACAGTACAGTCATACCGGTCTCATAAAGAGACACGTCATTACCGCATCCACCTAAATGGACACGTCTTTACCGGATCTGTGTACCCAGACCCGTCTTGACCGGGCTCAAATAAATGAACCCGTCTATATGCGTTCCCAACAACGGTACTCACCGGGAAGCAAAACTGAAGGCCTCGGAAACTTGATACTGGACTGGACTGCTACGGCTTCTGGTACGGGTACTGCTGCTTGCTGCGCATGCGCTTCAGAAACAGGTGGGCCTCGGGATACCTCGGACCTTGCTCTCTCGGCTTGGGCTCTGGTCGGGATGGTCCGCAATCCTCACCGCCTCGTGTGGATGTCTGGTCGCAGTCTCCGTCTCCTCTGTGGGCCTGAGGGAGTTAGCAGGAAAGCCCGCGGATGTGCACAATGAGTCCGTCACGGCTATAGAAGGGGTCAGGGGGCTGCGCTTACATCGCCGGCGCGTGGGGAAGGGGACTGGTCCCTGTTCGGGCGCCATATTAATGTGGTAAATATAATTACCCGGGCATAATTTCTATACATTAATAATAAAGAAGGATAGCTCATAAAATGAGAGGCAGAGTCCGTGGTGTCCGAGTCAAAAGGGCTTTATTTCAATGGCTCGAGCCAGGGGAGAATCGGGTTCCATCACCACTAAGGTTCAGGAAGGGATATCTAACGTTTTATTCAAATCACACATTATGTATAGTAAATCCATACAATTACAATGAATACAGTAGGCGGAACACTCCAGGCGGAGCAAGTAAAAGAGAGAGATAAGAACACATGGGCGTAAAAGAAGGCGTGTAAGGAGGCGTACACGTAGGTGTTCACTTGAGGAGTCATAGGTGTGTCATAAGTGGGTGGATGCATAGAGGAGATCTGCAGGGTCAGCAGAAACCTTTACCCTACATGTGCGCGTAACCGGTCATGACGTAGAAATGACGTGTAACTGGGGAGAGCTGGGGGCTGACTTTAGCACTAGTAGAGGAGTCTGGAGTCTGGGATGTCAGAATGACCTGCACCTTTGGCATATCTGATATCTTATGTTTGGAGGATGTATAGTCTGAAGTAAAGGTCTCTCGAGTAAAGGCTGTTCATCACTAAACGCTAGTGTGTGCATATATTTCTTCGTGCATTGCGTGGGGCCATGGGCCTACTATGGCAACGGGTTCAGTAAATCACTTGCATGGAGACAGGAAGGCTAGGCCCTATGCTCTGCAGGCGGAAAATGTTTACCTCCTTCACTAGACTGGAATGTGTTTTTACGGAGCTGAGCAGATAACTGTAGGCAAAATACCGTCTTGGCAGGCAGGCCAGGCCGGGCACCTCTCGGCTGAGCAGGGAGTAAGGGAGAGGTCAGGGATGCATACCTAAACTGCAGTTTTTAAGAGTCAGAAGAGGCTCGGAGCCTGAATTCAGGGCCTGGCTCGGCTGGGCCACAAAAACGTGTGCTTTCTCGATATTTAAACGTGTACCATGAAAATGCATTGGCAACGTAGGCCTTAGTGCAGAATTAACGTTTCATTCATGAAAGGCCTAATAACTGACATGCCAACATTAGACGGAAATGTAGGGGCATTATAATAATAAGCATGGGAAGGGAATTACATGGCAACATGGACATACATGGGGCATAGGTACGTGGATAGGGTGCGAGTGGGGGGACACACTGACCACATAAAATTTCTGTTTCCTCAGTGCAAAAAAACCGATGGATTTGGGCCCAGATCTCTGTACTGGGGTGAATGTATGACATTGTTCTGCATTCTGTCCATCAACTGTGCGGTTTGCATTTGTCACCCCAAGTGGGATGGGTATGCTTAGACGTGAGTCCCATGCTCTCCACACCACTAGATTCAAGCAAGCCGGGCTGAAGACTTCAGGAATGCCAGAAACCGGTCCTCGGAAGCTTGTTTCCGGTCCAGGGAAGGCATGGCTTGGCAGTTCGGGCTGGACTGTTCCCATGAGGCACAGGGTCAGACTGATTTGCATATGGCCATGTCTGAACTGAGGTGGTGTGGAGTGCAAAAAAACGATGGATTTAGGCCCAGATCTCTGTACTGGGGTGAATGTATGACATTGTTCTGCATTCTGTCCATCAACTGTGGTTTTTGCATTTGCATTCAATGCTAAGCATATGTACCTACGGCCAACACATGCTACGAATGGAATGTTAATTACCCTGAAATCATCTGTTCGTAGCTTGTAGTGCCATAGATTCATGTGCACTCACCCTCCTCCCCGGAATCTAATGCTTGACGTACTTAATCCGTTATTAAAATGTTACCTTATATAATCTTTACTCGCATGCTCATCTTTTCTATCACTATACTGCTCCTATCCTACGCTCACCCGATGAGCCTAAAACAATCTATCGTAGGAGCCAATGACCATGCGCAATACAGACTATAGGAGGAGTCACTATACCTGTTGAATAAAGCACGTGTTCAAAGAAAAACAAGTAACATAACCCTTTTTTATGCAGTTTCAACCCTCACAAAAAAACTACAGAACGAAAGGGATCCCTCACTCCAACTGATATGGTGGAAATAGATATTACTGACATATCTAATTAACTATTGATGACAATAGAATGCCTGTGCATAGAAGGACAAGGATTTCTCTTCATTGTCTAGGCTCAAAGGGGCAGAAAGTGTTCTAAAAGTTTGCAGAACATTACATAAGGTAGTACATAGTAATGGTAGTCATAACTGCTATGCTGTTATTTCTGGTGTTGGCCCCTGAGTAAACTTAATTCTCCAATACTAATGCTAAGCATTGATTAACACTGAAATAAGTGGACTATAATGTGCTCAGGGGATGCCTTCTACAAAGTCCATCATTGCAAATCATGGTGATATATGAAATAGTATTTTTCTTATTTTGCAGGCCTTCCTCAGGTCAAAGAGCTCGGGCTGGAGGTGTTTCATGCCGACACCACGTTGAAGGATGGCAAAGTGGTAACCAATGGTGGTAGAATCCTGGCAGTGACATCTATCAAGAAAGATTTTATGTCAGCTTCACATGAAGTCACCAAAGGGCTGGAAACCATAAAGTTCATAGGAGCAGTCTACAGAAAAGACATAGGTTATCAGGCAATAGCGTTCCTCCAACAGTCCAGGTGTGTATGAGAAAGCATCATCAGAGATAATGCTTTGATTTTTAATGCCAATGATGTATTGCAAAAGCTTTACATTACGCAACATGAGCACTGCTGCTTTGTCAGTCTTATAACCCTACTGAGGTTTCCTCTCCATTAGCCAGCAAAGGGCGCATAGTTTTGCAGCAAAGGGAACAGTTGTGTGAATTGCAGGAGTACATTATTGTACGTAATGTGCTGTTTCTTAACATTAAAGGCCTGATTTAAATATTTAGCGTAATGTAAAACCTGATGTTCAACAGCAAGCTGCTCAAGTTAACAGCTGGTGGGATTATTTTGGGTGGCATTTCCAACAACATAATTACTGGCATTGTATTACAACAATGTGGTTGTATTTTACTGCCAGTGATTTCACAGGTGTCAACTCTGTCATATTCGTAAAGAATCAATGTATTTTAATGTACTGTCTATCTCTCAATCAGATCTAAATATGCGTAGGTGAAACTACTGTATTTCTGTTATTTTAATTTTTAGGTCGAGCTCTCTCGACCTATTGTCACTGAGTTAGCTCTGAAGGGAGGCAGGACTGGGTACGAGCAGATTTGGTTATGTGGACGCGCACAGCAAGTCAGCCTCTCAATCACCCGTGCAAAACACGAGCGCACGGACACCTCCCCTCCCCCTACAACTAAGCCCCACACCCACACACTGACATGTGCACACACACATTCCACCCCCCCTCCTCACCGTGTTCTTTCCGCGTGTCCCTCTCCCTCCTGCAGCAGGTTAGTCTCGGCATCGGCATCAGGCTCCATGTCTTCTCCGGCGATCCTCCTCAGCTTGCGTACACGCTCACGGCGACGGCGTCTCGTGCACTCTCACCTCGTGCACTACTCTGCCTGAACCTGGGGAAGGGGATCGTTTTTGCGTGTCTCGCGCTGGTGCACATGCAGCAGTTCGCCGGCGGAGGCTTAGTTGTTCGCCCAACAGCTGCTATATACCATGCAGGTTTTTATAAAAACACTTTCACACATGTTTAAATTATTTTTTGTTTTATTTACCGTTCCAAGTGCCGTCTGTCGTCTTCGAACAGTTAAAAACAAAAATATGCACGTCATTTAGGGCACCATCGGGTCATGGTCTGTAGCCGTACATTCGTGTGAATGCATGACTGTGCTTTTTTTATTACGGAATGAAGATAGCACGATTGGCACTGCTACACTTTACATAAATTAGTTTTGCACAAGGAAAGGTAAGGCGAGCGAAGTGAACCGACAGGAGTCAGCGCGTCACCTGTCTGCTGCTTGGGAGTTTCATTGCTGCTCTCGGGTACTGCAGAAATAACTGCCTGCTGCGCGCCTTCCGCCTCGGAAGGACGGGTTTTTAGAGTCAACAGATACCTGTGTGTGTTTAAACTCTGCAACAAACTGCCCGGGAGCCAGTAGCTGTGTGTTTTTAGATTTGATGAGTAATGGCGCTTGTTTTTTAATTGATTTGAATTCCGGTTTTGATTAGAAACTTTAGACTATGAATCCATAGTCCCAATTTTCTGTGGTGGCAGAGTGAGCGGAAAGAAAACATCTAGGCATTGCCCCAGTCCTTAACAGTAAAACACAGATAACTTTGACATCAGGGTGAGCATAAAGACTGCTCCTTAAATAGTCAGAGAAACAGCAACTTACTGTAACTGTACAGCGCACATTTAAGCCTCTTTTCACGTACCCAGAAGCCTGAAACTGTAGTCCGGTTGCTGCTGCTTCAAGATGAAGTCCAGATGTACCTTTCAAATCTAACAACTGACCATTTCATGTCCACGAATCACATCGTGTTCAGAGTCACCAGTAAGAATGAAAGATCCTGAACGCCCGGGTTCACAACGACAGCTGATGACTTGAGGGTAAGTCATTATGTGTTGGACTTAGACTGGATGTGAACCCCAGTAACACTGGTTGAGCTGCCAAGGTCAAAAATCTTCAATTACAAAAATGGGATGCGGCATAAAATAAAGAAGAGCAATTAGGCTGGTGTTTTTCACGTTAGATCACCCAAAAGTCATGGCTTGGACAGTCACCCTTTGCGGTCAGTCTTGAGTTAAAACGAGTTCTCACACAGCACACTTTTTTTAAAGAACTTTATCACTGCTGTGGTGCAAATCAACATTTGCCCCCACTTGTGTGTTGCGATGCAAAATTAAAAGACTTCCCTTTCCATTTTTTTCCCTTCTGCCATTGCGATGAACGCTCTCCAGTAAGCCAGGAGACACACAATTGAAGGAAATCAGTCACAGCTTCTTCTGTGGCGAGCAGCCTCAGCCTGACACAACGCACTAGGGTCAGCAGCGTCCAGAGCATGGTCTGGCCATAGTCGAGGTGCTGCAGTCCTGGTGTTGGGAAGGCCGGTCTCCCTTAGCGCTCACGTTTCCACTTCTGACACCGCCACAAAGACGTGACAGTCAATTAAAAATGTGCATGTTTTTAGCTCTCACAGAGGTATTCTTGAGACATTACTACACCGATTAAAAGTAAATGAATTTAAATAGATTGGATTTCAAATCAATTAGTGTGTGGAATCTGAATAATACTTGAACAAAATAAGCATTAGGGAGAGTGGGACGGGCACTGGCCTTATGTAGGCAGAGAGAGACAAGTATTTTGAATAAAAAACAAATGCGAATTGGAGGGATGCGAGTCAATGTGTGCATCACTTGCTCAGCCTCCACACTCGGCCTCTCCTTCAGTTGTTGTTAGCTGCCTTGCCTGTCACTACTCACTTTTATTCCAAAGTATTGCTTCCAAAATCTCAGTAGAGTGTGGGAAGGAGGACTCTGCCACTGTGGATTTATCCCGAGTTATGGATATACCAAACCCTAAACCTGTCATAATGTAGATCCTGACCCACATTGTAGCAAATGCCCATTTATAATATAATAATTGGGCCTCCCAGTTATATTTTTTCTGTACATTTCCGTCTGTATTTACCCATATTAACTTTTAACTTTTTCTCACCTTATTTGCATTAATACATATTTATTTTTAGATCAGGGAAAAATGAAGTTGCCATTAGTATTTTTCCGTATTTATGTAACTGATACATGTAAACCACACTTTGATGCCGGTAGAATTTTAATGCGCGGAGCAGACATATACAGTCCAGTCTTAGGAACTAGCCCATGCATATCTGGAGCTACTTAATCTTCATTAGTAAAACTCTCTGTTTTCCACTCAATGTGCTATCAGAATGTACAACCAATGGCCTGGCAGTGACAAGTGACAGCATAGAGAGACATAAAGACTGCATTTTTCCATCTTTAAAAATAGAGATTCTGTGTAAGAGATGGAAAATCCAGAGAGAAAATGACTCTTTAAAGGATTTCCCTTCCCCTACAACGCTCACTTGGCATGACGTCATGCCGTAACTTCTCCACTAGTGAGAAGTGAGCGGTGTGAGCTTGCCCACATCGATCTGCTCACCTGGCATGCTGTAACTTCTCCACTAGTGAGAAGTGTCACGATGCGCACATCGATGTGCCTGGTGTCACTGCAGTCCAGAACAACATTGAAAATGCAATAGGTCTCGCCTTTGATAAAGTTAAAGCCATTTGCTTTGCTAATAGTATTGTATAGCAAAGCACATGACTTTAACTTAATAAAAGGCGAGACCTATTGCATTTTTAATGCTTGTTATGTATTAGGGTCATCCTCGTCTTCCTTCCCAAGCCAAAAAAATATTAGTTCAATCATTGATACTCTCAAGGATAGACTATGGAAATGCAGTCTACTTAGGGCCCCAATCGCAGTAATTACGAAACTGCAAACGGTTCAAAATTGTGCAGCCAGACTACTGCTAGGAATGTCCATCGCTTCTCGGCTAAACCTGCCCTTCGCTCCCTTCATTGGCTTCCAGTGAAATAAAGAATCAGCATTAAGGCCCTCTGTGTTGTTCACAAGTCCCTGCAAGGGAATGGGCCACCAATAAACTCGACCATGATCCACCCGTACAAGGCCATTAGGAAATTGCGCTCGGATGAACTTCACTTGATTGAAGTACCAAGGATTAAGAGGGTCAGAAGCGGTGGCCAGCTCTTCTCTTATAATGCAGTCAAACTCTGGAATGCATTGCCACTATATATACGCAGGAAACCTAGCCACACTCCCATCCGAAAACAATTCAAAACACTGCGGTTTCCTCTGGTCACTAGTCTAGCCCAGCGCTGGAAGACCCCCGGGTAGCCATGCGCTATATAAGTGTCTCATTTCATTTCATTTAGAATACTGCATTTCATTTTGCCCCTCTACACACAGATGGAACTGAAGTTGCTACTCTATCTTTCAGTGGATGTGAGATTTCAGGTTATTCGTAGATTTTGAGGACCATGGATTGATTTTTTTTTTTTTCACAACCAAGTTTATTGGAGCATAAGAATGACATACATGTGGCACCTTCCCACACCAAGATCACCACATCAAGATCAATGTATCGATAATATACACAAGAGATAGTAATCAATCATTAATGAAGCTCAGCTTTAAAAGAAAAAGACCCCCCCCACCACCCAACCGAACCCCAACTATACCCCCACCCGCACCCACTGACCACCCCCCCTTCCACACATGTACAGAGGCAACATAAATACGGTGTGCATAAGAGAAGCAGGTACAATGCAACCCGGGTTGTGCCAGTAAGGCCAGAGACAGTGCTGCGATCATATGTCCTCCTCCGGTTCTGCCGGGGGCTCCAAGGATAAACCACGGTAGTCGGCCCACCGCTTCCAGATCCTGAAGTGCTTGCGCGGGCAGCCCCGTGCCTCAAAGATCGGTTTCTCAAGACCCATAAAGTAGTCCAGCCCCGCCTTCCATGCCGACAGGGGGGGGGCCCTCACAGATTTCCAGGCCCGAGCCAAGTCACGCTTGGCGACCACCAGGCCCAGCAGTAGCAGATGACGCTTATAAATGTTGCCCCCAACCCCTTCCATGATGTGCAGCAGGCCTAGCCGGTGGGTACGGGGAAGGTCCCAACCCAGAACCTCAGACAGACAAGTCCATACGCCCCTCCAGAAGCCAGCCACGCGACCACACGACCATACTGTATGCAACAAGGTGCCAGGCACTTCTCCACACCGCAGGCACTCCGACGACGCAATCAAACCAGCCTTCCACAGTCGTTCACGCGTGTAATAGGCCCGGTGCAGATACTTGAATTGTATAAGGCGGAGCCGGACCGCGATAGCGGCGCCACGTGGGGACTCCAGGGCCTCTCTCCAGTCGTCCTCATCCAGGGTGCCCACGTCCACCTCCCAAGTTTCCCGGAGGGAGCTGAGAGTAGACGAGCAATGAATAACAAGGGTCTGATAGATCCTAGAGACCTTTTTGTCCCCCAAATCACCCATAAAGACTTTTGCCTCGATCGGACTAAACTCCGGGAGGGAGTCGAGGCCGGCTATACTAGGGGCGAGGGCATGGCGTAGCTGCAGGTAGCGGAAGAACTGGGTCGAATGCATCTGAAAGTCCACTTGGAGGTCAGCAAAGGATTTGAGAGTCGCGCCGGACATGACGTGGCCCAGTTGCGTTATTCCGATAGCCTCCCAACCCTCGAACCCAGCCAGGGCCGCTAGTTCCGGGAGCAGACCATTATGCCACAACGGCGTTTCCGCCGTTAATTTGCCCCACCATCCCATGCGGCGCAACGACTGCCGCCACACTGCAAAGACGACCCTCGTTACCGAGGGCAGCCCACGGCGTATACGCGCCGAGTGGAGAATGGTGTGGAGCGTACGGTCACCCATAAGGTGCCTTTCAAGAGCGTACGCCGGATCACCCCTGTCCCCGTACCACCAGTCATTAAGGACAAGGAGATGCGAAGCTTGGTAGTAGGAGAGGAGATCGGACGTGGCCAAGCCGCCGCAGTAGGTGGATAAGAAACACGTCTTCAGGGCCACCCTGGCTGCTCCACCTTCCCATAGGAAGCGGCCTAGCACGGAGTTCACCTGGCGGAACCATTCCATGCCAATAGGGTGCGGGAAATGTTGGAGTTGGTACAACAGCCTTGGCAATGCCACCATCTTGAAGATGGCCGACCTCCCAAAAATCGTAAGCGGCATCCTGGACCACGTTTTAACATCCGTCTGGACCCGTTCCCACACTGGCAGGACACTACGAGACCAGGCCACGGCCCGCGAAGTCGAGAGGTAAACACCCAGGTACTTCAGGCCATCCGTCGCTACACGCAGGTCGACCGTCCAACCATCGGTAACCGCTCCACCACGTAAAACCCATAGGGTCGATTTAGAAGGGTTAAGGGTAAGCCCAGAGACTTCGCCAAACCCCCTCATGATCTCCATGATGCGAGGGCCAGAGCGCCGCAGGTCCGTAAGGAACAGGAGGACATCATCCGCGTAGAGTGCAATTTTATCTGTAAGGGTATCGCTCCACACAAATCCTCTCACCTGGGCGTCTAGTCGCACCCGCGACGCGAGGGGCTCCATGGCCAGGGCAAATAGGTACGGGGACAACGGGCAACCCTGGCGGGTACCGCGGCCAATTGGGAAGCGACCCGAGACCGCGCCTGCCACTCGGACCGACGCCGTAACATTGGTATAAAGGAGACGGACATAGGAGAGAAAGACTGGTCCGAGGTTTAGGCGGGCCAACAATGTGAAGAGATACACCCAGCTCACCGAGTCAAAGGCTCGGTCCATGTCCGCCAGGAGAAGTGCGGCTTGTTCATCTCCAGCGCTCATGGCGTCGACCGCTGCCTGCGCCCGCCGGATATTATGTCGGGTGGCTCTGTGCGGCATGAACCCGGCCTGGTCGGGGTGGACCAGGTCGGTTATGTGGGGCAGAAGGCGATTCGCCAGAGCTTTCGCCAAGACCTTGGCCTCGATGTTGAGGAGGGAGATAGGCCTGTAGGAGTCGTGGCGGTCCGGTGCCCTACCAGGCTTCAAAAAGACCACTATCTCGGCGTGGCGCCAATCAGGAGGTAGTTCGCCGCCAGACCGCGCTGCCTCCAGCGCATTGCGGAAGTGGGGTCCCAGCTGAACGTGGAATTTTTTATAAAATTCGGCAGGATAGCCACTTGGGCCGGGAGCTTTCCCGGTGTTCAGCTGGCCAAGGGCTTCCCCTAGCTCCTCAGACGTAAGCGGGACCTCTAAGGCCAGTCTAGTCTCCTCCGGGACTGCCTGAGGGAGTAGGTCATCTAGGTACGAGGCAATCTCGCTCTCTCCCAGTGGGTCTCGGGGAGCGTATTGTGTCTCATAGTAGCGGGCAAAGCTGGCCGCCAGTAGGTCCGGATCGGTCATGACTGAGCCATCCTCCGCCGTGAGGCCGGGCAGCTCCAGGGGCTGGAGCGTCGCCTGGCATAGTCTATGCAGCATGGTGCAGGACTTATCGCCCCACTGGTACACCCTACTGCGCGTGGCGAGCCATGCTAGTCGGGCCTCCTCATGAAGGACAGAGGAGTAAGTCTGCTGTGCCTGCAGGAGCCGGCGCACCACACCATCCTCACCCCCAAGTCTGCTACGCTGCTCCAACTCCTCCACATGGGCCGCGGCTGCCACAATGGCCTCCCGGTGCTCCCGCCGGGCCGCCGCGCACCAAGCTATGTCAATGCCCCGAATCGTGGGCTTCAGTGCCTCCCACACTACAACTGCGCCGGCGTCCCCCACCAGATTCTCGCGCCAGAAATGGTCAATTGCCTCCCGAAGGTGCGCCACATAGTCCGGCCGCTGCAGCTGCCAGGCTGACATACGCCAGCGAAAAGGTTGTCGTTTAACGGGGAGGGTCAGAGTGGCCAGGACAGGGGAGTGATCTGAAAGGCCCCTGGGGAGTATCGTGGCGTCCCGAACGCGACTCAGGCAGGCCCCCGGTACGAACAAGTAGTCGAGCCTCGAAAAAGACCCATGCACCGCCGATACATATGTGAAGGCCTGTACCGCAGGATGAAAATGCCGCCACACATCCACCCAGCCCAGACTGCGCACCGTCGCACTCAACCGGGTGGGGGCAGCCGCGGGGGGGGGGTCAGACACCACATGCACTCGCCGCCGGCGGTCCAGGCCCACATCCATGACTTCATTCCACCATGGATTGATTTTTGCAATGCATTTTACTTGGTTCTTCCTAAACATCAGCTTCAACAGCTTTATTTGATTCAACATTTAGCCTCTGGACTACAGCTGGGACTCCCTGTTGGTTACTCATCTCTCAACTCTCAAAAATGTAATTGGCTTTCCATAACCTTTGCCCCTGGCCCATGGGGATTAGGTGGGCCCGCTTCGGGTTCCCTAATACGTTTCCACCCGCTGTTTTGCCGCAGAACGACGGGCAGAAAGGGATATTGTAATCCCCACTTGGTGCCTGACAGGCACTGCCGCCATTCTGGGACTACAGGGAGGTCTGAAAGGCGGTTAGATACAGACCGCCTGCTGGGACCGTGGCGGTCAGAGTTTCCGACCGTAACCCGTACAGCAGCCATTATTATATAACGGAAGGAGATCCCTGTTCCGATGGCGGGGAGACCGCCATTGTAATCAGGCCCTATATTTTTGAAAATATTTCTGCATCACAATATTTTTGTATTACACTAATTCTTTTCCGTTTCTGTCCCTCAATAGTTGTAACTCAATATTTTATCCAAATATCCTCCGACTTACCCAGCACTGATAAGTGGACTACAAGAGTCAGTTGACCTCCTGTTAAACTATAGGAACATAAAAGCTACAAGCAGTCCACATTCATGAAGAGCCAGACAACCAGTTCCAACTGATATTGCCCTGGACCCTATTGGGGGCTTCTACTAAAGTAAGTCCTCACACTTAAGTGGTGTCCCTAATGTCCTGGGGTCCTTAGATAAGTGTCAAAGGGTACTGCTCCTGCCTAACCCTAACAACTGGGACTTAACTTTTTCAAGACTTTTTGCCTAGAAAATTGACAGAAGACCAGAACCAATACAAGCTGATCCACCAAGAGCGCATTGCCGGTGGGCCAGATTTCGCCATATCTCCCTCAACATTCTCCACTTCACGTCAGAATATGTCAACACCAGGGTTGCTTTGACTCCATCCTGCAGCTACCTCAACACCAGCATTTTTGAGAACTTGATTGATGCTGAAGACTTCCAGAGCACACAAACCCTAAACTTTTCCCAGCTTTGCTCACTGCCTCCTTTCAACTCCAGCAATATTTTTTTCATATTAGTGCCACACTTCCCCTTAAGTCTTGTCAGTGTACGGAAGTGTGGTTCCCTTTAGGTATGTTGAATGGGAAGGGGGTCCCTCTAGACTCACAGCCAGAAGCTCTGCTTTTTAGGTCTCGGCCTGCGAAAGACTGCGCACATGCGCAGTCAAGCTGGCGAGACTTAATGGGATAGAGTGAGTTTCTCTAGCGAGGTTAAGCCCTGCCCCTCTTCTCCATTGGCTGGCCTCCTAAACGGTGGCCAGCCATTGGAGAAGAGATCCCGGTGACATTCTTCTTTCTCTTTTTGCCCCGTCCTTTTCAGACTGGGCTCCTTGACTTACTGCTGGCGTAAAAGGTTTCTTATCTTCTTTATGGGTCCAGATGGCCCCATAAAGAAGATAAGAAACCTTTTAAGTCAGCAGGAAGTCCGGGAGCCCAGTCTGAAAAGGAATGGGCTAAAAGAGAAAAGTTTATGCGAGCGATGATTCTAGAGTTGTGGTAGGTCGAGTTGATTTGGTATTTCGTTTTCATTTCCTGGCCCCTGCCCTCGAAAGACTTGCTTTTATCAGTAGTAGGGAAGAAAGATGGAGGACGGATCGCCAAGCCCGGAATAATAGGAGAGAGCCCGCTCCATGCACACTCACGCCGCCCTCCCTCCACGCACACTCACATCACCCGCCCCCAACACACGCTCACTCGGCCCGCCCCATCATGCACACTCACGCCCCGCTTCACGCACACTCACGCCCGACCCGTCCTGATTTGCCCATCACCCATCACTGCCAAGGAGGGAAGCTGCCGGTGATTAATGGCGATGCTGCCACCCTGACCGAGCGAGCAGAGCCAGGCATCGGGCCTCAGCCCCTCCCTCCAGGAGCCATCGGGGCACCCACTGCCCCAGCAGCAGCCCCTCCCGCTGCAGCAAAGCCTACCCTGCTTTCCCAGCCCCCACCCCTTCCTAGAGCCCCAGCACTTGCCCTCCCCATACCATAACACTCCACAGCTTCCACCTTGCCCCCAAGGGACCTCTTCTGCCTTAGCAAGCCCCTTTCCCTGGCCCTCCTGTATCCTCTGACAGCTTCTCCCGCCCAGCCGGCAGCCCTGCATCCGAAACCACCATCCGCTATCACCCAAGCACCCACCCGCTGTTATAGCAACCACCCAGCCACTGGGGCACCAGCTGCCCCTTGATCTATCCTCACTAGCCCCCAGCGCCCCCAGTACCGCAGCCCTGGCAACCCCCAATCGCCCCTCCCGCACCAACATCCACCATTTCCAATAGCACAGCCCTTAACTGTTGCCTCAGCAACCCCCTGCCGCCACTGCAAAGAGCCCTCCCCTGACCTCTGTGACCCACCCCTTGTGACCCCCACAATGCCACCCCCACCGCCTTAACAGAGTAAGAGCCCGGGACTGCACTCCCACCAGTGACCTACAGGGCACCCCCAGATGTGCACTGTAGGCTCTGCGCTCATTCAGCTGTTTTACTGGAATTCGAACCTGGGACCGGCATATTACACATTCACAGATCTCCGCAGTCCGTGCATCAACCTGCTCAGCTATCTGAATTGGAATTTCCTACCAGAAGTTAGCGGACAGAGGTCCGCATCGGGTGCACAACCCACTCGGCTATCTTACCAGGACTTGAATGGATTTACATGTGGCACCCAGACCTCTGCGGTGAACAGCTCTACGATCTGTCTGTAGTGGAAGCTTGGGAGCTGTTACTGCAAGCTCCAAACCTGCCGAACTACCTTGCTTGCATTGGGCCCGCAAATGGTCCACGCACTTCTGCAGCTGGCACTCTTGATTTGCACTGACGCTTCTGAACCCCCTCAGGGCACTCAAAGCTAAGACCTGCACAGGTGCATTAACCCACTAACCTTTCTTATTGGAATTTGAGCGGCATGTCGCTTTGATTTCCCCTCGGAGCATTGCCCCACTGGACTAGCATCATAGTAGAACTGGACCCCCTGGCCTCGGGTCGCCGCCCCAGGTGCATAACCCCACTGGAACAACTTCCCAGGAGTCGAGCCTGTGACCCACGGGTTGCACCCGGATCTCTGCCGCAGGTGCCCTAACCCCCCTGGAGATGCTGCCCGGCTCCGTCCAGATCCCCGGGAAGAGCCTGTCCAGCGCCAAGGTGAAGGATGTGGTGGACAGCCTGCGGGAGAACTCGGTGCGCCTGCTGTCGTTGCGCGGCTGCCGCCTCTCCGACCAGAACTTCGGGCGCATCTCCCGGGGCCTGGCCGAGGCCCACTCCCTGGCCCAGCACAACCTCAACCTGGGGATGGTGGGCAGCCTGGAGCAAGTGCGGCTGCTGGCCGAGGCCCTGCAGTCCAACCGCTCGGTGCAGTCCCTCTTGTGAGTGTGAATGACTCTCTGATTACAACTGCAATTACAACAGTTGTGTGTGTATAGCGTCTAGTGCCACCAGCAGCCGTACTTATAGCAGGTTTGTACGTATGTGCAGACAACCGCTCGTGCAGTCCCTCTCGTGAGTATGAGTGAATCTCTGATTACAACTGCAATCTCAACAGATGTGTCTGTATAGCGCCTAGTGCTGCCAGCTGCATTCATTATAACGGGCTTGTAGTTGTGCAGACAACCACTCGTGCAGTCCCTCTTGTGAGCGTCACTCTCTGCTACTACGGAGTACAACTGTAATGTTAATATGTGTGTATGAAGGTATAGCGCCTAGTGCCGTCAGCAGCATTACTTATAGCAGTCCGCTCTCCTGCTGCCCGCGGGTGAAGAGGATGGACAGGTGCTTGTGGCTGTAGATGAGACTCAACATGTTGACCTGTGTAAACTGCTAGCTGTGTCTCTGCTAGCTGCGAAGCGGGGTGGACACAAGGTGCGAGAAGTGCAGGAGGCGGGTGTCTTGGGTGAGAAAAACATGGGCAAGACCCGCGAAGGAGCAGACGACATGATCTAAGATGGCGACGTGCAGTCCAACCGGCAGATGTACTACACTATCCACAACACCTTCCCCGATCTCCAGGTATCGCTCTTTCGGGCCTGCTACTGACAGTAGCCCTGTGTGTGTGTGAGAAAGAGAGAGATGTGCGCTTGCATATCTCTCGAGTCCCAACTACTGTCTGGTGGTCACTGGCAACTTCCCCACCACAAGATTTCTCCTATAGCCCACCATGCAAACCATCCTCTCACTTCATACAGTTGTTAATCTCCACGGATTTCAACTATACCAAAATTTAGGGCTAACAATCTTACCTTCGTTAGAGAATCAGCAGTTTAGTGGCATATCCTTGCGTTTGTAGCTCATGTCCTGTGTTATGAAAGTTGATGTTTTGTTGCCTTTTACATTGTGTCTGTAAATTAACCTCCATAATTAAACATTGATCATATCCTTCCATACTACCTTGCCCACCTAGTCCTCATGACTGTCTTCCCCAGTAACTGTTTGATGTAATCCATGTCATCATGTTATATGATTTAGAAATTAATTTCCTAGTCCCTTGTCATCAACAGGCAAGTGTATAATGTGGGGCTCTGTGTGGGCATGGGGCTCTCTGTGTGTGTGTGGGGCTCTGTGCATGTGGGGGGCTCTGTGTGTGTGTGTGTCTGTGTGTGTGTGTGTGTGTGTCTCTGTGTGTGTGTGTCTGTGTGTGTGGGGGGCTCTGTGTGTGCAGGGATCTGTGTGTTTGTTGGGTTCTGTGTGTGTGTGGGGGGGCTCTGTGTGTGTGTGTGTGTGTGGCTCTGTGTGTGTGGGGGGCTGTGTGTGTGTGTGTGTGTGGGGGGGGCTCTATGTGTTTGTGTGGGTCTGTGTGTGTGGGGGGCTCTGTGTGTTTGTGTGTGGCTGTGTGTGTGGCTGTGTGTGTGTGGCTCTGTGTGTGTGTATGGCTGTGTGTGTGTGTGTGTGTCTCTGTGTGTGGGGCTGTGTGTGTGGGGGCTGTGTGTGTGGGGGGCTCTGTGTGTGTGGGGGGTTCTGTGTGTGGGTCTGTGTGTGTGTGAGTCTGTGTGTTTGTGTGTGGCTCTGTGGGTGTGTGTGTGGCTGTGGGTGTGTGTGTGGGTCTGTGTGTGCGGGGCTGTGTGTGTGTGTGTTTTGGTCTGTGTGTGTGTGTGTGGCTCTGTGTGTGTGTGCAAGTGTGTGTGTCTGTGTGTGTGTGTGTTTTTGGGGCTCTGTGTGTGTGCGGGGCTCTGTGTGTGTGAGGGTCTGTGTGTTTGTGGGGCTCTGTGTATGTGTGGGGCTCTGTGTGTGTGTGTGTGTGTGGGTCTGTGTATTTGTGTGTGCCTCTGTGTGTGTGTGGCTCTGTGTGTGTGTGTGGCTCTGTGTGTGTGGCTCTGTGTGTGTGGGGGGCTCTGTGTGTGGGTCTGTGTGTTTGTGTGTGGCATTTGCGAGAGAATAAGCTATTGGCATTGTAAATGACAATGCCATTTATTTATTTGTTCGATTCAGAAAAGGGGGTGGTGATGAACAGAGTGTCTGAATTGAGCAGACCACTCTTAGCCAGTCCAAAGATCAGGGCTTGATCCATCACCGTTATTTATCTCACTGCCCCATCCCAGCTCAGAACCTGGCTATATGCAAATCAGTCTGTCCCTGGCCCAGTGCATCATGGGAACAGGGCAGACTAAACTACCAAGCCAATTCTTCACCAGAAAGGAGACAAGCTACCGGGGACCGGTTTCTGGCATTTCAGCCGTCTTCGGCCAGGCTTGCTTGAATCCTGATGGAGCAGTGAGAAAGGGACTCATGTCTGAGTATACCCTGCCACACCTATAGTGGCCAAAAACGATTCAGAAAAGGGGGTGGTGATGAACAGAGTGTCTGAATTGAGCAGACCACTCTTACCCAGTCCAAAGATCAGGGCTTGATCCATCACCGTTATTTATCTCACTGCCCCATCCCAGCTCAGAACCTGGCTATATGCAAATCAGTCTGTCCCTGGCCCAGTGCAGCATGGGAACAGGGCAGACTAAACTACCAAGCCAATTCTTCACCAGAAAGGAGACAAGCTACCGGGGACCGGTTTCTGGCATTTCAGCCGTCTTCGGCCCGGCTTGCTTGAATCCTGATGGAGCAGTGAGAAAGGGACTCATGTCTGAGTATACCCTGCCACACCTATAGTGGCCAAAAACGATTCAGAAAAGGGGGTGGTGATGAACAGAGTGTCTGAATTGAGCAGACCACTCTTACCCAGTCCAAAGATCAGGGCTTGATCCATCACCGTTATTTATCTCACTGCCCCATCCCAGCTCAGAACCTGGCTATATGCAAATCAGTCTGTCCCTGGCCCAGTGCATCATGGGAACAGGGCAGACTAAACTACCAAGCCAATTCTTCACCAGAAAGGAGACAAGCTACCGGGGACCGGTTTCTGGCATTTCAGCTGTCTTCGGCCCGGCTTGCTTGAATCCTGATGGAGCAGTGAGAAAGGGACTCATGTCTGAGTATACCCTGCCACACCTATAGTGGCCAAAAACGATTCAGAAAAGGGGGTGGTGATGACGGCTGTAATGCCAGAAACCGGTCCCCGGGAGCTTGTTTCCTTCCCAGTGTAAGAATTGGCTTTTGTAGTTTGGTTTGCCCTGTTCCCATCATGCACTGGGACAGGAACAGACTAATTTGCATACAGCCAGGTTCTGAAACTGGGATGGTGCAGTGAGCTAAAAAACGGTGTTGGATCTAGCCCTGATCTCTTGACTGGGTGAGAGCTTTCTGCTTAATTCAGAGACTCTGTCCCTCACCACCCCTTGTTGTAAATATTTTTGTCCACCCTAAGCGTGGAAGGGTATTCTCAGATGTGAGACCCTTGCTCATTGCACCATCAGGATTCAAGCAAACCGGGCCGAAGACGGCTGTAATGCCAGAAACCGGTCCCCGGGAGCTTGTTTCCTTCCCAGTGTAAGAATTGGCTTTTGTAGTTTGGTTTGCCCTGTTCCCATCATGCACTGGGACAGGAACAGACTAATTTGCATACAGCCAGGTTCTGAAACTGGGATGGTACAGTGAGCTAAAAAACGGTGTTGGATCTAGCCCTGATCTCTTGACTGGGTGAGAGCTTTCTGCTTAATTCAGAGACTCTGTCCCTCACCACCCCTTGTTGTAAATATTTATTTATTTGTTTTCATAACCAACACATTAATAAAAATGTTGTCATTTACAATGCCAATAGCTCTAACTTTTGCAAAGGCGAGACCGTTGCATTGTAAATGCTTGTTTCTTATTCCAATTGCCTCGCTGTAATACTGGGGTGTCATGCAGGCCTTGAAATATCCAGTTCTGAATCTTTTACTGCAGGAAGCCCACAGACTGGGCCAGGGTCGAAGTCACAAATTCACAATGCTTTCAGGAAAACCGGAGAGTAAACTATATGTATCCCAGCTTGCAGAGATGGGTGAGGATGTAGCAGCTCCTCTACTCGAGGCCTAAAGTCGTTGGAGTAGTTCCTCTTCCCGGACATAGTAGATAGTTCCTGGGCTGCTGGCTTGGTCCACCTCCTGGTTCCTGGGCAGCCTGAGGCTGTTGAGAGGTCTGCCAAGCAGGTCTTTCCACTTAGTTGGGCTTTGGATGTCATCTGTGGGTCAGATCATTTCCTCCAGGCAGCTAAACGCATCTGCTGCTCCTTTTAATTGAGCAGCAGGTACGTTCGTCCTGCTCTCTACGGATCCAACAGTAAGTCCAACCTCTATCCTTCCAAGACCTAACCATAGTGTGCAGGGTGAGTGGCAATACTGCAGCAGTCCCACTCTTTGCTCCCTGAGTCTTCTCTCCTGGGACTGGTGCACACACCCTTCTTGGTGTGGAGACATACTATGAACAAACTATGGCTGAGGAGGTCAGGTTTGGCCACTCACAGAGGTTGCTCCTTTTGAGTTTCTGGATGATCCTCCAGTTCTCAAGATGTGTGCTTCCAGAGTGGTATTCCAGTGGGGGGACATGCAGCTCATGCTGCCTCCCCTGAGCCCAGTGTGAGCGCTCTAGGCTGGCTGCCATAGTTGTAGTGTAGAATTGCTCCAGGGGCAGGGAGGGCTCTCACAAGGGGATGCCGATACCGAATAGGACAGGGCAAGTGGTTGTTTCATTCTGGTAGGAAAGGAATGGATATATCTAAAATATCTAACTGGCTACCTATCTAAATGCAGCAGAGACTAATGTTTTTTTCAGGGAGGGACAGGAGCTGTCTGCTTGCAGGTTACAGGCTTCAAAATGGCTGTGACAACCAAGTACACAGGTAAACATCATCTTGTGCAGCAGTGTGGAATGTTGTGGACTCCAGGGCTCACCCATTCAAGTTCACTTTTATAAACAAGTACACAAGCATGCAGGGCCCTTTCATGCCTGTCCCAGACATTGTGAAGACATAGCACCTCGAATATAGGGAGAATGAACAGACCGTTACATTGACAGAGCTGGTTGGCTGTGCTTGCAAACAGGTACATGTTAAACAGCCTGTGCGTCTGACCTAAATCTAGTCTGCTACAAGTCTCTCAAAGTCTGGGTACAAAAGGTAATAGCCTCTTCCACAAAAGAGGAGTGCACTTTGGGTACCACATCAATATAAGAGCCCAGCTCTGATGCCTTACGTTAAAAAAATGAGAGAATCCTCAATGGTGCTCGCATGACTGTCAAGGTTACTGGGAGAAACTGCACAAGGCTGGTTAAAAAATGTGCCAGGGCAGAACAGCATAGATTTCCCAAGCCATGCAGAGGACTTTCAACACAGCTAATTCAAAGAATCCTGCAGATCCCATTAGCTCTCCTGTCTAGCCGCTACAAGGTAAGAGTCGGTTTTTTTGATTTCAAGAAGATTTTATTAAGAGAGATAATGATATCAATAATAAAACCAAATACAATATAAGTGATACATTTTGACACAAGAGAAAAATACAAATATGTACTCGACCATTAGCAGTCGCTAAACAAATGTATCACCTTCTGATTTAAGGATGGGGACAAGGGAGGTAGCAGAAGAAAAGAAAGAAAGGAGGAAAGAAGAGAAAGAAGCAAAAGAAAAGACGAAAGGGAAGAGAGGACAGGAAAGAGGAAATAAGAAGAAGAAGAAGGATTCCCACAGGACTGGCCCAGTGTAGAACAAGAAAAAAAAAAATAGACAACAATTAGACAGACAAATCAAAGGGGAACTAAGGGACCAACCCTTTCGAGGACAACTCCATATAATCGTCCAAGGCTGTCCAGACCCCTTTAGAAATGGAAGGCGAAAGGTGTGCTTGATCAACCGAGGTGTGAGCACTGCGTAAAAAGGAAACCCACGCCCACCACGTATGATACGAGACAGACGCAAAGGATTTCCATTCCATAAGAATGATTTTTACCGCTACAGTCAAGAGAAGATCTAGTAACTGTAATTCCAACGGGTCTAAAGGGAGAGGAATAGGAGCAGCCAAGGGGCCTAGTAAAATTAAAGGAAAGGAAAGTTGGAGGTCAATGTTAAAAATAAGAGATAAGTGTTTCTGAATGAGGTCCCAAAAAGATTTAAGTAAGGAGCAATGATAAAACATATGAGGAAAATCACCCGCCACCAAACCGCAGCTCCAACAGAGATCATCGTCTTTAAGGTTGAGCGAATGAAGACGCACAGGCGTCCAATGGAGGAGATTGATCGAGAAAAACTTAGATTGCATTAAGGAAGGAGCTATTTTATTACGGAGAGCTAATTTACCAATAGATTGCCAAGCTTCGGACGAAATTTGGTCCGTGATGTTGTGATCAAAATGGCGTGACCATTTTTGTTGCGCAACCGTCTGTGCGGGAAGCGAGGCAGATCACAGAAATTTATATATTTTGGAGGCAACATGACCAGATTTGAGCCAAATGTGGAAAAGAGAGATGGTGGAGGAGGAGGGGTGAAGACGGACTTTAGAAACAGCTACTTTGATTTTAAGAAAGGTATAAAAGTCAAGATTTGTTAAAGAGTGTTTGAGAGCCAAGGAAGAGAAAGGTAATGGATCACCGGAGTCACTGTACAGATGCTGAACAAGAGAGATTCCCTTTTCCGCCCAGTATGACATGAGAGTGGGAGAAATATTAAGCTTAATTTTGGAGTTTCTCCAAATAGATGACCACCTAGTTTTATGTAGGGGAATAGCCACCTTCCTATCTAATTTCTTGACCGCAGTAATGGTATCAATAATGATAGAACGGGAAAACAGAATATGTAACGTAGATGTAGTACAGAAAGAGGCAATAGGTAGAGGAGAAGCCAATTCCTGTTCAATGAGTAGCCAAGAGGGAACATGACGAGTTGGAGGAGAAAACCAAAAAGCACCCTGAGAGGCCAAAAGGCAATTTGGTATTTCTCCCAATCAGGAAAGTTACACCCTCCCATATCAGGAGGTCGACGCAAGAATTTATACGCTAATCGAGCTCGTATGTTATTCAACAGGAATTTAGAAGTCAGACCATCAATTTCTCGAAAAAAGGAATCAGATAATTTAAGCGGAAGCATGGAGGAAACAAAGTTAATAATCGGCGTGATCATCATTTTTAGAGTTTGTAAGCGACCCCACCAAGAAATATGTTTTGGAGACCACGAATCCAAAAGACGACGCACTTTGAGGAGAGTCTGAGATTCATTATAAGCGACGGTGGCATGAAGAGTAGAACAGAAATAAATTCCAAGGTACTTCAGATGATTAGACTGCCACTTAAAGCCAGCCGAGCCCATATGAGCAGGAAAACAATAGGCATTCAGAGGAAACATCTCCGTCTTATCTTTATTTAGGGTATAGCCCGAGACCGTTGAAAACAAGGAAATGGTGTCGGAAATAGCAGGGATGGCTAAGGCGATATCATCCGAGAAAATAAGAACATCGTCCGCGTATGCGGCAGTTTTGAGACAGTGAGAACCAAAAGAAAAACCTTTAATATTAGGGTGTAGGTCAATCAAACGAAGAAGAGGATCAATAGATAATAGAAATAAGAGTGGGGATAAGGGACAGCCCTGTCTCGTGCCTTGGCGAAGATCAAAAAACGAAGACGTAGACCAATTGACTCTAATGTTAGCTTTAGGTTGGGAATATAAAGACATAACCATATTAATGAAAGAGTCTCCGAGGTTATGCGCGTATAAGACAGCTCGAAGGAAAGGCCAAGAGACCTTGTCGAAGGCCTTTTCCGCATCAAGGGCCAAGGCCGCTGCAGGAAGCTGAGACCTTTTGGCAGCACCAATAATATGGCAGAATGTGCGTATATTGTCCCTTGCAAGACGTCCTTTTACAAAACCTGTTTGGGAGGGATGTACAAGATGGGGAATAAAGGATTCTAATCTTTTAGCCAGGATTTTAGCAAAAATCTTTGCTTCCATGTTAAGGAGAGAAATAGGTCGGAAGTTTTTAGGGTCCGAATGATCTTTTCCCTCTTTCGGGAGTACAACTATGGTGGCTTCAGCAGCCGTGCCAGAGACAGATCCATCCTTAACAAAAGAATCAAAGACCAATTGTAACTTAGGGACTAGCGAAGGGAGAAAAGTTTTATAAAATAATATTGGATAGCCATCAGGGCCCGGAGCCTTCCCAGAACGAGTAGCCTTAATCGCAGACACTATTTCTTCGGGGAAAATAGGTTTATTTAGAAAGGAACGATCCTCCTCAGAGACCGATTGAATCGGAACCGATTTTAAAAAATCACGACAGTGGTCAAAAGAGGATTGGTTAGAAGGGGTATATAATTTATTATAAAAGTCACGAAACACTTCAAGTATTTCCCCTGTTTGGAATCGTTTAGAGCCGGTGTGGTCCGTAATAGAAGAGATCTGCGAAGACTTAAACGAGAAATCTTGAAATTTTTATGTAGCCGCTAGAAGTTTGCCAGCCCGATTCTTTAATAGCAACTTCTTGGACTTTTGTGCTTGGACACCAATATGAGCCCTCTTGGTGACAATGGTATTGTATTTGTATTTTAGTAGTTTAATTTGTTGTAAGCAGGTCGGATCCTTAGAATGCCTGAAGGAAGCTTCCAGAGTTTTGATTTCAGTTGACAGATCTGTGAGCTCCTTCTTAATAGCTGAATTACGTCTAGACATACATTTAATGACCTGACCCCGGAAAGTACATTTAAAGGAGTCCCACAAGACGATTGGGGAAGAGACAGATCCCTCGGTTTCACGGAAAAAAGTATCTATAGCCTTAGAAAATTCATCAACCTGAGGAGGGTCATACAAGACTTCAGTGTTCAACCTCCATGAACGCGCGCGTGATTTAGGGGCAAAGGATGAAAGCGTAAAAGTGACCGCAGCATGATCAGAGACCAAAATAGGGTGAATAAGCGGAGAGGTAGAAGATGAAACAAGAGAAGAATGAACGAGGAGATAATCAATACGAGAAAAGGAGGAGTGAGGCGAAGAGAAGAAAGAAAAATCACTGCCAGTGGGATTATGGAGACGCCAGATATCGTGAAGATGAGAGATGGAACACATGTTAAGCATTTGTTTGTGGGATTTAGGAGGGCGAAACTGAAACGAGGAATTTCTGTCTAAGAGAGGGTCCATTGGTAAATTAAAATCGCCACCAACAATAAGATTACCAGCGTGTGGAGTGTCATGTAATTTTTTGGTAACGGATTTCCAAAAAGCCGGATCATCTACATTCGGGGCATAGATATTCATAACATATAAATCGTGCTGTCCATCCGATAATTTAGATAACAACCACCGACCATCAGAATCATGATCGGAAGAGAGTATTGATAAGCCAGATTTTCTCGAAACTAAAGTGACAACCCCATTCCGTTTGCCAGAGGCATCAGAACAGGAAACATCCGAAACCCAATCTTTCTTCAAAAACAACGCTTCTCTATTAGCGACCTTGGACTCTTGAAAAAGAACCAAATCTGCAGAGAGAGACTTACAGTAATCCAAAATCTTCGACCTCTTCACCGGGTGATTCAAGCCCTTAACATTAAGGGATAGCACATTTAAACCCGACATGTATAAGAAGAGGGGTAAAGAGAAGACGAGACTGATAGTAGAAAAAGAACCAACGTCAGAAATACAAGGGAACAACCATTAAGGAAAAGAAACACTGGGGGAGCATCCATGTGGGAGGACCAAGAGAAAGGAAGAGAAAGAAGAGATGAAAAGAGAGGAGAAAGAGGAGAGAAAGAGAGCAGGAGGGGAGGCCTAAAAAAGACCAACATCATGCAAGGGAGAACGTGGAAGAGGCGAGCAAAGGACCCGTACTAGGAGCATAAGTGGGTAAAAAACAGTAGCCCAACACTAAAATACCTTGGCCGATAGCAGGAATATCAGAACTGTTAACAAGGAACAGATAATATCGCAGAACATCATTATACTGGAAATAATAAAAACTGATAATGAAAAGAATACTACACTGTAGCATAGAATAAAACAATCTAGCGAGAGAAATATCTAAAATAAGCAACATTAGTAGAAAAAATAAGAAACAGCGTGAGTATGAGAGATAGAGTCTAAACAGTAGATAACTGCGAAGCGAATACAATACATATTTAAAAAGCTAACAACATAATAAGGAACAAGCAATAACTGTAAATGACTATACTCTGAGGATGAATGACAGAAGCAAGAGAAAAAAAAAAAAAAGTGATGTATGAGAAAAGAACTGATAGAAAATAGCAAGTTATATAGATAAAGAAAAAGAAAAGTAGAAAAGATATCATATATATCAAATATGAAAAGCAATAATGACGAGATTAGTGCACCAAAATGAACATATCAAAACCTTAGCGAGAGATATATGTATAATAAACACTATTAAGAAAATATTACTAATACACTAATTATATGAGGTAAATCCAAAACAGGAGATAAATGTAAGGTAGAAATGCATATCTAAAAAAGAATAACATACTTAAGGAACAAGCTATAACTGTATATGGCTAGAGAGTGAAGCTGAGACACAAAAGAAAGAAAGTAGAGATGGAAGGGAGAAGAATTATAGTAAAACAAGAGAGTAGGAATATAAAGAAAGAGAGAAAATGACTAGTAATATAAAGAGGAGTACAAATGGTGAGGAGTACAAATGTTGAAGAAATACATAGAGAGAACAAAGAAGGACAACAGATAAGAAAATAGATTAACGAGAATGCGGGTAAGAAACTTCAGAGAAGATGAGAGACAGGGACCCAAACAAAAAGGCATGATAAATAAAAGAAGAGAGCAAAACAAGGAAAAAACCAGGGACCGGAATAAAAAAGGAGAGTGAGAAGAAACTATGAAAAGAGAAAAGAAAAACAAATGTGTTTGGAAATACCTGTAGGAGGAGAACTATAGAAAGAACGAACAAGTAAAAATAGAAATGCAAGAAAGACAACTAGAACAGAGATGAATATGAAGATATGAAGAATAGAAAAATACCATTAACAGACTTGAAAGAGAAGAACAACCGATAAGCAGAACAAGAGAGAACAAAGCACCAGGCATGCGGAAAAATATATCAATAAAGGAAAGGAGACAGTTCAAGTGCCCGAAGCACCGGGGGGTTGCGAGGTCGCGTTCTGAATCTCCATCTCTATCTCCAGCTGGTTGTCCAGGAACGTAGATAGGTCAGCCGGTTCATCGAAAATTCTGGAACGTCCTTTATAAGTAATGCGGAACTTCGATGGACCAGAAAATGAAAAAGGAATACCCATCTCAGAAAGACGTTTCCGAAGATTTAAGAAGCCTTTCCTCCTTATAACCGTGTCTCTGGCAAAGTCCTGAGAAATTGAGATCCGGTGTCCGTCCCAGATGACTTGTTTAATTTTCCGCATATGAGAGAGAATCAGTTCAGTATGTTGATGCCGCAATGGCTTAAAAATGATTGCTCTTGGCTGGGTAGCCGTCTTGGATCGAAACGTTGGAACACGGTGTGCTCTTTCTATCTCAAAGTCTCTGGTGAATGAGATTTGTAAGGTGTCTGGAATCCAATGGGAAAGGAACTCTATCACAGAGGAAGATGATTTCTCTGAATCTTCCGGCAGGCCAAAAATACGTAGGTTAGATCTACGATTACGGTCCTCCTGCTCAGTGAGGTCTCTGCGCAAAGCCGCCATTGAACGCTCTAAGTGGTTGAGGGATCTGGATTGTTTTTGTATACCATCTTCAGCACCACTGATTCGTGATTCAGTAGCAGAAACACGCAGAGAGAGGGCTTTAAAGTCACTCCTGATAGCAGACATCTCCACTTGTAATAAATCCGTGTTAGTTTTCGTTGACTGCGCAATATCATGCACTTCATTGAGGCGCGCCAGAATTGTGTCCAATGTGGAAGTGGTGTCTGACTGAGAAGACTCAGGTGTAGGAGACACTGACTTAAGTCTTTTTAGCGACGTTCCAGTATCTTTGGAGTCTTTGTTGGTCAAGGTGCGACCCATATTTGCAGCCATGAAGGAACAGTCTCCAAAAGAAAGTATACAACCACTTAAGAGGAGGGAAAGCTGCGCAGCCTGTATCAAAAAAGATATAGTAGACTGAGCTCAATGGGCGCTACTTTATTAATATCGGCGGACTAATATGCAGGGCAGGCATGTAGCAAAATATTAAATAGCTACAATAGAGCAGGGGAGCACTGTAATGAGATCGTAGAAAAAAAGACCTACACCTACATGAGAGAACTGCACTGAAAGAAACAGCGCGTGGACAGCTTAATTCCAGCCAAGCAGCAAGAAAATAACAAAAAAAAAGTAATAACTGTTACCACTTGCAGGCATCATAGACGAAACGACCTGGAAATCCACTTCAAACTGTAAGAATGTAGCCACAGCTGCGCTTCTGAGGAGAAACTGTGACAGCGTCAAGAGCGGTAAAATGGCGGCCGTCCGTGAGGAGAGAAGGTCGTCTCAGGAGGTCGAAATATAAATGAAGCAGCCGGTGCCCAAAATAGCAGGAAACCTCCGTCAAGCAGCTCCCTGCATGTTCCGCCGCTGTGGTCTGCCTTTTCCGCCACTCGGGGCAGCTAGGAAACGGAGAAAATAGCTCACCGGGCTAAACTCGCCTCGGAGCTCAAGCGCGACCCGCCATACTGAACCAAGGTAAGAGTCGTTTTGAGTTAGATTGTTTTTATTGCTCTCTCCGTATTTGGTGGTGTGGCAAACCTGGTGAAACTGACATCCCCGATACTCTGTCCCTTCCGGTAAACCCTGGGGACTCACAAGTGGCGTAGGACAGCACCACCTAGCACCTGCAGCTCTTCTTCGCTAGGAATATGTCTGAGTCCAGTGTGGTCTCTAGAGAAAGGCGCATATAAGCAACATGTGGGCATCTACATATCCATCCGACACTGTGTTACCAAATGTATGTAATGTGTTCATTAGGTTTCAGAAAGAGGTGGGTCAAATGCATACTTCACTCCTACTTTCCATATCTGTACTGTGTGCACACAGATAGTTTCCATAGTTGCTGTTTCAGACGTTTGGAAATTAAAATATTGCCTTTTTAAATAGAGCATATGTGTCTGTGACTGAAAGCAGGGTGCAGCCACTGTTGAGATAACAAAACAGGCATCTAGGGCCAAGACAAATGAAACAAAGAGGCAGAATTATTTTTCCTTATAGTCACTTTTACCAAAACCTGCTTATCTCTGTGGACTGGACTGTTGCTGTTGTCCGACAGGCCACTTTCTCGCATCCATTTCATTCTTAAAATCGATAGTACCAACTTTGAGATTGCTTTCACTGTATTAGTGTTCGCTCCTCCTCTTTGATTTGAAATTCTCCCTTACAGGCGCCTCCATTCTGCTCTTTCGAGCTGTTGTTATCTTATACACCTTAATAGGTTGGTGTAATGTATGAATGTAAATGCATACTTCGTGTTTGCAAATGTTTTGCGACATGTCCCTGCTGTCAAACCTCACTGTGTGCAGTAGATATAAGCACAGAACATTTTACATGCAGAAGACCCCATACCTAGAATTCTCCTGATCATGTACCCATTTCCCAGACTCACCATCCAGACAGCAGACTTGCCAGAGGCCCCAGGTCTCAACCTTAACTGGGAGTGCATCGTTATTTACCTGCAGCGTATTCACCCACTTTGTCTCGTTCACAATCGAGCTGTGCATGACTTTGCGTGTGCTCTTTCAGTTTATCAGTTGCTCCTTCTTTGCTACAACTGACCCAAAACGTGCTTCACGAGCCATCATCACACTTGCAAAGAGATCACTTATACCACTTTAAGGACAAGACCTTCTGCTGCTGTGCTGCCTCTCCTTCCAGTAACTAGGCAACTTCATCATCCAGATTTAGATTTTTCAAATTCACCCGAGATTTGAAAGGGATATTGTTTCCACTTCCGGCATCTTCTCAGTGATGGGCGTTATACATTTCTGTGTTTGGTGAGAATGGTTTGGATAATCTGTTAGTCCTTTTTTCCAGAGAAGAAATGTTCGTCTCTTGTTAAGTATCAGTTTGCACTGAAGGGATAAGTGCACCTTGTGTTCACCAATAGTATAAAGCACCATTTTTGTGGAAGGAAAAAGGCCCAGATTTACTAATGCTTTGTGCTGGGTTTGTGTTACTGAGTAAACCCAACGATAAGTGTTACGGAGGTATTTACTATCCAACACAAATCACAATTTGCATTGGAGAGTTTCCCAAAGTGACGCAAAGGTCCTCTATGCCAGGGGTCTCCAACCTTTCCAATAGTGAGAACAACTTCTGATAATCGAAGACCATTGTGAGCTATTGCCTAATAAAGAATTTGATCAATTTACCCAGAGGCCAGGTCACCTACAGTGCTCAGTCCTGCTACGGTGAGCAAACAGCATCAATGGTACAGAAACTGTATCGCAAACTGTATACAATTTTGTCCCTTTGCTCTTGAGAAAGCAAAAGGGAAAAAGAGAAAGAGCGACAAAGAATGTGAGAGAAAAAGTAGAGGTGGAGAAAAGTGGAATAGAAAGACTGGGAAAGGAAAAAATGACAGAATAAGAGAAAAACGCAAGATAGAAACAAAGGACTATAAGAAACAATCAGAAAAAGACGGAAAGTAAGAAGAAGAGACAAAAGAGAAAGAAAGGAGAAAAAATGAACGGAAAAGGGGCAAAAGACATAAAGGAAGAAATAGATTACAAAGAAAATAAAAAAAACAACAGCCCAACAGAGAAAGGGAAAAGAAAGAAAGCAAGAGAAAGACAAAGAGAATGAGAAAAGAAAGAAGAGTAAAACAAGGCAAAATGAGAGAAAGAAAGGGAAACAAATAATAGAAAAAAATAAAGAAACAGAAAGAAGAAAAACGGAGAAAAGAACAGTAGTGGAGGAAGAAAAGAGAAAATGAGAGAAAAAGATACAATAAGTACAGCAAAAGAGAGATAAGATAAAGAAAAATGAAGGAATGGTGGAGACAAAGTAAGAGGATAAGACTGAACAAAAGAAGGAAAGAAGAAGAAAAAACTGCAGAGAAAGAAACTGGTAGAGAAGGAGGAGTGACATCAAGAAGGAGGGAAGGAAGGAACAAAAAATGGAGAAAGGAGAAAGAAATGAATGAATAGAATGAATGAATAGAATGAAACAACAAAGGAAAGAGTTACTGCGAGAAAGAAAGGTGAAGAATAAGGAAATAGAAAAAAGAGAGCATAGAAAGAGAAAGAAAGAAAAGAAGAAAAAAAGGTAAGAAAGTAATAAAGAAGGGAAAAATCGAGAACACAAAAAAAAGTAGAGGTAAAAATTAGTAAAAAAAGAAAGACAAATATCAACAATAAAATAAAAACACGAAGAAAAAAGAGAGAAAGAAACTGAAAACGAATTCACAACAAAGATGGTGCGAAGAAAGAAAGAAGTAAGGAAAG
The DNA here is from genome assembly GCF_964263255.1 of Lissotriton vulgaris. Taxonomy (NCBI): domain Eukaryota; kingdom Metazoa; phylum Chordata; class Amphibia; order Caudata; family Salamandridae; genus Lissotriton; species Lissotriton vulgaris. Next base: position 1,369,764,812 of record NC_141696.1, read on the forward strand.
AATGGAGTAGTGTAAAAAGAAAAGAAAGAGAGAAAGAAAGAAGGAGAAAGAGAAGCGATCAAAGAAATTGAGTAAGGAGATAAAGACATGAAAGCACACAACAAAACAGAGAAGGAAGGAGAGGCAAGAAAGAAAGGAGAAAAACGAAAGAATGTTTCAGAGGGTGGCTGCATCATCCCGCACTGTCAGCTTTTGAGCTAACAGAAACAGTGTTTTAAAGAACTGACTTATCAGGTGGGGAGCTGTCTATCCTCAAGCCTGCTGATAGGCAGTTATCATGTGTGAGCTACTCAGTGGCAGCCTGTGATCTTCAGGTAGCTCACAATCCACCTGTTTGACACCTATGTGCTATGCCCTGGTTTGCTTTACTTTGCGTCAAGGGAGCGTTCCATGGGTGGTACGTGAGCATAACCGTTAAGTGCCAGCGCTGGGTGAGAGGAAAACTGGCCATATCTTAGTAGAGATGGTGCTGTTTCCTCTCGCTTCATCATTTAACACTTGCCCTGCATTGCATGAAAAAGATCCCCCGCTTGTGTTAGTGCACCACAATACCAAATCTAATCACCCAGGTGTCATCTGTCTTCATGAAAATGCTAAAGGATCAGGGGCCTCATTTATGAGGCCTTGCGTCAGTTTTGCGCTGCGGATGCGTCACTTTTTGTGACGCATCGGCAGCGTAAAACATGCGCCTTGTTGCGCCATATTTAAAAAGTGACGCATCTAGGTAGATGCGTCACTTTTTAAACCCCTGCGCCACATTATGCCTGCGTCAGGTATAATGTATGCAAAGGGGGCTTTCCCCCGCAAAAAGCCTCGTAATAGTGACGCAGTGAAATCTATGAGATTTCACTGCGTCACTTTTAGGATGCGGTTGCGTCAAAATCTTGCGCCTGCCTCACAGCAGGCGTAAGACTGACGCAAGCCCTTTCACATGGGGCTTTCCCCATGTGAAAGGACGCATTGCTGGAGTTGCTTCACTTTTGTGACACACTCCAGCAATGCGTCACTTTTGCGCTTACAGATGCGTCAGAAATACTGAGGTATCTGTAAGTCCTTGCGACATGATGCGTCATACATTAAATATGACGCATCATTGGTGTCGCAAGGGGTGCGCAGTGAAAAGTGACGCATCGCTGTTTTCACGCAGCGATGCGTCACTTTTCATAAATGAGGCCCCAGGTGTTAAATGATGATACTGATATTGATAATGAATATCAATGCACATTAATAAAAGGAAGATTGGGGGATGTCAGCGCTTGGATTTATGCATCTCGCTTTGACTCAGTTCTGTGTAGTGGATTAAAAATTATCATGAGCTTTAAGCATACTATACGCTATATTATATAGAGAGGGATTTTCTCCCAGTGCAAAGGTGGTTGGAACTCAGTATTACTATTTAACAAGAATTCTCTCTTTCATTTTAGAGGCCTGAAACGCAATGACAGCGGTGAATGTGCCGGTACTAGTATCCCATTGATATGTGCCGTGAAACCACTGGCTACTGGTCCACCCAAACCAGGTGAGAAATTACCAAGGAATTAACTCATGTATTTTGTATTATCAGTCAGTAAGTCAAGATTGCTTTATTTGATCAATTAAAATCATAAAAGCATACAAAAATATGCAGTATTCAAGAAAGATAAAATCTATGACATTTCATGGGCCGTTAGTAATAAAATACAGGGCTAAATATTTCATGTTAAAAATGTACAGCATTACGGGACAATCTACTACACAAATAGATTTCATTTCATTTCATCAACTTTTATTCGATTATAAAATTGTATAATCATAAAAAGTACAGTTTTATAAAGAACGTTAAATTAGTACAATAAGAAGAGGTCATTTACATTTGAACACATGTAATGTTAAAAGACGATTTTACGACGAGTTGATGTTACTGTTTTTAAAAAGGTCGCTATCAATTTTGCTTCATGCGGGGTTTTCGGTGATTGGAGTGCTGGGTATGATTGTCTGAGTCCGCTTAAACGGAGGAGGGGCAAAATCCATTTTTTCCTTGCCGGTCTATAGTATTTACAAAACAAGATGACGTGTATCGTTGATTGTTTAGAAACCCCATCACAGGGGCAACATATCAAATTTCGAGACCAGTTATTCAATTCAGGAAATGAGACCATGCGGAAGAAAAGGTCGAACCGTAGTCTTGTCAATAGGAATTTTTCATAGTTCGAAAGAAAGAACGTCAGGTAGGGCTGTATCAGTTTCTCTGTCTGCAATATGCAGATTTTTTCATTTTGTGTTTTAACAATCTCGGCTTGATTGCGGAGTTCTCTTAAGTGGCCCATGCATAGTTCTTTCAGCTGTTTCTTTGAGATATCTTCTATTGAAGGTGGTTCTAGAAAATATTGCTCACGATCAAGATCTTGGAGGAATTTGTGGACGTAGTTGAGCCACGGTATTTTTCTCCAGTATGCTAGGCCAAGGCATTCGGTAATAAGGGAGCGTGTTATGTGACTTTCGGGGTTACACCATATACGGTGCCAGAGTATGAGGGGCTGGCATCGTATAGTGTCTGTCACATATTCCATGCCCAGCTCCCGATGCGAAGCTAAGATCGGGGAGCTTTGAGGAAGAGCTAAGATATATTTAATGAAAGCGTTCTCCGTAACCTGGAGTTGGTCGATGCATCCATGGCCCCAAATGCCTGCTCCATATGTGGCCACACTGTGGCATTTTGCATAATATATCGTTAGCAGTTCCGCTGGGGCTGGTTTACCTAGTTTCCTAGAGAAAGCACTTAGTGCTGATACTGCTCGGCGAAAGTTGAGATTTCTGGCTTCGATTGCCTTGTGCCAGGTCATTGTGTCTTCCACTAGTATGCCCAAGTATGGGTATACCGATGTTTTTTCCAGTCTGCTGTTATTAATGAATATGGACTTTGAAACTCCCCGTTTTGGTCCGATGGTCATTGTGAAAGTTTTTTTGATGTTTACTTTTAGACCCAGGGAGTCCATGAATGACACATATTTGTTCAACTGTCGCTGGAGTTGGTTAGATGTCCGGGCCAGGATGACCGAGTCGTCGGCATACAGGAGGATGGGTATCGGGCGGCGTGCTATCTGTGGGAGGTCCTGGCTCCCTTCCAGCATAGCCTGTTCAAGCCCGTTGGTGTATAGATTGAACAGGAAGGGAGCCAGTACACACCCTTGCCTTACTCCTCGTGATATTTTGAAGGGGCGTGATAGTTCGCCACCGATGCCGTAACGAACTCGGCCTTCCGCGTTGGTATATAGCTCCCTCAGGAAAGCTAGTATGGGTGGGTCCACTCCGAGGTTTGTCATAATCTGCCACAGCTTTGCATGCTGAACGCAGTCGAATGCCGCGCTCAGGTCTACATAGACCAGATAGATGTTGCCTCCTTTCGCGCGTGCATATTTTCCAGCCAGGAGGATCAGGTTTAGGGCCTGTTCCACCGTTCCAAGCCCCTTCTGGAAACCATATTGCAGGTCTGTGATGGTGTTATTCTCTCGGGCCCAAGATTGTAATCGGTCCAGGAGTAGTCGACCTGCAATCTTGCCCGTGGAGTCCAGAAGGGAGATCGGTCGGTAGCACGCGGGGTCATTGCGGTCCCCTTTCTTGAATATTGGCAATAGGGTAGATGTTGACCATGATGGAAAGAGTCCGATTTTAGTGACTGCAGTCATTACCCGAGTGATTATTAGTGACCAATAATCACTATTATATAAAAACAAGTCCATAGGTACCCCATCTGGGCCGGGGGCCTTGCCGGTTTTTGAGGCTTTAATGGCCTTTCTGACCTCGTTGAGGGTGAAACGCAGGTTAATGGGGTGAATGTTGTTCTTTGCTTGTTCCTGGTCTATTGTTTGGGGAAGGTCCGTTGGTATGCCGAAGATTTTTGTGAAGTGGTGAACCCAGTCATTCTCGGTTATTGCCACGTCTAGGTGATGTGGGTCAGTGATGTTATCCAGAAAGGGTGATCTTATGGTCTGCCAGAATGCAGTGCTGTCTTTTCTTAGTGCGCTCTCATGTAATTGACGCCATAGGTCTTGCTTTATCTGTTGCTTGCGGTTTTTCCGGGCGTTATTGTACATTTTCCTCCGTTGTGAAATTGTTTGGGCATCTCTTGGTTTCTGTCGAAGGGCTTCTTTGAGGGAAGTGAGGGCCTTTCGACAATCAGTGTCGAACCATCTCGTCGTGGGAAGTTTTGGTTTGTTTGCTGTGTTTTTGAATAGCTCTTCCCTTATTGCTCCTTGGATGTTGTTAAAGGAGATGATGATTGATTCAGGGGATGCCTCTGCAGACAGACAGTCCATTAACCATAAGTGTGTTTTTTCGAGTATCCTTTGTGTTGTCTCTTCAGGGTCGATCTTTGACCATTTAATAGCGTAGCCATTCTTTTTCTTTATGGCCAGCGACTGTTGGTCGAGGGAGCTGGCTTTTATTGAAGATGAACCTGTTTTTCCCATAAGGAGTTCCACACTGAGGTGGTAATGGTCGCTAATTGGACTGGACCCTACTTTGTAGTTTTTTAGTAGTCCTTTACAGGTGTTTGAAGCTAGGATATAGTCAATGGTTGTCAGACAGCCTCGCCCATGAAAGGTGGGTAGAAATTCCTGCACCGGGTTAACTAGTTCATTAGCAAAATCTAAGTCCAAGGTGAAGAGGATTTCGTTCAGCTTATTTCCACCCGGGGTATGTACAAAAAGAGGGATGGGGTTTCCGAGTTCATTCTGTAGTCCGCAGATCCCGTTTTTGTGATTTGGACATAGTGTTTGATTGAAATCACCTCCCCAGATATAGTTGAGTGTTGCGTTATGGTTTGCGTTTTGTAGTGAGGATATATATGCCACCATTTCATCTAAGTGTGAGCAGCATTCCAGAGTGCCAGTGTTATTGTAGTAGTTTATGAGTATAAATAAGTTTCTCGTTGATGCCGTCTGGTGCGTAATTTGAATGATTTGGAAAATGCATGTTTCCTTTAGTAATTTCACTGTGAGTGGAACGGTGTTAGAAAAATAGATCATGAGTCTACCTTTTGGCCTTCCCATTGTGCTAGGTGTTGCTTTGGTAAATAATGTCTTGTAACCCACTAGATGGAGAGGGGTTATACGCCAGGTCTCTTGTAGGCACAGGATTTGTTGGCTCCTTGCTGTGTTCAGCCATAAAGGGCATGTTATTTTTGCGGTTAGGCCTGCAACGTTCCAATAAGCAATACCTATGCTCATGGTCTGTGTTTCTTTCACGTTGGCAGATATTGTCAAGTTGTTAATATTGACTGCATTGGCTGTATCTTGCTGGATGCTTGATCCCAGGCTGGTATCTGCTTCTGCTGGGGAAGTACTAGTCAGGAGATTATTTGGGTATGTCCATGGTATCTCAAGTGTATGGGGAGACTCTGGAAATGCTATATGCTGTTTATCGGATACAGAGTGTTGTGTAGTGTCAACTTTGTGGTAGCTAGATTTATCCAGGAATGGTCAGTCGACCATTTCGAGGCAATCGAAGCGATTTTGGGTTGGGAAGCCCTGCCATCCTTCATATGCTTGATAGGGTCTGTCCTGCCAATAAGGTATTTGACGTTCTATGTACCTTTCTCTCGGTCCGCCCCTGGCCATGTATTCATGTGGGTATTCCATCTGATTCCATGGTGCTTGGTGCCATGGCTCCTGGTTTCGCGAATCTTTGGGGTGATGGTGCCATACCCAGGGTGGGGGATTGCGATGTTGTTTCACTGGGGGGTAGAAGAAAGAAAGGTGTCGGGCGTCTATCCCCCCTTTTTTGTCGAGTTGAGGCCAAGCACAAATATGGTCTACGGTTGAGGGATCTCTACATGTTACGATGATACAGTCACCGCGTATCGGGCTGTGGTGATCCCTCCCGAGAGATGGGATTCAAGGAGTCTATTGATGCTTAGCCACTGCATGGCTTTGTTTTTAAGTGACCATGCAGTTTCTGGTGTATCGTCTGTTAACTCGGGTACTCCTGTTAGAACTATTGTATAGGGAGTGGCTTCCGGGGGCAAGTGGGCAGGACGTCTAACTGCAGAAGGTTTTTTAGGTGTGTTTTTAGGTGTTTTTTGGGGGGGCAGAGGTTTCGATGAATGGAGTTCAGACTTATTTTCTGGACAGATTCTGCTGGAATCTATGTTTGTTGCTGAACATGGGGTGTCTACCGTAACTTTATCTGTGGTTACAGTTTGCTGTACTGTTTTGGGAGGTGGTTTCTCCTTCTGGGGATGAAGCGTGTTTGCTGTGGATTTGGGTATTGTAGTCGTTTGTTTTAAATTTTTCTGTGCTGAAGATGTTGGGTTTGGATGATTGACTGTTTTCTGCGTGTGTGCTTGATTTTGTTTTTTGGGTGGGTGCGAGGTGTTGCGCTGCCCCTTTATGTCTATCCGGGTGTTTGAATCTAGGAGGGTGGCCGAGATTATAGTTAGTTGGGCTTCGAGATTTCTGATACTTAACTGAATAGGCTTTAGATATTGGTATAGTAAGTCTTTAGTTGTAGTAAGAACTTGCGAAGTGATTCTGCAGGTCTTACATTGGTTTGTGGTGCTGTCGTTAGAGATTGCCTTGTGTGGGAGGGTTAATTCGGGGAGATGTAGTATACTGTGAGTCGTTGAGGAGTTTGAATGAGTTGTTGTGTGTTCCTGGCACGATAGACTGGATGTTTCTTCACTGTTTGCTAGACGAGTTTTCGGAATTGCTCCTTCTCTCTCGCCTTGCTGGGGCAGATTTTCGGCGGGTTGGATGTCTCCCTGAGTTTGACAGCCAGCTAGGTCGGGAGTTGCTTCCAGGTCGTCCGATGTTATGGAAAGATCCGACTCAGAGTGCGTGACTGACAAGTCTACTACTACCGACGGGACGGTATTTGAGTCTGGTACTGACAGAGTCACAGGAAGAGAGCTGTTTTGGGTGTTGAGGTTGATTGGAGAGGCGGCATTTGCTATAGCGCCTAATGATGAGCGCTTCGCGTTTGCACTCATGAGATCTAATGATACTCTCTTCTCCATCAGAGCTATGCTTTGGTTTATCGTCTCATTGACCCGTGATATGAATAGGTCAATAGGGCCTGTTACTTGTGCTACCTCCTGCGCGTGTTTAGATTTAGGTTTGGAGGCACTTCTTGTTTTAGGTGGCATATTTGTTTGTTGCTGGGTCGTTGTTGAAAGAGGAATGGCCCGGTCCGGTCTCTATCGGGCACTAACGGGCCCGGCCTTGGCCCGGGCTTCGCCCCGGGCTGCGTCCCGCGTAGCTGGTGCCGCGAGAAGTTGTAGCGCTTCGCTGGGGGCGGGGCACTGGAAGGGGGCGCGGCTCTCACAGGAAGAGGACCAGCTGTAGGTGGTGAATGCTGGTCCTCGCAGTCCTGGGGCCGGCGCCTCGTCCTCCTCTGCGGCCTTGCGCTCACAGTCACTCAGCGGCGCTTTGGACAAACTGCTATGCTACTCCTGTAGCAGGGATCGGCAGCAGGAAAAGAGAGAGTCTTAACGATGTTAGGCGGTGAGTCTTTCTCCACGAGTGGCACCCGCGCAGCGGGTGCCGCGAGAAGTTGTAGCGCTTCGCTGGGGGCGGGGCACTGGAAGGGGGCGCGGCTCTCACAGGAAGAGGACCAGCTGTAGGTGGTGAATACTGGTCCTCGCAGTCCTGGGGCCGGCGCCTCGTCCTCCTCTGCGGCCTCGCGCTCACAGTCACTCAGCGGCGCTTTGGACAAACTGCTATGCTACTCCTGTAGCAGGGATCGGCAGCAGGAAAAGAGAGAGTCTTAACGATGTTAGGCGGTGAGTCTTTCTCCACGAGTGGCACCCGCGCAGCGGGTGCCGCGAGAAGTTGTAGCGCTTCGCTGGGGGCGGGGCACTGGAAGGGGGCGCGGCTCTCACAGGAAGAGGACCAGCTGTAGGTGGTGAATGCTGGTCCTCGCAGTCCTGGGGCCGGCGCCTCGTCCTCCTCTGCGGCCTCGCGCTCACAGTCACTCAGCGGCGCTTTGGACAAACTGCTATGCTACTCCTGTAGCAGGGATCGGCAGCAGGAAAAGAGAGAGTCTTAACGATGTTAGGCGGTGAGTCTTTCTCCACGAGATAAATCAGTCTTAAAAGCAACAGTCATTAGGGAAACAGGAATATGACACATAATAAATCAGCCACATAAGAGGTTATTTTCTTTTGCTTCTTGCTCTAACTGCTGCAACTGAAAAACTGCCAATATTAAACATTTCCCAAGGGCTGTTCAGCATCTACAGGCACACTAGGCAGTCTGCAATTTAGAAAAGAGTTGAAGTCACGTCTCTTTAACGAGTGCTGGTTCACAGTGAAGTAACAGTTCACCTCCACTCCCAGAAGCCAGCCACCCTTCCAGTCACTCATGGGCGGTATCTTTGCCTTTAACCCTGTACAGCGAGTGCTCTGCTGCTTTTGGCTGTGTTTGCACAATAAGAACACCATATTCATGCTACACACTACTGACATAAAGCACTGTGTAAGTCAGAGTGCCTTGTTCACTTAAATTTGTTATAGGACTCAAAATGCTACTACGTACTCCATAGCACTTCTTTTGTGGCCTGTAGTGTGGGGAGGCAAACTGTTTGAGCAGCCATCTTGGCAGACCATAACCAGTCCTACCATTTTGTCAGTGGGAATACAAACATAATAAGTACTAATTGCTGGTCTCTGGCGGCCTTGAGAATCTCTGGAAATGTATTTTTTAAGATTTATGTTCAGAACAAGGTGCTCTTTTTCCTCATTCTTTCGTAATCTGATGACCTATTAAAATGTATGTGTATATCTATCTTATCCAAGAAATGTCGTAGAACAGTGTTTGATAAGATTATTCATTATTTTGTCCCACTGGCAGGCTACCGCTTGGATCACATAAGATGTGCTGGACTGTTTGATTTGAAAACCAGTGGATACAGCGACCCCATTTTAATATCAAAAGCGAATAGCGTCGGAGCCAAGCTAGAGGTAACCAGTTTTTTAATATCAGAAACATAAATTGTGATTCTTTGCAGACAATATTCACTAAATTGTGCATGGATAGCCAAGCATGATGACTGAATTTCCAGCCTCATTTATACCTATTTGTAACACCTACAACATCAGCCTTGCTTGGCGCTAAAGGCGTTTAAGTGCTTTTAAAGAAACAATTTTTTTCATAAGTTAATCAAAGTAGAAGAAGGGCAAAGGCAGTCAATGTAAAGCTTGTTCTTTTTCACGTTTAATATCAATGTCTTCTTGGCAAATTAAATATATTTTAAGACAAACATCTTGCTATATTAAGCAAAATAAGGAAAGTTATCTAAGCATTGCCCATGTAGCATAGGAGAGTATAAGCCACACAGCAGGATCATGTAGCTGTATAGCCCGCTCCAAGGGCTTTATTGGTTAGTAAAGGCCCTGGACATAAGTTATAGACCCGAGCCACAGATGAGGGCCTATGAAGAGGGCTAATTCCTTTAATAATCAGTATAACCTGAGGCCCAAGAGCTATAAGGCTATTAGAACATTCCACCCACTGAGGATAGGATTTTCTAACTCAGAAAGGAGAAACATAAAGACAAGCATTGCAATGTTGGAGCAAAAGGCTTTTGCCAGACATTGTAAGCTCAAAGCCAATTAATTGTTTTCAGTGAGAGCTTATAATATTCCAATGTTCTAATTTAGCTTAATAGCCCGCCATAGCAGGCTATACCATCCATTAAAGGACTGCTTTAGCGTTTAACAAAGAAGTGTGCCTTTAATGGCTGGTATAGCCCAGCTATGGTGGGCTATAAAGCTATTTGAACATTCCTGCAAAAGATTGCGCAGCGGAAGGAGGTCCACTGTGCAATCCGCGGATCAAGGTTAGGTTGGAGTAGGTTGCCGGACTTTTGCAGGTAATTCAGAACAGTGGATCACTGACCAAGTGGTGCTTCCACTCCCAACCACTAGTTTTGTATTTAACAATTTCTTTTGTCACACACCACAAATTGGTTACACACACACATGGTATTAACACCCACCTGGTTCTGAAGAAGGCAGCCACACCTCTTTCGAGAGTATTAGGCTGAAATATGTCGACCTATGACAAATTCCACGCCCTTTTACAAGTGTAATTCCATCCTGTTATGGCTTGTTTTTAATCCTGGTCTGGGGATTCCTGAATAAAATGTATTGCGTACCTCTGAACTAGTTTTAATTCACATTTATGATTTTTTGCTTTGTGTTCCTCACCACACCTACTTAAGGTAGTGAGTGGACCTCTGTCAGACAAAGTAAAACATCCCTGAGCTCCTCCCTCTCAGAGAGGGGGTTGTAGTCATCACTATACCCAGGCTTACAGTGTGAGGAGCTTACCCTATGATCAAGAATGCCACCTTTAAGGGGGTGAGGGAAACCGTCCTATAAAGGGGATGCCCCATTAGCATTCGATTGATCCTTAGACCCAGGGTTTCCTTTGTGTTGTAGAGCTGAACATATATTCTACACTTACTGAGTGTAGTGAGCACCATGAGCCCATCAGGTTCCAGTGCTAATCCCACCCATAAAGCCTAAGGCATTCTCCACCAGTGGTGTATGGGATAATGGGAGTCATGATGGTAACTGTTAACTTGTTTCTGGGCGAGGGACAGTAGTAACCTATTACTGGGCGATCTCTTAGTGTCCTGTTACTGAGCAAGACAACATGGAAATAAATTATAATAGAGAGGTCACATGGGAACTCAGTGTAAAAGTTATTAGTGAATCACATATTTCATTTTTGTAGCTGTACCCAAGCAGTGTACATAATTTGCTTTAAGAACACATTCTGTTAGCCCTATCGTGTTTTATAATATGAACACAACAAAATGTAGTTAATCCTTATAGGCTTATACCCGAAGAGCTATTTAGTATGGGTAATTACTAAGGCACTATACCATATCATGTGATGTGGTGATAGTGCCCCATCTGTAGATAGTTTATTCCACCACACTCTATCAGCAGTGGGCTGCAGAGAATGTCTAAGTCATGGCCTACCTTACTTCAATAACTTAGATTCAATTAGGATATCCTATTGTGTCTAATGAAATTTGATTTTGTAGTAACTCCTGATACCTACATCCAATTGTTTTCATTTTGGTGTAATTTAAATCATTAACAGGGTCATTTAGAGGTTGGGTTTCCAGTCAAAATTGGTGAAAAGTCTATCTACCCAACTTTCACATTTCCTTAACTCAGCAGGCCTCGCACCAGCACAAGGATGACATTTTTCTCCTGTCTGGGACCCCTATGTACATACGGTATGGAGGTTTCAAACAGGAAAAATATAAAACATATGAAATAAAATACATGTTTTTAAATGCTCCTACATACTCCTCACAATATGTCAGGTGCATTAGTTTAAAATTTTCTGAAGAAAGTACCTCGTTTTGGTGGTCTCTTTGTCTTTGGAAAGTATATAATGTACCAACCGGAACCTGAAGCGGCTCTTGACCTGAGGGTAGAAGGTAGTTCTCTGAAAAAAGTTCACTAACCTGGAAGCAAACTTAAAATATCGCAGACTGGACTGTCAAAATCAACATTTTTATAATTTTAACTAAATTGGTTTAGAAATTGTAAATCATTGATTTTTTACTACAATGTTTTGATAATGTTCCACACGTTTTCTTTGAGAGAGGCCTTGTTGCTTGTGTCAATCAATTTGTCTGAAGTATTGGCATGTGTGGATCAGGGCAGTGATGAGATAGACCACAGAGACAAGCCCTATGTTGACTGTCTTTATGTAATTTTACTGTTTTTTGCAGGCGGGAGGATTTTGTCGGTGTATAGTAGCTTTGTAACATTCCCTTCCTGGGCCATTGTGTAACTTGTGGAGGATCACCTAGTGTGGATGTCTCTGTGTTGGTAGTACCTGGAGTGGAGTAGATGATGTGGTGCTTGACCTGATTCAAAATAAGAAAGTAAGCTCACTATACACATGTTTGGAGGTAGCACAGTGAGCTACTGCTTTTGGGGCCACAAGATCTCTTTGGATCCAGAATTGTTGTTTTGGCAGTCTCTCTACATTTATGATCTGAAACTAGAAGAGAACCCCTTTTACTATAGCAGTAAGAAGCTGCTGGTGCAGTGGCGTAGCTAGACCTTGAGGTTCCGTGATGATTTGAACCCGTGTTTTCAATATTGTCGGAAATACATAATATTGGTATCAGCGAACCGCAAATGATCCATTTAGCATATCCTGGTGTTTTCGCTACGATACGAACAAGAGCACTCCTGTTATGAACACATTTCTGATCTACCCATGGCATCCATCTTAGATCATGGCCGCCATTTTGTGTTTCTTGCCCTCACATATGCAATAACCTCTGATCACTTCATTTCGATTAAGGACACGTAGCCTTAGCCGGAGATTCACCTCTTTCATGACACGTGCACCTTAAACCAGATCACGCTGTAGCTACATGACTCAACAAAGGCTGCCTCCTCTGCCCGAGGCCAGCCCACCTGAACTGGTTCTCGTGTCCATTGTCCCGATCATGATTAGGCGGCCGAAGCCGGTAGCCTTGCCCATTTACAACCCACAAACATCTCTTATCCCGCTTTCCTATCTTTTGCACCTGGCTCTGCTCCTTTCCTTCTGGGCCTTTATTAGGGGGAGGTAACGAAATTTACGATGAGGCGGTCCGGCTCTTGAATGCAATATTGACAAGGGATTGTGATGAACTAGTGGGAACCCCTCTCCGTAGATGTTTTGTATCAGATTTTATCAATGGTTCCTGTGTACGCCAAATATTTATTGTCTGTGACACAAAGGTTTTGGGAATGTACTAACATGTGAAGAATTCGCCTGAAGGCCAAAAACTAGTATATAAGGAGCAACCCTCTTTGTACAAATTGAACAGGCTCCTAGTTACTGCCCATGCGTAGTTTCTGTGACTTCTGTGTCCCTGCAGTAATAAACCTTTGGTCTTTGACGCCACCATCGAGAAGCCCGTGTTTCTGTTCATTTGCGCACCAAGGCAGGTGGAACTCCGGGGTCTTTGGGTGTTGTTCCCTGACACCTCTGGACGGAACCAAAAAGTCCAGAACTCCAATTGGCGCCCAACGTAGGGCGACGTCATTCGGTACCGGTCCAAAAGCCTGAAGAGTTCGAGAAGCTTCGTGTGAAGATTCCTGAGGGAGGCGCCCCACTTCATCGATCCCGGCATATCGCAAAAGTGGCCCGAAGTTCTCTTCCACGAGGGTTCCCGTTCAGGACGGCTGCAGTGGGCCGTTGCCTTGACCGTCGCCCTGTCTTGGACCCGAGGTGCAGCCCTTAGTACAGCGAAACGTGACGGGTTTCTCCTTGGTGACGTCTTCAGTGCCTCAGTTAAGTATTTAGTGGTTGCTAGTTGGTCACTTCGTAAGGGTTGTTAATCCTTGATTGGTTCTTAGTTTGGTTTGGTTTCGTAGGATTATCATTGGTTGTTCTGGTCACGATAATCTATTTGGTTCAGTTTGGGTATCGATACATTAGTTTGGTTTTGGTAGGCCTAAGTTCTTGGTTCAAGTGCACATATTTGTTTTGTGTTTTGTTTGTTTTGTGTTCCGGACTGAAAATGGTAAGTCGGAGAAATTGTATGTTGTCGTGCTTCGGTTGCAACAGTGACTCACGATTGGAGGACTCATGTCTGGTTCCTCCGATTGGGACTCCCCTTTATGACTTATATTGTAAACATGGAGTGGGTCCTATATCCTATAATGAGGTGTGGGTCCGCTACACCAACAAAGACGGTGTCCTTAGTTGGCCACTGCATGGTAGTTTTGAACCCGAAATTCTTGATAATTTAGAAGCGAAATTGTTTAGGAAGAAAGCCCGGCCGGCAATGTTTGATTCTTTCCGTTACTGGCGAAAAGAATCCAAACAGAGAGAAATGAAAAAATTTAAGAAAGAACAGAAAGAGAAAGAAGAGTTAACTCTAGAGCAAGCAACTAAACAGCTGCAAGATAGCGAGTGCGAGAAGGCTATAGAGGTGGCCATTAGAGAGCATAATTTAGCGATCGACAAGTGCTACCCTGCCTTGCCATCGAAAACGGCTAAAATACTAGAGGATTCAGAAAACGATCCTCTGTTGTCTTATCTGTTACGGTCACCTCCACCGTATGCACAAGGTGCTACGGCTCCACTTGTACCAAATGTTCAATTGCCGGTTGCTGGACAACCTGGTATTCCTGCTCCTGCTCCTCAGAATCAAGTTCCTGTACCTCCTGTGGTTAATGTGAATGTCCCTACGGCTCCTCCTCTTCCTGGATTGCCGACTTCTATACCTGTATCTGTCTCGCTTACACCTACTACTTCACAAACTATTTTTCTCGATACTCCTACTGCCACGCTATCTGTTCCTACCTCTACTGTGTTTTCTACGTCTGCGAGTGTGTTAACTCCACTTTCTGTACGTCGAAGAATCACTGATTCTGTTACTAATATGCTGTCTCCTTTCTATAAAACTTTAATCAAGACTCCTACTTCTGACTCTGTTCAGAGACGTAGTCAGCATCCAAGTACTGAGGAACGGGGAATTTTAGATTCCACGGCTCTCAGATGGATTTCGAAGAGTAGGAGATATAGTACGAGAGATGTACTAGAAACATTTATGCAGTGGAAGGAACCAACGCAGCGGTACGTCTTTGACGAGATGTGCTCGTTGTTACGTGAGGAAATAGAGGAAGATGATATTGAATCGAATTTAGAAGACTTAATTAAGGTTCAGAAAGAGTTTGCTGCTGGTATGATAGTAGGTGAAAATATAGAAGAAGCAATGGAACTGATCTTAAGTTTTAGGAATGATCCATCTCTTCGTTCACCGAGAGATTTAGAGAAAGGTAAGACGAAACTGAGTCGCCAATATCCAATGAGGGAGGTTCCTCCAATTTGGCGCGAAGCAGTGGCAGCTGATAATAATGCTGGTATTGCAGCTGTTCCAGCACAGTTCCAGAGAGAGTGTGGATACACATTCCGTGGAAGCGAGCTGAAGTGCTAGCAGTGAAACAGGCCTTACCAGATCCACGTAAGAATCCTGCTGGATATTACAAGGAACTAACACAGACAGTTGAGGCTTGTATAATGAACTTAGCAGACATTGATATGTTATTTGGGAATGTAGTTCCTCAACCAGTCTGGGCTAAAATTCGTAGGGAAGATCATCAAGTAGCCTTAGGTGGTGATTGGGCGGCCATCACTGCAGCGGATGGTCAGCAGACGGGTGGTGCAAAACCCGAACCCCTAATTGCTAATCTTCCGGGTAGGATAATTGACTTAATGAAGACTCTGATGCCCGCATTGCGTGTCAATTGGGACAAGTTATCCGCATGCAAGCAAAAGAAAGACGAAAGTGTCTCCGACTTCTTCACGAGGTTCGAAGAGACTTTTGTAGATCATAGTGGTCAGGACATGAGCACAGAAGGAGGACAGAGACTGTTTGTCGATAAATTTGTGCATAATTTGTTACATGAATTATGCAATAAATTAAAGGATTCAGAGAGTGCGTGGGCTGTTTCTACAACTGCGCAAATACTTGCGACTGCACAGTACTACGAAAATAGGGATAAAGAGGAAAAGGAGAAATCAGAAAAGAAAACGAAAGATTTAAAGACTAAGGTTCTTTTGCAACAGGCGTATCCGCCTCGCACAAATCAGACTAATATGCAACAGGGTTCGTATCAGAGGACAGATTATAGTTCAACGAGGCCTCAATATCAGTGGAACCAATGTGCGTATTGTAAGAAAGAGGGTCACTACAAGAATGAATGTCCGGTCTTAGCGCAAAATAATGCAGCAGCAGCTCAGAGAGGTCGTGGTGGTTTTGTGCAGAATTCTAGAGGTCGAGGGCGAGGTGCTATGCCTCCACAGACAAATGATCGCCCTTCCAATCACTTTGATCAGCGAAATGGACAGCCTGCCCAGCAAAATAGATCTCAGCAATATCTTGTTGAAGACTATTGTGAAGTGGATGAGGGATTTCAGCAAAATGGGTACTAGGACAGCCATGGACAAAGAGAGGGAGTAGTATCAGTTCCAGTAGATCAGAGTGGGCCTTATGTCGCAGTAGCAACATCAGGTGTAGTCGAACCGTTTCTGTTGGATACTGGTGCCGCAAAAAGTTCTATCATCCATGCGAAACTCCCTGGCGCACCTTTGTCTGGCTCAACGAATGTTTCTGTAGGTTTTTCAGGCGCCCCTGTTTACAACCCCATATCTGGTCCTTTGTCTATTTCTGTTGGACCATGTCAATTGAAAGCACCCTTGATTTTGACGACGGGTTGTAATGAGAACCTGCTTGGTTTGGATTTGTTAAAACGACTATATGCGACATTGTACTGTTCTCCGGAAGGGGTACAGCTTACATTGGGTAAAAGAATCACCTCTCCGATGTACTTGTCAATGGATGCACTTCCACCAGAGCTGCGTTCACTCCCTGATTCTCTTTGGGCGACTATCCTAATGATGTAGGCCTTTTAGAAATACCACCATATGTAGTAACTTTGAAAGCAAATGTGAGATTCCCAAGAATTCCGCAATACAAAATTTCTAGTGAAGGTGAACGTGCACTTTTATTAATTGTGCAAGACTTGATTAAGAAAGGTGTGGTTGAAGAAACTAGAGGAAATGTTTGTAATAGTCCTGTACTACCGATTTTGAAACGAACTGATCCTACAAAACCTCCAGTGTACAGGTTTGTCATAGACCTTAGAGAAGTTAATAAGATTGTGGTTCCGCAGTTTCCTGTGGTTCCCGACATTACTGCCTTGTTAACATTGATTCCTGCTACAGCCACTTGGTTCTCAGTCATCGACTTGAAGAATGCCTTTTTCAGCATTCCGATAGCCGAAGAAAGTAGAGATATTTTCGGCTTCTGTTTAGGAGGTCGAAGTTTCAGATTTAAACGCGCTCCACAGGGCTACTGTGAAAGTCCATCTATTTATAGTCAAGCATTAAAAAGCCAGTTAGATTCCTTTGTCCTTCCTCCAGGTTCTGCCCTAGTACAGTACGTAGATGATCTTCTAGTGGCTGCCGATGACAAGGAAACTTGCAAAGCAGCTACAGTTTCGTTATTACATCACTTGTCCAATTTGAATCACAAGGTATCACCTTCTAAGATGCAATACTGCTGCCAAGAAGTGACCTACCTAGGTCATCTCTTGTCAAAGGAGGGAAGAAAGTTGACCCCAGAGAGAATAAAAGCAATTACGCAAATGAGGGTTCCACGCACACAGAGAGAAGTACGTGCCTTTTTAGGTATTACCTCTTACTGTAGGCAGTGGATTCCGAATTTTTCTCTTTTAGCGAAGCCGTTGGTAGCTTTGACTGGGAAAAATGTTCCGAGTCCGGTGCCATGGTCTGATGAATGTCAAGAGAGTTTTACTGAATTACGAAAAACCTTGTGTTCAGCTCCTGCATTGGGTACACCTGATTACAGTAAGCCATTCACGCTCTATGTTCACGAGAGAGAAGGTTGCGCGTTGAGTGTTCTGACACAGAAATTTGGTGATAAACAACGCCCGTGTGCGTATTTTTCATCAACATTAGATCCGGTAGCTAGAGCGTTACCTAGTTGTTTGAGAGCTACAGCGGCAGCTGCGGCTTCCATTCGACAATCTGCTGGTTTGGTGATGAACAACATGCTAGTGGTCATGGTTCCTCATGCAGTGGACACACTCATGAACCGAACCAAGACACAACACCTTACTAGTGCGAGACTATCTGGTTACGAGCTGACATTACTAGCGAGTCATATTCAGATCAAAAGATGTAATGTATTGAATCCAGCAACGCTGTTGCCGGCTAATCAAGAGTCGAGTGATTCCGAGCCACATGATTGTTGTTTTAAAACGGAGGAAGAGACAAAAGGACGTATTGACTTGAGGGATACTCCATTATCAGATCCAGATGGTACGCTGTATGTGGACGGATCATGTTTTGAATTGGAAAATGGTGATGTGACTGCTGCCTACGCAGTAACGACTTTGAAAACGATTGTGGAGACTGCAAGAGTGAGTCAGAATTCTGCCCAGGCTGCAGAATTAATAGCCTTAACCAGAGCGTGTGTTTTAGCTAAGGGAAAGAGAGTGAATGTCTTTACAGATAGTCAGTACGCATTTGGCGTGGCCCATAGTTTTGGCCGTTTGTGGAGAGAAAGAGGTTTCATTACGTCCCATGGGACTAAGATTCAACATGGTCAGCTAGTTAACGACTTGTTGGAATCTCTAACCTTGCCGACTGAAGTTGCGATTGTGAAGTGCAGTGCTCATAAAGCAATCACGGATGATGTTGGTCGTGGGAATGCTTTTGCTGATGAAATTGCTAAACAGACAGCTAGAGACATGATGAGTAGAATGTATGTTGCAACGTCTGCAAGATGGATCGCTGAATCTGGAATGTGTGAGGATACTATGGAAAGTGTGAAAGAAATTCAGAAGGAAGCAACTGAGGAAGAGAAACGAGTATGGAGAGAAAGTACGGGCAAGTTGGACTCGAATGGATGTTGGATTGATTTGACAGAACAGCAGCGTTGGATGTTGCCTGATGCGTATGTGCTTGCAGTGGTGACAATGGCGCATGGAGTAGCGCATATAAGTTCTAAAGGGATTTGTAAGATGTTGGCTCCAGTCTGGAAAAATGAGGGAATCAGTAAGTGTGCAGAGAGAGTGGTGAAAAATTGTATGATATGCCTGATGCATAATCCTGGCAAGGGAACTCCAACTCCTGCTGGTCATTTCGCTCCTCCTTCCTGCCCTTTTGAAGTGATTCAATTAGATTTTATTCACATGGACCGCTGTAATAATTTAAAATATGTCCTAGTGGTGGTTTGTGCTTTTTCCAGGTGGATAGAAGCATACCCACTAAAGGACAATACTGCCCTATCAACTGCCAAGATTCTTCTCAAGGAATATTTCCCTAGATACGGAATGCCACGGATTGTATGGTCAGATAACGGAAGTGAGTTTATAGGGAAAGTTATGCAGAGTGTGTGTGCCGGCCTAGGTTTGAAACAGAAGTTCCACAGTGCAAACCATCCCCAGTCAGCTGGTTTAGTGGAGGGTTACAATGGTACCCTCAAGCTAAAGATAGCTAAAATACAGGCATCCACAGGTTTAGCCTGGCCAGACGCACTTCCTTTGGCCTTGTTATCAACGAGAGCAACTGTACATTCTAGAGTAGGGCTTAGCCCTTATGAAATCGTTTTTGGCCGCCCGGCAAATATCTGGGGTGTGCCAAGGCCTAAAGAGTTCAGTTCTTTAGAATATCCTATGTTGATAGACTACCTTTACGACTTGACTGCTAAATTGAGTCTTATTCATCAACAGGTTTTCGATGCTTTACCAAAGCCTCCGGAGAGTCCAGGGCATCAGCTGAAACCAGGAGAACACGTGGTTATCAGGAACTTCGCGAGGACAAAGAATCTTCAGCCCCGCTACGTCGGTCCTTTCCAGGTCCTTCTTACAACGAGGACAGCAGTTCGTGTGGCTGGACGCAAGCACTGGGTGCACGCGTCCCATGTTAAGCGTGTCCCTTTGCCGCTTCCTTACGACGACTGGGTGAAGAAGGGAATTGGTTCCTCCGAATTTGAAAGAACTCCAAAGTTTATCCCTTTCAGCGATGCCAAATTGATCACTGACACTCCAAGCTCTGACTCTCCTCCTGAAAAGACTCCTTTGAACACTGAACATTTGTCTCCTGCATCAGAAGAAACTCTGCCATCTGCGAACTTGAACACTGCAACAACTACCAGTGAAACGCTATTTGTCGACCAGACAGTACCTGCGAAGCAGAGATATAACTTACGAAGCCGTAATATGGACAAATAAAGCAGGCAACTGCATACTGTGATGTTTTTGAAATATTGAACTTTTGCCCTCAGCCAGGAAGTTTGCTATTGTTTTATTGTTTTAAAAATTGCCTTGCCGTCTGGGTAGCCGTAGGGTCGTGGCTGTGTGCCTAGTTGGATTTGCAGGGGTCTGACACAAGGTCGATCTTTCTGTTGGTTCTGGGAACTCCCAGGGCTGATAGAGGCATTTTCATCTACGTACACATCATCAGTGGTCGCGAGCGGATTGTAGAAGATGGAGCTTCCTGCGCTGCAACGAGAAAATGTGATTTACGTTCGCAGAAACAGACTTTACAGAATTCTTCATAGCAAATGCTTTTTGATGCAATGTGCCATTACATTCTTGATTATTTTAGCAACATTGGTGGGTGGAACTGTTTTCAGTATAAATTTGATTTTTGTGCCAGTTACTACAGTACCTCCCCTTGATCCCGCTATTTCTACTGTTTCTTCTATACACTCTTTTCATTCGTTTCCGGAACATGAGCAAGCAAGACGCTCAGAATTCATTAACAACACTTTTGTACAGCTCTTGCACCAACACCAACTGGTAGTTAACACTACAGACTGCTGGGTGTGTGGCTTGATACCCCACACTATGGATAAAGGTATACCTTATCTGGTTTTGCCTTTCAGCTACAACGGATCATTTCAGTCCCTTCAAACCATCTTTGCTTATGCCCTTGAAACCTATCCTCCACGTCCACCACGTTCCACTAAATATAACTCTGCCAACAAAGCTTTAGTCCAGGGAATTATTGACATGATCAAGGATGTCAATAATACTCCATCATACCCTAGAGACGAACTGCGAGTGTATTTAAGTTGGAATACTTCAGAGTATCGCCTTAGTTTAGGAGAAAGCAAGCGTAAAAGCTCAACTCCAATCTGGGTCGTACCACACCGAGGTCAGGTCTGTTTGCAAGGTAATGGGAGAAATCCAAGAGCTCAGCTAGGGAGGAGCGAGTGCGTAGAAACTTATGTGTTTCCGGCTAACTCTTCCCCTGCCTTCCTTACTGCTAGGGGTACCTACTTCATCTGTCGAGACCGGGCATATACATGGTTACCTGCCGACTTTTCAGGTTCATGCTATATTGCTCGATTGTTGCCTCCAACATACACTGCTTCATCTGATTACCACAGAATCAGAGTAGCGAGAGGTGTCTTCAGCAAGGAAGATACCGCTGGTCAGGAAGCTGGAGACTTCTTCAAAGGCTTCCTTCCGTTCTGGGGGCCTATGGCCAATAGTAGAAATATACGTCAGCTAACACGGGTAGTTGAATCTACTATTACCGAAACTGCTGGTGCCCTTAGTAATCTGACAGCTGAGCTTCAGGCGGATAGACTCATGACGTTGCAGAATCGTATGGTTCTAGACGTTATCCTTGCAGACCGAGGTGGGGTATGTAGAATGATCCAATCGAGCTGCTGTGTCTTTATTCCTAATAATGCTCCAACAGTCTATGAGGCGATCTCTAAGCTACACAAGATTTCCGACTCTATACACGTAGACGAGGGAAACTGGTCCTTTATGGAGTGGTTTTGGACTCTGATCTCAGCGTGGGGATGGAAGGTTCTAATGGTCATCGGTGTCATCTTAGTATTCCTATTCTCATGCTGCCTGATTATCCAGTGTGGTCCAGCTCTGTGTAGCCTTTGTGCTACAACCTGTTTTAGGAAACCACCTGCAGTTGGAGAAAAGGCGCGAGAAAGGATGATGATACAACAGCATGTCACTGACCTGATGAGTATAGAACTAGACTCTGACATAGACTGAGTAATTGCCTATGTAAGGGCAAAAGGAGGGTCTGAGGTTCCGTGATGATTTGAACCCGTGTTTTCAATATTGTCGGAAATACATAATATTGGTATCAGCGAACCGCAAATGATCCATTTAGCATATCCTGGTGTTTTCGCTACGATACGAACAAGAGCACTCCTGTTATGAACACATTTCTGATCTACCCATGGCATCCATCTTAGATCATGGCCGCCATTTTGTGTTTCTTGCCCTCACATATGCAATAACCTCTGATCACTTCATTTCGATTAAGGACACGTAGCCTTAGCCGGAGATTCACCTCTTTC
Organism: Lissotriton vulgaris; assembly: GCF_964263255.1. Classification (NCBI taxonomy): domain Eukaryota; kingdom Metazoa; phylum Chordata; class Amphibia; order Caudata; family Salamandridae; genus Lissotriton; species Lissotriton vulgaris. The sequence goes on from NC_141696.1 coordinate 1,369,786,697, forward strand.
ATGACACGTGCACCTTAAACCAGATCACGCTGTAGCTACATGACTCAACAAAGGCTGCCTCCTCTGCCCGAGGCCAGCCCACCTGAACTGGTTCTCGTGTCCATTGTCCCGATCATGATTAGGCGGCCGAAGCCGGTAGCCTTGCCCATTTACAACCCACAAACATCTCTTATCCCGCTTTCCTATCTTTTGCACCTGGCTCTGCTCCTTTCCTTCTGGGCCTTTATTAGGGGGAGGTAACGAAATTTACGATGAGGCGGTCCGGCTCTTGAATGCAATATTGACAAGGGATTGTGATGAACTAGTGGGAACCCCTCTCCGTAGATGTTTTGTATCAGATTTTATCAATGGTTCCTGTGTACGCCAAATATTTATTGTCTGTGACACAAAGGTTTTGGGAATGTACTAACATGTGAAGAATTCGCCTGAAGGCCAAAAACTAGTATATAAGGAGCAACCCTCTTTGTACAAATTGAACAGGCTCCTAGTTACTGCCCATGCGTAGTTTCTGTGACTTCTGTGTCCCTGCAGTAATAAACCTTTGGTCTTTGACGCCACCATCGAGAAGCCCGTGTTTCTGTTCATTTGCGCACCAAGGCAGGTGGAACTCCGGGGTCTTTGGGTGTTGTTCCCTGACACCTCTGGACGGAACCAAAAAGTCCAGAACTCCAACCTTTTGCCGCCTATGGCAGTTCCTCTGTTGTCCGCCCTATGAAGGCCGCAGGTAAGAGCATGGGGGGTGCTGGCAATCCTGTATTTGCTGCCAGCGATGGCCGCAGGTAATGGGATGGGGGGGGACTCCGCCGCCCCCAAAGCCCTTGCCGCCCAGGGCGGACCCCTCCCCCCCCACCGCCACGCCACTGTCCTGGTAGGCATGTGGCATTCCATGTGTTTGGAAGGTACTGTTAATTTCTTTTGTGGCTTCTCCAGGTTCATTTTATGGATGTATGACGTTACAATGCGTTGTAATGGCATGCGTTGCAATGGATGTTGCGTTGTAAAAGTTTCGTTGTAATGGTAGTGCGTAAAAGTTGCGTTGTAAAGGTTGTTTCCCTCATTTTATTACCTGAAAGTCATTGTTGTCATTTCTATTGTGAGGCTTGAAATTCTGTGGCTTTATTGGGAACAGTTGATCTAGGTGTATTTAATTATGCAAGTATTGTTGTGCTGCTGCCTCAAAGCCCTTTTTTGTTCAGGTGACATGATTTTGGCGGGGTTTGTCAAAAGGTGAGTTTTCCGTTGTCATGCCAACTTGAACAAAACATAGTAAGGGCTACCTTTGGAGTGCTATGCTTATATGGGCATCTTCATACATAATAAAACCAAGAGAGAAATTTACAGTCAGGAATATGAGTCACATCATCTTTGAGATGCGAGGCTCGAGACAATGTCTGCTAATACTGGCCCATTGCCAGATACATGGCTGTATCCAACCAGCAGAACATCATTACCATGATTTGCTGTTGTTGAGGTTCAGGTCCTAGACGTATATTTCACTACCTTTGTCCCCATAGCCAGAAAGCAGTTTGAGATCCACTTCGTCTCCAGAACTGGGTCCAGTAGCCCCTGCTTCCAGATCCAAAACCTTGAGACCCTCTTACATCTAATGTTCCAAAGATTAGAGATCCAGTGGTGTTTATCAAGACTGCCCAGTAACTCATGATCTAGTACACTTTGGATTCCAGTTCACATTGGATCATGTGTACCTTGCATTTTTGCACAGGTGCATAAGTATTAGCTTATTAGCTTGAGCCAACTGAGCTATCCCCTTTGAAACTTTTAGCCTGTAGAGCAATGTGGGCGAAAGACATATGGTTTAAGGGTACTAAAGATACATTTAAGCATTCTGTGTGACAGCCTTACTATTATGAAGCCTAAGAGCCAGAGAAATTCATTAAGACCTAAGAGGATAAAAAGTTTAATGAAACTTAGCCATCCTTCTACCATAAACTAACTATGTTAACAAAATTAGCCAACTTAATGGCGTTTGGAGCATTACATCTGATTGTCAAGTGAGAGGGACTTCTGGTTTATTTTGTTGTGCTTTAAATTTGGGAAAATAAAAGGCTACTCGTTTTATAAAATACAACCCTGCCTCTTCATCCATTTTATTGTGTGTGACTACTATGTTATACTGAATAGTTGTTGCAAACCTAGAAGCATTTACTAGTGTAACCCTTGACTGCTTTGCTAGCTAGAAGAACCTAGGGATATATTAATGAGAATATAGCGCCGCGCAGAAAGTCACATTCCTGCGCTACATCACATGGAAAGGGCAGGAATGCGTCATATTTGGAAGAATACAACACATTCCTGTCCTTGTCCCTGTGCTGGCGTAGTGTTGGCTGTCTCGCGCCAATATAGATACCCTTGCACCATGGTACAAGGAGGTCTGTGTTGCATGCAGATTTGTATTTTGCAGGAAGGGGCACCTTCCTGTGCACAAACAATCCTGAGAGGTAAATGCCTCTTTCTATGTGTGCTGCAGAATGCAGCACCCACAGAAAGATGAAGTAACAAGGAGAAATAGAGATATTTCTCCTTGGTACGCCTCTCGTGGGAAGGCGTATCTTTTTGGTGCATTCCCAGGTTTACCAGTTCTGGTACATCTTGGAATGCATCAAATACCATGGGACCCCCATGCAATGCACATGGGACGCCCATGCAATGCACATGGGACGCCCATGCAATGCACATGGGGCGCCCATGCAATGCACATGGGACGCCCATGCAATGCGCATGGGACGCCTATGCAATGCACATGGGACGCCCATGCAATGCACATGGGACGCCCATGCAATGCACATGGGACGCCTATGCAATGCACATGGGACGCCCATGCAATGCACGTGGGACGCTTCCCTGGCGAAGAGAGAAGCAGGGCAGCGATTTGGGCTGCTTGGTTTTACTTGAGAATTATGAAGTCACTCAGGGCCAAGAAAGGTCTCGTAAATATGCCCCCAAGTGTACAATGGGAGCCTTGACTATGCATTTGGAGTGCTATAGCAGGTCCTGGGACATCACTTGTGTGTGACGGTAACCCAGTTAACAATGAAGAAGTAATACCGGATTTGGATCACTGCTTGGAAGGGACAAACAAAAGGAAATAAAATCCTTTTTTTTTTTAAGAAGAACCCTCACCCACCAGCCTAGTTGGTGGCATGCTTCATCAATGGGTTCCCACCCGAGAGGCCAAGTGTGCTTCGACGCCTGAGTTACAGAGGAGCAACTTTTTTTCATGGACAATGAAAAGTGAGTGACAAATGAGAATGATTAAAATTGCCTCTATGACACCTAGCATTTTATTGATGGGGTCGTCGGGCAAGGTTTAAAAGCCAGGGGATGTTCTCTGTGACTTAATTGGTCATAAACCTCCGTGGTATGGTCCTGATTTGGTCTATATGTTTCAGCCTTTAGTTGCTTAATAGCTAGGCTTTCTTCAGGACCAGTCGGAAAATAAGTGCACTCGCTAAGGTGCACTCATTAGGTGAAAAGTGGACCACAAACTTACGGTTCTGCTACCAGCAGACTTATTCTGGGAGAAAAAACGCATGGGGTTATTCCTTCATTCAAGAAAATCATGCATCCCAAAGCAGTAATGTGCGCATTAGGTTCACCAGGTGTAATGCCTCATGATCTCATGATCCACATGCTTCTGTGTGACCGTAACCACCACTGGCATTGTCCAGTAATAAGTGAAGCACTATGCTGTAAACGCTGGACAGAGGGCGGCGTTTGGGAGTTGTTTAGGACCCGCACCCGCTGGGATAATTTGTCGCATTGGGACATTTAATTAACGGGGCTGTTTCTCCTCGTTATCCCTCGTTATTTTGTCAGACTGCGTCCTGTTGATTTCTGGAGTGAAAGCCGCGCTGTATAACGCTGTATAACGTCAGACAGCGGGCGGTGTTCGGGAGCTGCTCAGGACCTGTGGCCACAGGAACAAATTGCCGTATGGTAAAAGATTGCCGTATGGTAAAAGAAACTGTCTACAGTGTAATTGGTACACTCTGCTGCATCGTGCGGGAGGAGACCTGAGACCTGACCCTGGACTGTGTTTCCCTGCCCCAAAGCCTACCTCTAGCCGCACCCGCTTCGCGGGTGCCGCGTCGTTGTTTTCAGGATCTGCAGGAGTTGCCGGGGAGAGGAGCACTTGCTGCTCGGGACGCTGTGTGGCTGGGCTGATCGGCATTCCAAGAAGGCAGCACTGCGAGCGGCGCTGCAGGGACTCCCTTTCCCAGGAGTCCCTGCCTGAGCCTCACCACTTGGCTTGCGCTGCCTGGCTGCCCCTGCCCCCAGGACGCAATACGAGCTATAAAGTTCCCTAAGGATTCTGCTGCGCGGGAGCGCCCAGGGCTAAGCCCGGGCAAAGGGCGGGCTCTCTGACCTTACTTGCAAGAAGGAATAAAGACCTATCCCTTTTGTCTAAAAACACCAATTGACTAATCTAAGGGAATATTATTTGTTCATGAAATTTATATATCATAGTGCCCTCTTCTGTTAATTAATCACTCACCCATATTTTAAGATGACTCGGAAGGGGGCACCTAAACCAATAGTTATCCCGCTGAGGGATCCGTCCAAAGGGACACTGGTTCACCACCCAAACAAGTTAACCTTGACATCTCCACCACTAACAGATATTAATGAACTTTCTCCTCCTATAGAAATTATAACTAGTAAGCAATCCCCTTTACCCACAACCAACTCAGGGGACACCTTATCATGGTTAGAGGATCTGAGTAAGTTGTGCGGAACTAAGTATGCTCTAGTGGCAAGCAGTCCCGAACCTACTACCCCCCCAAATCATTGTGTAAAAAACCCAAGTGCACTAAACCCAATCAACAGCCCGCGCGATCTTACTTTACCTATCATATCCGGTGTACAAAGTACGCCTCCATCCCGCCCTGCATCTGCCAAAAGGAAGTGTGATGAAGCCGAACACAACAGTAACCATCCCAAACAATCTAAATTGTGTCTGAACCCCTCACTGTCTGCCTCCATTCCCCCCCTAACTCCAGATTCGGTTGAGATTACGGAAATATTGTATTTCCTAGCGCCTCCATCACAGCTGGCCTTACTGTCTCTTGTTAAACGGCTGATTAATTCCGTCGTTTCACCATTGATGGAAAAAATAACACTGCTTGGGGATAGGCTTACGAAATTAGAGGGTGCATTACAAGTAAATTTGGCTTCTATAAAGTATCAGGTACCCTCTAAGCTCTCTCACCCACCTGTTATTGTTGAACCCCTAAAGTCATCCGCACCAAGCATTAATGCACATATTCAAATACCACCCCCCATCACACCAGTCCCAAAGGCCCCCAAAGCCCATTCAAAACGTGTTCCAGCACAGCGCAACTTTGTTAGAACAGGGTCGATCAAACCACCTCACATCCACCTACCACCGGAGGCTGCCCCCTTCGTATTTATCCTTTCAGGAGTTCCCACACTCGAACAGGGGAAAACTGAAAGCCAACAAGACCTACAAAATAAGGCTACATATTGGCTATCAAAGAATAGACCTTTGCCAGCAGATCTTGACGGTAGAATTTTAAGTGTTAGAAGGGTGGGCTGGTTGGGTCCCCTCTGAAAAGACACGCCCGGGGATTTGGTCTTAGTAAAAATTTAGAAGCAGACGTATCATTCCGTACCTCCAAACCTGGCGGCATCAAAAAAAAGACGGCCCCATAAGTACTGGGGATCTACATGACTTTTATCCCAGCTCATTATAAACTTCTTCATCAAGGCCAAAGGCAGGGTCTTTTTATCCAATGGGTAGAAGCGCCTTGGAAATGAATGGCAGTAACTTTTTTCCACGTAATTATCCTGACGCTGTATATAATAATCATCTTTATGGAAGATTTTAACTGCCTACGTGAAGGTTCAATCTAAGGAATTGGTGGGTCTGCTTAAATGCTGAATTTTGTGATATGTGCATTTTTTAACAAAGTACCTATGTTTATGTGCGGGTTACTTTTTCTTCTTTGTTTTAAATTTGTCAGTATTCTGTGTTATCATTTGCTAGTTCTACTTTTGTTGGTTTTTAATTTGTATGTTTTTAACTTGTACGCTTTTATGATTTGTATTTTCAAATCGAATAAAGCTTAATGAATTGAATTGAATTGACTGCCCCTGGACCTGGAGAAAAGGTCTTGTGGTTTCATATTGAATAAAAGCCTCTGCCTTTACCTGTTATTCTATTTGTCTATGATACTAACGGTGTCAGTGAGATTGGCTGTATCTGGCAACATTGAGACTATGAGTCAGCCTTTATGTGATGGGGGCTCTGTGGAGGATTGTGGGCTATTAAGAACATGTTACATGTTATTTTAAAAGTGCGGATGTCTTTAACTCTTTACTCATCTGTCAACTTCCAGCTAGTAATTGTATTATCTCTTTAGGTTGCACACGCTTGTGATAAATATGACACGATTGGTCTGGACCTGATCGCAATGTGTGCCAATGAAATCCTGACACATGGGGCTGAGCCCCTCTTTTTCCTGGACTCTTTAACCAATGGAACACTCAGTGTTGGGGCATCTGAAGCAATTATAGCTGGGATGATCAAGGCCTGCAAGAAGTCAAGATGTACTTACCTAGGTGCATCTCCACAAATATTCCAGATGCATTTTATAAATGTGTTTAAGTTATGTACTTATTACTGCCTGCAGATACCTTTGTGATGTCACCACTAGAGGATGCAAAGTATGTAAATATTTGTGATAAACTACTGTCTGAATCCTAAATTAACAACTAAGTTGAAATACAGCAGTGTGCCGACTGCTAAATGGGCTCCCACACGAGGATTAACATATTCCTCACGACATATATATATAATTCGTTCTGAAAATATACAGTGAAGAAAAAGCCATAATTGGTCTTGGTTTCTGTAATGTATGCTTCTGATGGCTATGTTGGTACTTATATGATGACAGTAAAACATGGAGGGCACATATCAGTGTTACATTCGTTTTAACAATTAATATTCTGTTCACCTTACATTTTATGGTAATCACGAGGGATAAAAAGAAGGAAGGGAAAGAAAACAAACTATGAATTTGCATTATCTATATTACAGTCCTCGGTAAGTCTGCCAGGCCCCCCCCCCAGATTTTATCCCCTTTTTTGTGGCATTCTCTGCTGTTATATATCACGCTTTAGGCTTACCAACACCAGTCTAGATCTTTAATCCACTCATCCACTGTTGGGACTGTAACCGTCCCCCCATTTCCTTGCCACATTCCTTTTCACTACCACCGTAGCCAATGTCAGCCACTGCTTTATGTGTCACGGCAAGTCCTCATGTCCAGAGGTTGCCAGCAGGAACCACTTAGGGGCTGCAATGGGACTTTGAAGCCAACAGCCATCGCCATGGTGTCTGCAACGGTATGCCAATATGCCTGGAGGATCGGACAGTCCATATAAGGTGATAAAAAGCACCTTCTGACCCAAGCACTGCGAATGCTCACATCTCTATGTTCGGTGCAACACAGTCCCGGGGTAATATACCCTGGGCACCACCTTCAACTGTATTAGTCTAAATCGTGCATGTATGGCACCTCCCTCGGGCTCTGAAGCACCTCCATCCATTCCTCTTCTTCCAAGGGACCAACATCTTGCTCCCAAGCTGCTCTCCTGGTGCCCAGAGGGTCAGAGGCGTTGTTTGGTATTTTCTTTTATGAAAAAGGGAAACTGTTTTAATCTGCAGATGCTTTGTCAGGATCCTATCTTTCAGAGGCGAGAAGACCCCCAGAGACTCATCCTCTCTTAGGTGTTTTTTCACGGTGTGGCCCAGTTGGAGGTATCTGGGTCATTCCCCTTCCATAACTCATATTCAGTTTGCAAAACCACAAACGTAATGTATGCTCCCCCCTTTATATGTCTCCCAGAGTCTCAACAGGTCCCATTTGGTGAAACCCTTTAATTTGCTCACTTCCTTCAAACAGTCCCCTACCCCAAGGGGTATAATCCCTGTGAGTACTTCCTCCCATCCCAAGGGATGGTGAACAATATCACCCTTGGACCTTTCTCACCCAAAGCTTCTCTGTCGACCCTGTACGCCTGGTGTGATCTATCTTCGAACATCCACCCATTTACGCTCACCAATTGGGCCGCCCAATAATAGCTACGGACAACAGGTACCGCTAGACTCCATAATAAATTCCTCTCTGAAGTTTACTCAGCACTATTCGCGGAGCCGCCCCACTCCACAGCAGTATGCACAGTTCTGAGTTGACATGTTTAAAAACGAGGGAGTTACCGCATAAGAGGTGTTTTGCAGTGCGTACACCAATCTGTGGAGAACCATTATTTTAAACATAGCAGCCTGGCCCATTATAGTCAGTGGGAGGGTCCGCCAGTGCTTAATGTCTGATGTGAGTCTGTCTAGTTGTCGGCCCACATTTATTTGGTGGAAATCTTGGAGGTCTCTCGTTATGTGGATACCCAGGTATTTAAAAATGTTTTCTTCTATGGGCACGCTACATCTGGACATCAAGATGGGTATCCCTCTCCCCAGAGGGTATAACAGTGACTTGTCACAGTTAATACAGTACCCAGAGTATTCCCCATATATTCGAAAGATCTGCAGTATTCTGTCTCCGGACTGCCTCGGTTTCTTGACTTATAGGAGAATGTTGCCAGCATATATTGAGATGCAGTCTTCCCACTCTCTCCGTATTGGTATCCCCCATAATAGGGGGCCCTGCCTTACCCTCACCACATGGGGCTCCAAGGCCAATGCAAATAAAATTGGAGACAGTGGGCAACCCTGTCTAGTTCCTCTTCATGGAGCGAACTTGCAGGACACCGTCGCGTTTACCCGCACCCTAGCCAGTGGTTGTTCGTAAAGAAGCCTGACCCAGTTGTAAATTTAGGACCCATTCTCAGACGCTCAAGGACTGTGAAAAGATAGGTACACTCCACACTATCATTAGCCATTCTAGCATCTAGTGATAAAAGAGCTGATTCTCCGTCTTGGTTGTTTTCCCTTGTGTGGAGTATACCGATCACTCTGCCCAGTAGCTTTCCCCGACTATAGTGACCGGGATGCAGTCCTGATTTCCTCAACCGTGAGGTCCCTTTCTAACACCTCCCTGTCTTCCTGCGTAAGCCTCAGTAACAAAATGTCACGTAGAAACTCTGCACAGTCCTCCACCGTGTGTGTTGATGGGATGGGTAGATTCCCTCATAAAAGTTAGCGAATTCTATCACATGTTTCTTAGCTTAGAAACTAATCCTGCCAGACTTCAGTCTTGAATCCTTTTTCTAACAACATCTCTCCTACAGTGTCATTTAGGTCTATGCGCAACTGTGCAGCCACATGTAGTCTGTTATTTGGATCGAAAAGGAATAGTGGAGGGGTAAAAGAGGAATGCGTCTAAATTTCTTTTTTTCTTTCTTTTTTTTTGGTGTTTATAGCCATAGGAGGGGGGTTGGGATGAGTAAAGGGGAGGTAGAGGGGTGTTAATATAGGGAAATATGAAATTAATTTAAGTAGAGGACCTGTTATTCTGTTTTTTGGATTGAATATAAATAGTGGAGAGATAGAAGAGGTAAGGTGGGATAGAAGAGGAAAAGTTCTAGAACTTTTCTTTTTAATTTTTTTTGTTCATTGCAGTAGCAGGGGGCCTGGTATGAGTAGAGGGCAAGGAGTCAGAGATAAGGATTTAGAAAGGCCTGTTTGGGAGATCTGAATAATAAAAGTGGTATGAGACAATGCAAAGAGGGGCAGAGGAGGTAAGAGACTAGAAAGGGTTATCCGGGAGATCATAGTAATGGCATGGGGCCTGGGATGAATGAGAGAGTTGAGGTAGAGGATATATTGATAAAGGGATAGGTTGAAAAATAGGGTAGTGCGCTGGAAAGAGTACTAGAATGAGGTTTGAGATTATTTAGAGAGTTAAGGTAGAGGATATATTGCAAACGGTATAGGGTGAGAAATAGGGTAGTGCATTGGATATGGTGAATTTGAAGAAAAGTAATAAATATATAGATACATAAGTACATGGAAGGTATATATGTGCATAAGAGTGTAGTATATGTAGATTAAAATGCATTTAATAACCTCAGGCTTTCAAAGGTTGTTGTACTTTAATTAATTTGTTTTCTTAATTTTTTGTAATTCAATAGTGAAGCAATTGTAGATAAATAGTTATGGTAAAAGATTTACTTTTTTATGCATTCACTTATATACGTGTTAAAAACAGAATAATGTAACTATCAGAAATATGTACATTTGTTAAGCAGGAATAACTAATATATTTTTTAAAACATAATTATTATACACATTTATACAAAGCAATAGACATTTATTGGTACATTTCTATAGTCCAAATAAAGGCTTATATAAAGAGAGATATGTTGAATATTTCTGTTTGCTTATGGTGGTTATGTGGGGAAGAGGCAATTCTTGAGTAGTTTTCTGAAGATAAGGTGGTTATCTGCGGATCTTATGTTGGTGGGTAAAGTGTTCCATAGCTTGGCTGCTTGAACAGAGAAGGATGTGCCACTTTTGGTTTTTTCTTGTATGTTGGGATTTTAAAGCGAAGAGCCACTCTAGAGCAGAGGTTCCTTTGTTGAATGTGTTTGATGATTTTATTCCTGATGTAGAGCAGTCCTGTTCCATGTATCGCTTTTTGGGTGATACAAAGCAGCTTGCACATGGATCTTCTGGCACCAGAACCAAAGCAGGGCTTTCAAGGCAGGAGAGATGTGGTCTTGTGGCTTTATATGTAAGAGTAGTCTGGCAGCCAAGTTCTGACTCCATTGTAGTCTTTTCATGGTCGTTAAAGGTGATCCGTGCGAGAGGCTATTAGCATAATCGAGTTTGGCCAGAACAAGAGAGATGGTAGCCTGGACGTTGTGTGAAAATCCCAGATGGGGGAAGATTCATCACAGAGTTTTTATAGTAACAAAGCTTGATCTTGCTACTTGGGCATTCATTGATAGCTTGGAGTCAATGGTCATTCCGAGGTGTCTTACTACCTTCAATACTTTAGGCGGTGTTCCCAGATCATCAGGCCTGGCGGCGAGGGGTCATAATTTTTCCAATCGCCACACATGTGTATTTCTGTTTTGGCAGCATTCAATTTGAGATGGCTCTAGGTTATCCGTTGATCTACCGCTCTGAGACAACTGAAAATTTGTGAGTTTCCAGTGTCTTTGGGGCATTCCAGTTGAAGGAGTATTTGGGTGTCATCTGTATAGGTATAGCACGTGAGGTGAAATTGATTGATCAGTGCCGGTAATGACTTCATGTAGATGTTGACAAGCATAAGCGAGATGACAAAGCCTTGCGGGACCCCTGCTTTTGTGAAGTCTTTTTCTGATGAGAAAGAGGGCTATGGATGACATTAGTTCTGTTGTGAAGGTAGGATGTGATCCAGTCTAGAGCAGTTCCCTCTATGCCGGCTTCGTAGAGTCTCTGTATCAGAGTGTCATGGTCACCAGTGTCAGATGAAGCCGAGAGGTCCAAGAGAAGTAGTGCTGCAACCTTGTAGCATCATCTGTGTTCTTAAGGTCATCCCAGATGGCAGTGAGGGCAGATTCTGTGCCTCTTCCTGGATGGAATACAGTTTGGAAGCCTGAAAGTGTGGCATTTTTTTCAATTAATTGTGACATCTGGCCCAATACTGCTCATTCTATCAGTTTGCCAAGGAAAGGTCCATTTGTAATCGGTCTGTAGTTGTCAGGGTTCAGCGGGTCTAAATTTGTTTGCTTCATTAATGGGCGTATGTATGACTTTTTGAGTTCTTCTGAAAATATCCCAGTAAATAAGGAATTGTTGATGATTCTTCCTACTGGTGTGGCTGCAGAGGTTGTTAGAAGAATTCTCTTGAGCGTTTGTGGTGGACAGGGTCCAGAAGGGCTGCCGGCAGGCCTGCTTGCATTGACCAGGTCTATAAATTAATTGTGCGAAATGTCTTGGAAGGAACAGGGAGGCTGGATTAGAGTATTTTCGGATTGTTGTTTTGAGAAACGGTTGGTGCTGGTGCTTTATCCTTGTTTTAAATATGAGTCCATCGTGCCTATTTGGCTGTTTAATGATTTGCCAGTTTGTCTGTGAAATCTTGAGTAAAGGGATTAGCTCCAGTTTGGCAATTTAGCTTACAAAATCCAGTGAGAATTTTATAGAAGTCTTTATTTGCACATTTAGCATTTTGAATTCTGTCTAAATAGCAACTTTTCTTTGCTTTTTAATAGCTGACTTGTACAATCTGTTAAGTTTCTGTAGGAAAAGTTTGTCTTGATTGGTGTTTTTTTTGCGCCAGGCGTTGCAGCTTTCTAATTTGTTGTTTTATCTCTATTATCTCTGTATTCCTCCAAGGTGCATGTTTTCTTTTGTTTTGTCTTTTCGTTTTTAGTGATATTAGGATATCAAAGGCTTCTCGTAGCCACTCATATAGTTTTTGAACAGAATGTATTGTGTCTATATCTGTACTGGAAGTTAGTTGTGTTTCTAAGTGTTCCAATTTGAGTTTGTTCCACGGTCAATAGGTGGATGCACGTAAAGTGTTTTTAAGTGCGTCGTTTTGTGTTGTTCTATGTTGGAAAGCAAGCAAATGGTGGTCTGACTATGTGACCAGAGTCTTTGTTTGAACGGTAACTAGTTCTGTATTAACAAAAATGAGATCTAGGATGTGTCCAGCAATGTCTGTGGGTTTGTGGACGATCTGATGCAGGTTCAGTGCGTCTAGGCCAGCAATGATTGTTTTTGGGTGTGGCATATTTGGTTTGTCAAACTAAAAGTTGAGTTCACCCAGAATGCTTGTGTTGGAGTGTAGTGTTATCAGGTTTGAAACGTGTCTAGAAGTATGTCTTGGAATGTTACATTGCTAGGTGGAGGTCTGTAATGGAGCAGGAAGTTACAGGAGGAAGATAGTGTAGGATTACATCTGGTGAAAAGGGCCTCACAATCTTGTATGGAGATGTCATCAGCTTTAGAGATATGTAATGTTTGCTTGAGCACAACAGCTAGGCCACCTCCGCTTTGGCCTATGCGATTTTGGGTGATAGTTTGATAGCCTAGAGGAAATGCTTCATGCAGGACTGGAGCCATATCATCTCCCAACCATGATTCAGTTATGAATAGTATGTCAGGTTTTGTGACAGTGAGAAGGTTGTAGATGTGATGTTTGTTTTTGGAGAGCTATCATGCATTTATTAGTAGACAATTTATAGAATGTGCTTTGGTGATTTTGTTTTGTAGAAGAGTGAGAAGTATTTTGGGGACTTGTAGCAGCTGTGTTCTTTACCTGTTCTGTATCGTGTTCCTTGTGCAGCATGCTAAGAAGGCATTTTGTTGGCTCTGCGTGTGTATATGGTGATTGAGAGTGAGTTGGTGAGCTGTGTTGTTTTTGTACTGTGACCTTGTTGTGCAGTAGACATGGAGAAGTGAAGTTGTGAGGTGTGGCATGCTGCTTATTTTGTTTGCTTCTGTTTAGGGCGGAAGGTGTAGGAGTTAGGGGTGGGGGTGCAGCATGTGGGTCATGTAGAAAGGTTCTAGATCATCCAATGGATGAGGGAAAGTTAAAAGAGAGTTGCTGTATATGTGTTAGGTGTGGGGGAAGAGAGAAAGCTTGGCATTGGGGTATGTTCATTTGTCTAGTCTGAAAGGTGGGTATATGTTTATAGTTTGTGTTGGAAAGTATTATGAGGTGTTGTGCGTGTTGTGTTTTGTTTTTGAGTAGTAGTGAAATGAGGTGCTGATGTATTTGTTTTATGAGATGGATTTGTTTGTATAGTATTGTTTGTGAGTGGAAGTTGTTAGGTAAAGGGAGAGGTGATGTGTTTGTGAGTAGAGTGTTTGTTGTGTGTAAGGTGGTTTGGCTTAGATTTGATAGCTGCAAGAGGTAATATGGGTGGTGAAGTGGAGTGTAAGTGTTGTGTGGTTGTGCTATTGTGGTAGAAAGAAGAGGAGGGTGTTGTTTGGAGAAATTATGGAAGGCGGAGTATAGGTTTGTTAGTGACAAAAAGGGTCTGTTAGGAGTAATTAGAGCATGGAGTGCATGTCTGGATGGGATATAGTTAAGTATGGTGTGTAATTGGGTTGTGTTAGTGATGAGTGGATTGGTTAGTGGTATAGGATAGAGTTGTGTATTGTTTGTAGGTGATGATGCAAACGTGTGGTATCTGGGATAGAAAGGTGTATAGGTTTGATTCCTGGAGTTTTGTAGTGGGTGCTGACACATTGAACTTTGTCTTGGGTTAGTTTGTTGTAAAAGAGTACAGTACATGTGCTGTAAGTGTGTTAATCTGGTTGTGAATAGGGTAAAGTGGTGCCTCTTTGGAAGAAAGACAAGCACCATGCTGAGAACAGTGCTGTGTTTTTGGTGAAAGAAAACAGAGTACTCTGTAATATATATTGAATTAATAAACAACTATTGTGAGCACATCTCTGAATTACGCAACCAGCCCCACCATGTGGCAAACTGTCATAAGGGCTGGTGTTGACAATTAAGTGCAAGTGCCAAGCACCAGAAACCACCGGCACAAATTAAGCACTGATCGCACTTGAGCTACAGCTGCCTCCAAGCTCTTCCCAGGAGCTTCCCAGTTATTAGCGGACAGCTACATGGTCATTCTTGCATACTTTAGCCAAACACTACTACCTGAAGTCTTAGGCATGGAGAGGCTGGGTATTTTGCTCAAGCTGTGTTACATTAATTGCTTGGTTAACTAGCACTACCTGTACCCTCCTCCTAGACAGTATTTGTGGGGGGATTCATTAATAAGATGAATAATATGTTGGCAGATGTATCCATTTCAAGAAAAAGTAACATATGGTAACTATATTTCTTCCTAACTCATAATCTTCCTGTAGATTCCTTACCGACCTCCTGTGAGGAATTATTGCCATTATTTATAATATCTAAAGGTATGTGAACATATTTTGTGTTGTATTTATTGCTGCTCTTCCTCTCTCGGTTCCTTTTTCATGCCTCTGTGAGGTGCATTAAAAGTCCAGCAATTGGTGCTCATGAAAAACGTGGGTGTTGGCGATTAAGTGCCAGTACTGAGCACCGGAAACCATCGGCTGAAATTAAGCACTGGATGTATGGTGCCCACCTTCGGGCAGTTGAAGGAAAACTTGTGATGACAATTTTCGGGCTACTATGAGGATGGTGGCTTAGTTAGAGAAGACCATGCAGATTTTTTAAGAACTATTGGGACATAATAGCCTTGCATTGTGGTGTTTCAATGATAAACTGTGCATGTGCAATTGAGTAATGCCTGGATTGAGATTGGCGCCTAATTGTGCAGAAAGCACCACAAAGGGTCTCTTCTGAGATCCCGATTTCCAATGATACTTTTACTTACAAAGACAAAAGGGGTTTAATTGTCTTAATTTACATTGATGCATTGCCTATTGAATGTGGACCACTGTGTTAGCGCGTGGAAAGGTGACAAAGTCCCCTTGCGTTCAAATAAATTGGTCCTGGATGTATGTGTGACATCAGCACAAATTGTGACATTACGTGCATATACCTTCCTTCTGTGGCCCTCTTACCTCGCATAATGCAATCAAGTCACTACAGCTGGTGTGGTCCCTTGGGCACAGCCAATGCATCATCCCTATGCCTGGGTTTAGCAGGTGTAGGGATTGTGAAGCATTGGCTGCGCAGTGGCCCAAAGCAAGGAAAAAAAGTGGCAAGTACTACTGCAGCAGTTTTATGGTAGGCATTTCTAATGGAACGCCTACCTTGAATAAATTAAAATATGGCTTGGCGCAGCCAAGTCCGACATAGGCAAACCCAACGCCACTTGAAAAAAAGTGACGCATTGACATCCATGTAATTATGAAGCAAATGAAACGCCGCTGTTGTGTCAAACAAAGTGACGCAATGGCGGCGCAAGGGGCTTGTAAATAAGTGCCTTTGTGTTCAACCCTCTGTGAATGAGTGACATCCACAGATGTGCTCCAGCCGCAACCTTTTAACCTCCCCCATACCCACATTTTGAACACAGGACGAGTGCATTTGCGCCAAGGAATATATGCATACACCTGACATTCTTAATTGAATAGATTTACTTTGCAATTTCGCACATGCACAAAATGGTATGTCACCCTTTCTGGACTCAATATATAATGAGAATTGTAAAGTGCTTTACGACGTCTACTATTTTGCACCGGTGTCCCTGCGTATTTCTGTCTTCTTTCTTAAAACAAAACTCTTAACAAAACTTCTTTCTTAAAAAAAATAACATCTGTTCAAACGATTACGTGTTTTAACATCGTTGAACTGTGTTCCTTTTACCAGGAGGTGGCTCTGTTGAGGTACCCAGCCTGCTGTGGCCTAGCCAGTGCAGCCTCACTGGGTTCATGGTGGGCGCAGTTGAGCGAGGACACGCGCTCCCTCAGCTGGAGAAGATAACCGAGGAAGACCTCGTGATTGGCATCGCATCTGCGGGGTTTTATAACAACGAGTTTCTCCGCGTCAGCGACGTCCTCAAGAAATCCGGGTTAGAGCACTCCTCTCCGGCACCTCACCCTTATGAAGGGCAGACCTGTGGTAAGATGTTTTCTCTTTCCATCATCCTTAAGATACTGAAGGTCTGTTTTCTAAACGGCATGCTGGGAAGGAGTTGACATAAGAAGGCAATTGTTATGTTAAGTATTCTTGTAGAACGCTCGAAATACCCAGAAGGCGTCTTGGCGCTAGCTGAGATAGCAAGTAAAACTAGTATTTGCAATGCAATCGGTCTCGCCTTTGGGACCTTATATGTATTTTGCTAAGCAGCGCATTAACCTGTTTGCTGAAACATCTAATGTTCTTCAACATGGAGGGAAAGTAAGCACCAAACTGCGTGACACGCCAGGTATGGCCACATGGAGAGAAATAGTGCCTTTCAGCAGGAAATGGTATAGTCCAAAGCTCTCTTTTTAATATAAAATCAGGGCCTTCGGTGGTCTTATCACTGAAAATACAAGATTTGAAAAAATATATTATTGTCTACGGGTGCTCGTGGAAGACAATTTCTCTGGACTGAAATGTAGAAAATGCTAAAGTGATTCTGGTATTTTACTGTTTTCTATCAAGAAAGTTAAATAGAGGCAGTTGCCAGATTTTTTTTTTTTTAAAAAAGGTCCCTCAGCAGTAAGCAATTCTGGTATTTTACTGACCTCTACTGGTCGTTTTCTATCAAGACAGTTAAATAGAGGCAGTTGAACAGAAAAAATTACCTAAGCGGAAGCAGATTAGACTGATCTCCAGAGCCCACTAGGTATACACACACATAAGTATATACTAAAGTATATACAAGCAGCCTTGAATGCTTGACCTAAAAACGACCTCAAGGAAAGAGATTAACCTACAGAGAAAAAAATTAACAAATTAGCAACTGCACCCGGACAAACAAACACATGGCCTTTGCCATTAGCTTTTGTTACCTTAGATCAAGGTTCTCCAATGTCGGTCCTGAAGGGCCAGATTTTTAAGATAACTGCATTTATCTAAATGGGATATGCTAAAACTCTGGCTTGGATCCGGTCCTCCGAGGCCGACATTGGAGAACTCTGCCTTAGATCATTTAACCAGCTTAAGATTGCTGATTACAGCTCACACAGCTGCCTTGCCAGGCCGACACTGTAACAAGGCCCCCTCACCCTCGCAGTCTGCTCGCTTTCACCAAGAAGGAGTTGGATCTGAAAGTACAATCGGCCTATGCTGGAAAAACATGATGTGTTATTCTACTGTTTTGTGAACCACTCATTAAATTAATTGCAAAATATCTGGCTTAAAGATGAAACAAATCCAAGTTCCAAAAGGACTTTGGGCCATATTATCAAGAACAGCATTAAAATTATAGCCGTTTTAGCGGCAGGAAACTGCAGCTAAAGCGGCGATAATGGGCTTGATAATATGCCCTTGTGAATTCCCATAGAAGCCCAGGTTCACACCAGATAATATGCCCCTTTGAGATTAGGGGCCCCAAGGGCTGAGTTGGGGACTAGGGGGAGGTTGTGGCTGAAGAACATGCTCTGCAGACAACCCACTAGGCATGTCTAAAAGCTGTGCAGAGCGGCCCCTGGAGTTAGGAGGACTGTGCACAGGGCATGGCCAAAGGCCAAGGGTTACACGCAGAGGCCACTGTGCACAGCTAACGGGCATGCACATTAGACTCTGAGGTCATTGGAACTGGGAACTGTGCCCCACGGCCCCCACCATACAAGTCACTTTTCATGAGTCAGCAGGTAAAAGTCTGTTGGTCAAGCACCTCCAGATAGTAATCCTATTAGGCCGATGAAATAACAAGCATTTACAATGCAATGGTCTCGGCATTATTAAAGGTAGAGCTCTTGGCATTGCTCATGACTTTTTTTTTTTTTTTAAACATAAATAAATGGTATTGTCATTTACAATGGCAATAGGTGAGCATTAGAGAGTAGTAGAAAGTATTCACGGACACAGAGCCACACATACAGAAAGCCACACACACACACACAGAGAGCCACACACAGAGCCCCACACACACAGAGCCCCCCCACACACACACACAGCCCCACACACACACACACACACACATCGAGCCCCACACGCACACACACAGCGAGCCCCACACGCACACACAGCGAGCCCCACACGCACAGCGAGCCCCACACGCACAGCGAGCCCCACACGCACAGCGAGCCCCACACACACAGCGAGCCCCACACACACAGCGAACCACACACACAGCGAGCCCCCCACACACACACAGAGCCCCCCACACACAGAGCCCCCCACACACACAGCGAGCCCCACACACACAGCGAGCCCCACACACACAACGAGCCCCACACACACAGCGAGCCCCACACACACACACAGAGCCCCCCAAACACAGAGCCCCCCACACACACAGCGAGCCACACACACAGCGAGCCACACACACAGCGAGCCCCACACACACACACAGAGCCCCCCACACACAGAGCCCCCACACACAGAGCCCCATACACACAGAGCCCCACACACACAGAGCTCCACACACACAGAGCCCCACACACACAGAGCCCCACACACACACAGAGCCCCACACACACACAGAGCCCCACACACACACAGAGCCCCACACACACACACACACAGAGAGCCCCACGTCACCGATGGGCACATACCTTCATTTTGTTGGGCACAGGGAGATAAAGTGATTTGCCCAGCATCACTGATGTTGCGCCGCCCTGCCGAAATGTGTACCCTGGTCCTAACCTTAGTATCGACCGCTCCAGCCCTTCTATTCCCCCTGTGTGGTGCGCGCCCGAGTAATGCAAAGGGGGGAGCCAAGCGACGCTGGGACAGTCCCCGAAGTGGGCGGGGGGGGGGTTGAGTGAGAGGAGCGGTGAGGGAACTAGGCGGCTCACCGCCACCGCACAGCATGCCCCTCGCAAAGAGCAAAAGAACAAACTGCAGCAGAGGAGGGAGGGACCATCCGCCTCGGTGGGCAAAATGTCATTCCATTTCACGGATCTAAGCAATGCATAACAGAAGGGGCTCACTTTAGAGCCTTCCTGGCAATTCCACCAGAGGCCCCATGCGACAAGGTTCTCCCAGCATGTAAGAATGGTACAAGTTGTGCCCTCCTGCAAGGAGGTAACGGCTGACTCGATCAGCCATCTCCTAAGGCTGTCAGCGTTTGCGGGTGTCACCAAGGCTAGGGTTCCTGTACTGGGCATTTTTTTTGTTCACTGGTTGAAAGCAGTGAAGGTCACGGAATCAATTGCAAGGACCCCGGACCTGCAATCAGCACGCCACAACCGCCCCCCCCCCGGATAACTGCCACACCAGCCCGGAAGCGACGTGCACACAGCGTGTCCCGCCTGACACACCTGGACCACACACACACTGCCTCCCGTCCCCCAACCGCGCAGGCATGGCTGCCTTGCTAAAGGCCCCTCCCGGCCTTGGACTAAACACTCGAACATTACTCCCCTGGGGTGGATCTGGCCGGCTGTGCGCGTGTGAAGATGCGCTAATTACTCAGATGACCGAGCCCGCTACCTACACACAAATCGGCTGGGATGCCCAACTGACTAAAACAAAGGAAGTATGTGTCCACGATCACACAATTTAGGTTGGACATAAGATTCCCCAGAATGTATACACGGGCCAAACAGTAAGCCTGTATCCATGGGCTGTGCTCGGTCCATGCGCAGCACCAGGGGCTATGGGCCGTCGGCGGGCGCCAGGCTGAAAACACCCTCTTTTGCAAGGTATACAACCTGCGCTTCCCAGTGGTGGCCCGAACCGTGGTCATTATGAACAACACAAATGCGACCGCACTCTCCACTACAATCAGGATTCAACTACTGACATCCCACTAGCAAGCCAGGCGCAGTCCGAATGAGTAAAGGATACAAGAAAGGCAGGGGCATACAGGAGTGACCAGTGCAGCACGCAGGGACACACTTTAACAGTGACATGCCGCTTCAATGTTACCCTTGCTGAAGACATTGCTCAGCCAATGCACAGAAATGCACGAACACGGAGACCCCTGCAACGCCGATCGAACTAGGCGGCTCACCGCCACCGCACAGCATGCCCCTCGCAAAGAGCAAAAGAACAAGATGCAGCAGAGGAGGGAGGGAAAATCCGCCTCGGTGGGCAAAATGTCATTCCATTTCACGGATCCAAGCAATGCATAACAGAAGGGGCTCACTTTAGAGCCTTCCTGGCAATTCCACCAGAGGCCCATGCAACAAGGTTCTCCCAGCGTGTAAGAATGGTACAAGTTGCGCCCTCCTGCAAGGAGGTAACGGCTGACTCTATCAGCCATCTCCTAAGGCTGTCAGCGTTTGCGGGTGTCACCAAGGCTAGGGTTCCTGTACTGGGCTTTTTTTTTGTTCACTGGTTAAAAGCAGTGAAGGTCACGGAATCAATTGCAAGGACCCCGGACCTGCAATCAGCACGCAAACACCCCCCCCCCCCCCATAACCGCCACAGCGGCCCGGAAGCGACGTGCATACAGCGTGTCCCGCCTGACACACCTGGACCACACACACTGCCTCCCGTCCCCCAACCGCGCAGGCATGGCTGCCTTGCTAAAGGCCCCTCCCGGCCTTGGACTAAACACTCAAACATTACTCCCCTGGGGTGGATCTGGCCGGCTGTGCGCGTGTGAAGATGCGCTAATTACTCACATGACCGAGCCCGCTACCTACACACAAATCGGCTGGGATGCCCAACTGACTAAAAGAAAGGAAGTATGTGTCCACGATCACTCAATTTAGGTTGGACATCAGTTTCCCCAAAATGTATACACGGGCCAAACAGTAAGCCTGTATCCATGGGCTGTGCTCGGTCCATGCGCAGTACCAGGGGCTATGGGCCGTAGGCGGGCGCCAGGCTGAAAACACCCTCTTTTGCAAGGTATACAACCTGCGCTTCCCAGGGGTGGCCCGAACCGTGGTCATTATGAACAACACAAATGCGACCACACTCTCCACTACAATCAGGATTCAACTACTGACATCCCACTAGCAAGCCAGGCGCAGTCCGAACGAGTTTGGGTGTGGGTGAGGAGAGGAGCATGGCTTTAGGAAGCTGGGCGCAATTAAACAGAACACTTGTTTCTCCGCGACAACTGAGCCTGACCTCGCATGTAAAGAATTTTACTCCACATCTCTCGGCAGTCCTTATTTTGTAAATATGCGTGTGCCGCTACCAGGGGGCACGGCAGGCTGCTCCCTCACCACCCATCCCCCCCGACCGTGCCACGCGCTGTTCAGACGCACGAGCGGGACTCAGTAAAGGATACAAGAAAGGCAGGGGCATACAGGAGTGACCAGTGCAGCACGCAGGGACACACTTTAACAGTGACATGCCGCTTCAATGTTACCCTTGCTGAAGACATTGCTCAGCCAATGCACGAACACGGAGACCCCTGCAACGCCGATCGCAATAGTGGCCAACAATCAAGCCATCCCCCATGGTTAGCGCGACCCCTGACAATGCATCCTGGGTGACTTTCGTGCCGATGGGACTCACCTCACTCACAACCCGGTGGCCGACTTAAGCCGCGTAACTCGGCAGAAGTCCGAAGAATCAGGAGCTCGGACTTGCTGCCCACCCCGCAGACAGTTACAGGCACAGCTGTGACACTGGGCGGGGCAGCGGAAATTAGACTACAGCTGAATCTGGCTGGCGATGTTTACTTAGAAACAAACGACGGACCGAATTTCAGCAGGCAAGAAACACGGGAAGTAGCTTTAAACAGTGTTTACGAATCTTCTGCCTGTTCAGTTTGAGCGATAGCCTTAAATGGCGTATGGATGCACATAAAGTTCATTTGCCGTCTAGCGTCAAAAATAGAAAAAAAATAGCTAATGATTATGCGTTTTTCTCTCACGCTGACTTTAACCAAAGGTGTCCGAGGCTTCACAATAGGAACAGTAATCATACATAAGAAGATTACAAGTGAACAAATTACAAAAGCAAAAGTTAAGTTACATGAGGCAAAAGACAGGAAACTACTTAAATGAAATGGGGAACGCTCGAGAAAACAGCAGAGAAATCAAGAAAAACGGCACTCACCGGCTGTTTGGGGAGGCGGCGGCGGCGGCGGTCGGGCAGAAATGGCTGCCTCAAAGCTTCCGAAATTTTTCGGATTGGGGGCGTGTTTTGCTGTCCTGAGTGACGGACGACGTCACGAGCTAAAGAACAGCAAAATTTACGCCCCCAAATCCGAAAAAGATGGAGCTTCTTTGGAGGGACGGCTCTCTCCTCCAATGGCTGGCCTCCATTTACGAAGCCAGCCAATGGTGGACAGACAGGGCAGGGAGGCGGGTTCTGAAGCCCTACTAACTAACATTAAATCTCTCGCAGCTTTACGGTCCCGAGACCTAAAAAATAAAAGTTCAGTTGTGCTGAGGAGGAAGTGGGTGATCAAATGAATTCCCCTTGAGAAGAACAGCAGCAACATCCAGCTCAGTCACCAGAGGTTAAGAACCTACAACACCACCAAATACCACCAGGGTGCGGGATTTCTGTGCAGTGACATAGGGAGAAAAAGATGTAATAACACAGACGGCATCATATCACATTTAGGTTAAGATTCACCTCGAGCGGTGGATTAAATTCTACTCAAAGGATAGGAGTAACTCAAATAATAAGATGACGCAGGAGGGGAACCACTGCTATCGACTTGAGCTTTAGGATAGGAGTGGGTGAGAAAATATCTCACTTGCTCACAGAAAAGATTGCGCAGAGTACTAATAAACCACAAAAATTCTGCATCCACTGCACAACCAGTAATAATATTGACATAAACAAGGAGACCAAGTGTAAAAAGAGGTTTGGCGACCTGGGAGCACAAGAAGTACATAACTGTTTGTTTCTAAAAATAAAATCTGATTTACCCCCTCTTAATTACAAAAAACTTTTTTTCACGAACTTCAGAGGTTTCGTTATTTTTGCATAATTAATAAAAAATAGAGAAAAACATTTTTGAAAAGTTGTAGTGAAAAAGTGGTTCTTTACAGAGCATGCATCCAGAGCCTATACTTTCAGAATCTGCTGCTCATAGCATTTAGCTGGAGCCTGTGTAATGCTGGTTATGGGATGACGGGACTTAGAACACATCATGGCCCATGTCATGGCCGAAGACCAGGGCCTGATTCCAGAACCTTCTGTGGTCAATCACAGGCTGTATGCAGCAGGTTCTAGAACTGAAGGTTGCAGTTTGTCCTGAGTGCATGGTACCTAAGTCTAAAGACTGTAGACCTACAAAAGTCACTTTTGACAGCATTAGCCCTATCTAAATTGGACTATAGAAACACCCTTTATGGAAACATCCAAATTAAGTGTCTGCAAAAGTTACAGCGGCTTCAAAATGCATCAGCACGTTTGCTGCTGGATATCCCCAAATATCAGTCAGTGATTGAAGGCCTGAGAAAATTGCACGGGGTTCCAGTCAAAAAAAGGATTTACATTTTAATCCATATGTCTGGCCTATAAGGCACTATGTGGTGCTGGTCCACAATACTTGAAGAAGCGTCTGATTTGGTATTCACCCTCTAGACATGTATGGTCCTTTTCCAGTAAACTTTTACTGATCCCCAGAATTAAGAGAGCACACTAGGGTGGAAGGTGTTTCATTCTAGGAACTGCCAAAATGTGGAATACACATCCGGCAGATATAAGGAACAGCCCAAACTTATGGTCTTTCAGAAAATCACTAAAAACATGGCTTTTATTAACTAAATATCCATTACTTCTCTCACCGGTAGCAATTTGGTTTTGCTGGCAGTAGCGCCAAGACGCCCTCGGGCATTCGAGCGCTTTATAAAACTTCAAATCAAGACTAAGGGCAGTGGACCGCTGGGCCAAAAAGGCTGGGTGCAGAGCATTGCTCGTTGGTATACTCTAAACCTTGATCTGTCTGTGCATCCCTGAAGGCCGATTGGACTCACATCTTGGCCCTCAAATTACCAAGAGCTGATTGTTTTGTTGTGTCTTTTTTCAGTGTACCACACATTCAGATTAAAGCCTGTTTTGTTTATGAATCATTTTACTAAAAGGACATTAATCTTTTCTGTGTCATGCCATACCTAAACCAACTACCACCTCCGAAAGCAAGGCTTAACTGCTTGTCCTTTTACATCATCAAGTACAAAGGCTATCTCTGAGAGCTGCATGTAAAAATATTGAGCCCAAAAATATCACAATACTTAAGTCTAGCAAAACAAATGTCAGAAAACAAAATATCATATTTGCATACTTTGTATGTAAACTAGGATGTCAAGCGGGGGCTGAGAACGCAAACGCCATTTATTCAACGCACTCCGCCGCTTGCGGAGCTTCGCGTAGAGCGGCAGAGTTTTTTTTAACTCTACGAACTCCGCCCAGGCTTACATACTGCTCATAACTTGGACTTTTCTTATAGAACAGAAATGTTGTAAATAAACGGAACCGGTAGATAGCCCCCTTGGGTATAGGGTAAGATATGAATGAAACTAAACATTTTAAAATAGTTTTCACTGTAGGACTGGTGGTGGCACGTTGTGATACATATTTCGCCTAAGCGGAAGGAAACTAAAGCCAGATAAAGTATCACAGGCAAGGAGAATAGACTGTTGCATGCAACAGAATAAGTTATCTATGGCAGTACTAGGTTGGAAGGCAGGACAATATTATGGTTCTTTTTATTGAAATTGATGCTCATATTTGTCCGCCGTCTGATGTGTTCATTTTGCCATAGTTTGGAGTTTACATTCAGAAAAGTTGCCAAATAAAAAGACTTATTAAATGAACTATACACAAAGGCAGTATTACGGATGTATGACGTTACAACGCATGCTTTTACCACGCATGCTGTTACAACGCAAGTATTACAACGAAAACCTTTACAACGCATTACACTTGGGGGTGCTGGATAGTGAATAGTTTAATTTACTATTCCAACTCCAGTCCCCGTGGACACTAGGGAAGGTGTTGGATAGTAAATTAAAACTATTCCTTATCCTAGAGCGCCCCCCAGTGTAATGCGTTGTAATGGTTTTCAGTGTAATACATGCGTTGTAACAGCACTGCGTGGTAAAAGTTGCGTTGTAAAGAGGTTGCATACCCAGTATTACTAACCAGTTTTAGACACCAGTACCCATGACCTGGGACACAAGAGAGCAATGATATGACTCAACAGAGATACTGCTCTGTTCTCCCTGAGTACCCTGGCACTCAGAGAAAAAGCCAGATTCCTTTGCATGGACACCTGAATTAGATGGCGCTCAGTGCAAGCTCCAGGGAGAGGGTCCTCTTGGACATGACTGCTCATTTGCAGAACCCAAAGCATATACAGCAATGTAGCATAATATATCAGATGTATCGTGACAGCAGTTCAGTATTAACAATCTACTGACTGTACATCATGTTTCCACAGGAGAATTATTGCTTACCCCTGCTAAGGTATACAGCACAACCCTGCTATCCGTTGTA
The DNA here is from genome assembly GCF_964263255.1 of Lissotriton vulgaris. Lineage (NCBI taxonomy): Eukaryota > Metazoa > Chordata > Amphibia > Caudata > Salamandridae > Lissotriton > Lissotriton vulgaris. Next base: position 1,369,812,613 of record NC_141696.1, read on the forward strand.
CGTACAGGCTTTGTGAAGGCATGTGCCCATATCACTGGCGGGGGCCTGCTAGATGGCGTTTCCAGAGTTGTGCCAGAATCATTCGGAGTAGCTTTAGGTAAGGACAAAAAGGAATGTATATCAGAAGCCATATTTTATTTGCACAAGTTTTATTTTTGTTTGTTTAAAATGTGTACACAGCACAGGTTATTTTATGTAGCGAGGGGGCATTGCATCACAAAATGGATAAGGGGAAATCATTGTGAGGGAATAAACAGTGGTGGGGTTTAGGTTTCGTGTGTACCAGGCAGTGTGTTTGTTGTTGAAAAACAGGCAAATGTTCAGTAAGGCTGTTTGTACTAGGGAGATGCCCTGAGTGCATCATGCTCCAGATTTTCTCCTGTATATTATCCTCATAAGTGCTGCGCCGGTGCAACGGCCGACGGCACCACTACCTCGAGAGTACTGCCGTCGGCCGTTGGACGTTCCAACTGCACATGCGCAATGGAACGTTCAGCACTGGAGCTGGACGTTCCATAGCTGCTAAGGTGTTAAACATAGACAAGGGGCTCTTCTTATTTGCATTTTCCTTCAATTGCCGCACATTCAGCAGCAAAATGAAATATCAACATGTACAACAACAGTGCCAGAAACCTGGAATGTTGAGCAACTACAACATTACCCGATTTCTCAAACTGCCTGCTGCTCAATCAACATTTATGAAGTCTCTGTCTTTTGCATTCTCCTTTCTATGTTCGCTGGATTTGGCCCTCACTGCAAGTTGCCTGGAGCAGTTTCCCTAGAGGGGGATACTCTTCTGAAATTGGCAAGTGTTTCCTGAACTAAAATATTACGTCTAGAAACACTAGAGACCCTGTTTTACCAGGTGCAGACTCACATTCACGAATATCACAAGAGCAGAGAGACAGGGACTGCAGACCAAGGAAAAGCCCAGCCGACACCTGCCCACTCTTTCACCATGGGGTGGGCAGACAATGCACCCCCATAGTGACTCCCACGCCTCCGTAGCCCCCAAAGGCTCTCCCCGTCCCCCACCCAAAATCCCTCAATCTGTACTGGGACTCCTTTGGATTTTTAGCACTTACTTTGATCAGGTGGAAAATATTACCTTTAAAATTCCCAGAATCTATGTACGCCTGCAGTAAAGAACAAGGTAAATCCAGGTCTGGCAGGTTATTCCCGTCTGTGGACTTCAAATCATGGGGAGATTCCAGCTGTAATCATTCATTCTGATCCCAGCATTTCCCTGCGGAGGTAATAGTGAACTTATAATGAGGGCATTTGCCTTTTTCTTGTGCACCTATACTATATTTGATACTGTTTGAGAATTTATCTGCATGCATTAAATTCACTTCTTCGAGCTTCTTACAACCTAGATTATCAATCAATCAATCAATCAGGAGTTTGTTAAAGCGCGACTACTCACCCGTAAGGGTCTCAAGGCGCTAGGGGTGGGAGGGGTGGGGGGTGCAGGTTCCATTCCATCAAGGAGGGGTCTGTCGAAGAGCCAGGTTTTGAGGTTTCTTGCGAAGATGGGGAGCGATGTTGTCTGTCTGAGGTGGAGCGGAAGGGCATTCCATGCTTTGGCCGCAAGGAAAGAGAAGGAGCGGCCTCCCGATCTGGTCTTTCTGGTGCGGGGGACCACGGCGTAGGAAAGCTGGGCTGATCGTAGGGTCCTTTGGGGTGCGTGGAATTTGAGTCGGCTGTTCAGGTATGCTGGTCCGGTGCCGTGGAGGGCCTTTTGTGCGTGGGTGAGCATCTTAAAGGTGATTCTCGCCTCGACGGGGAGCCAGTGGAGTGTGCGCAGGTGCTGGGAGATGTGGCAGTGTTTTGGCAGGTTGAGGACCAGTCTTGCGGCGGCGTTCTGGATGTTCTGTAGCTTGCGGATGAGGTTTTTGTTTATTCCGGCGTAGAGTGCGTTGCCGTAGTTGAGTCTGCTGGTGACCAGGGCGTGAGTGACTGTCTTTCGGTGTTCGAGGGGGATCCATCTGAAGGTCTTACGAAGGAGGCGGAGGGTGTGGAAGCAGGAAGATGAGACAGAGTTGATCTGGCGGTCCATTTTGGGCTCGGAGTCCAGGATGATTCCCAGGTTGCGTGCGTGGTCTGTGGGGGTTGGCGGGTTTCCGAGGGCGGTGGGCCACCAGGTGTCGCTCCAGGCGTCGGGGTTTGGGCCCATGATGAGTACTTCTGTTTTGTTGGTGTTTAGTTGAAGGCAGCTGTTTTTCATCCATTTGGCGACGGCTTCCATGCCTTCTCGAAAGTTGCGTCTGGCGGTGTTGGGCTCGTTGGATAGGGAGAGGATGAGCTGGGTGTCGTCTGCATATGACACAATGTTGAGTCCGTAGGTTCTGACGATGGGGGCAAGTGGAGCCATGTAGACGTTGAAGAGCGTCGGGCTGAGGGAGGAGCCCTGGGGGACTCCGCAGGTGATCGGTGTGGGGTCCGAGAGGAAAGGGGGGAGTCTGACCCGCTGTGTCCTGCCGGAGAGGAAGGAGCAGATCCAGTCGAGGGCCTTGTCCTGGATTCCTGCATAGTAGAGTCTGCGTATTAGAGTGCGGTGGGAGACTGTGTCGAACGCCGCTGATAGGTCGAGGAGGATGAGGGCTACTGTTTCTCCTTTGTCCAGTAAGGTGCGGATGTCGTCTGTTGCGGCGAGGAGGGCGGTTTCCGTACTGTGGTTTTTTTCTGAAGCCGGATTGGGAGGAGTCGAGGATGTTGTATTCTTCAATGAATGTGGCGAGTTGGCTGTTGATGGCTTTCTCGATGACTTTCGCTGGGAACGGGAGCAGGGAGATGGGTCTGTAGTTTTTGAGGTCGGTGGGGTCCGCTGAGGGTTTCTTTAGGAGGGGGTTGACCTCGGCGTGTTTCCAGTCGTCGGGGAACAAGGCGGTCGCCAGGGAGCGGTTGATGGTTTGGCGGAGCATGGGTGCGATGGTGTTGGCGGCTCTGTTGAAGATGTGGTGGGGGCAGGGGTCCTTGGGGGCCCCTGAGTGGATTGACTTCATTGTCTTCAGTGTGTCTTCCGTGGTGAGGGCTGTCCAGTCATCAATCGCTGGTTTCCGGGTGTCGGGGGTGGTTGGTGAGGGTTCAGTGTGTTGGTTGTCTTCGTCGAAGTTGTCGTAGATGCTCTTGATTTTGTGGTGGAAAAAGATGCTGAGTTTGTCGCAGAGGTCTTGTGAGGGAGGGATGTCGGTAGACTCGCTGGTGGGTTGGGCGAACTCCTTGATGATGCTGAAGAGTTCCTTGCTGATTATCCTATCAAGGCTTTCGGTTTTCATCTGTGCAACGTTCCTTGCAGCAATCCTTGCTTCCCTCCACCTCTCTCAGCCCTTCAACTGGATGCAGTTTCTATTCTCTGCCTTTACAGGCTTTGGATGCCAGGCTCTACAGGCTCTACAGTGCAGTCTATATCCTGCACGGTCCACCTTCAGCTTGCACCTGCTGGTCTTCATCATTTCTCATATCAGACTTCAGAAGTGATTGACAATGGGTAATACGGAGCAGCTCTATCCCATCTGACTTAGCCTCTGCTCCTTTAATGACGGCTCGATGACCATTGCGGTGGCAGGGCCAATGGATGTCACCATGGGATGCGCTTGTATCAACCATCATGTCCTGCAATGCCTCCCGTTGTTTAACTCTACAGATGTGCGGTACTTATAAACAGGGCAGTCATGTTTGTGTTTCAAAACTCTCACTCAAAAATGTTTTGTGTCTTGAATGGAGACTGTGATGCTAGCTGCAGGCTGCATCCTTGAGTGACAAACCAAAGAAGGGGCAATAGTGAAACAAAGGAGGAACGATATGAGAGAGGCAGTGGTATTTTCTTATGTGGGAGTAATGGGTACAAGGGCAAAAAGGTGTTTACCAGCCCAAGAAAGTATCTATTGCTACCTAAACTATATTTTTGTGTGCCTCTAAAAACTAGCGGAATTAATTTTTCAGCCACACAGCTCAGATAGTTTAGCTCCATACCCTTTTCTTCAGTGAGTTTTCTGGAGCCCTCTTCAATCAGGTGCAATATTTGATGAAACATGGATCCACAATAAGGTTGGGTTTTACAAGGCCAAGAGCTGTAAGACGGATATGGACGACCTGATGTCCTTTTCTTATAATAGTTCTTTATTTTAGCCAAAGCTTATGCAGAGAGCATGACTCAGCAAATATGTAGCTTGGCCGGAAAAGGCCTTTGTTGAAAGTAGAACTCAGTTACAGTGCATGTTTATATTGGTATGGGATATGAAATATCTGCTTAGACCAAGCTTAGGACACCCCCGCGCCGCACGGCCACCAGCTGCTGCGTGTGCCTCCCGTCACCCGCCTGCCTCGCTGACCCTGCCGCGGCCGTCTGCGTGGTCTCCTGCGGTCGGGGCATCCATTGCTGTGCTCGCTGCTCTGTCGCCTTTTTAGGCTCCTGTGCCCCGTGTTTCTCCTGCTGTGTGCCCCTTTGCTGTAACTGATATTGTATTTGTTGTCACTGTATTTACCCATTTACAGGGGGACGGTCCTTCTCCTACCTCGCCGCCAAGACATGGAACTCCCTCCCCACCCTCCTCCGCCTGACCCAGGACCACCTCGCCTTCAGGAAGCAACTCATGACCTGGCTGTTCGAGCAGTAGCGGACCCCCCTCCCCCAGCGCCTTGAGACCCTCTGGGTGAGTAGTGCGCTATATAAATGCGATGATTGATTGATTGATTGACCAATAGCAATTATTATTATTATTATTATTAAAAATTTTTGTAGAGCGCGTAGTCACCCGGGGGTATCCCAGCGCTAAGAACCCTACCCCTACCTGTCAGAGGGCCAGGAAGGAGGGGGAGTGAGGGAGGGGAAGGGGTGGGGGGGGGAGTTCGGCACTCCGGACGAGCTAATTTCATTTGGCAATGATTTTCATTAGCTATGCATTTCTGTTTGGGAGAGAGCAACAGCCTTTACTCATACTGTTCTGCAGCAAAATGGTCCCAATGGCTAAACACACAATACACAGGAGATGAGGGAGAAGCCATCCCAAGCCTTTCTTAGTGACACATTTGTTACTGAACAGAACCTGCTATTCCACCATCTGTACAGAGGTCAATCAATCAATCAATCAATACATTTATAGAGCGCCCTACTTACCCGCAAGGGTCTCAAGGCGCTGAAGGGAGGAGGGGCGCTACTGCTCGAATAGCCAGGTCTTGAGGTGTTTCCTGAAGGTGAGATTGTTCTAGGTCAGTCGTAGGTGTGCGGGGAGGGAGTTACATGTCTTGGCGGCCAGGTAGGAGAACGATCTTCCTCTAGTGGTTGTTCTGCGAATCTGTGGGACAGTGGAGAGGGCGAGGCTGGCAGAGCGGAGCTGGCGGGTAGGAGTGTAGAACGAGAGGAGGTTGTTGAGGTATTCGGGGCCCATGTCGTGGAGTGCTTTGTGTGTGTGGGTGTGGAGCCTGAACGTGATCTCTTGCTGACGGGGAGCCAGTGTAGGTTTCTCAGGTGGGCAGATATGTGGCTGTGGCGAGGGATGTCGAGGATGAGTCGTGCGGAGGAGTTCTATATGCGCTGGAGTCGTTTCTGAAGTTTGGCTGTGGTTCCTGCGTAAAGGGTGTTCCCGTAGTCCAGTCGGCTGGTGACTAGGGCCTGGGTGACCGTCTTTCTGGTTTCGGTGGGGATCCACCGGAAGATCTTACGGAGCATGCGCAGGGTGTTGAAGCATGAGGATGAGATGGCGTTGACTTGTTTGGTCATCGTGAGGGTGGAGTCCAGGATGAATCCCAGGTTGTGTGCGTGGTTCGTGGGTGTCAGGCACAGTTAGGCACAGTCAGGCTTTTATGCGACTTCTCTTGGGAGGCCTTAGTCCAGTGCTAGCAAAGAGAACAGTTTTCTAATTCAAAAGGCAGAATAGGCAGACACATGGGTGGAGGGAAGAGGAAGAATAGGTTCTCAAAGTTACACCACGGTACTGCCACGTTGGATGTTTAGTGGAAAGGGCTCTGGGAAATATTTTTCCATAAGTCATCTTTTCAGAGCAGGACACTTATCTTGTTGCAAAAGTAGAAGTGGGAATTGTGAAAGTTTAATTGAGGTTGGATTAGGGACCACTTCAATAAAAAACAAGAACAACTCTAAAAACTCATGTTTGAGCCACAACAAGGAAATAACCTACTTGGAGTTTTCTGCCTGAAAAATTCCCCGTCTCCTTGCTAGAGACGTTTGCGATGGGGTCCCCGCTTCAGCCCTGTACTTCTAGTAACAGCACTTTCCCCCACATTTGGTGGAGCCATTTGCTTAACTGAGCTCACAGGCACGCCTATACCCATCTCCCCAGAACAATATGCCTTCTGATGGAACTCTCTGCAAAAAGACTGGATGCTTAGAATAGTCTGAGTGCTGAAGGACCTTTGTCTCTTAGTGGAAACTTTCCCAAGGAAATTGGAGTGCTTCCAAGTCTAGAAGTGCCTGTCAGAAGAAGAAGCTGCTGCTCAGGGAGACTGAACAAGTCGGACTGGAATCACCAAGCCAGAAGCACCTGCAGCTTAATCAGCAACCTACTCTTAATTTTAATCTTCGATTTGTTCGGACCCTCAGTGATGAGCCAGTGGTTAATTCAAGCAGCACCTGCTGAACTTGCATTCAGCCACAAGAGGCACCTTCACCAAGGCTCAGACTTGTACACATCACTACCAGGTTCGCTGAGTGTTCTTCCGTTCGGCACCTGTTCTTCGACACCCCTTACCAGATCTTCAGCGTTTTCAAGCCACTTCATAATGTAGACTGAACTCCATCAGACTGCCTTCCCTCCTTACCTCCAAGTGACTTACGCCTGTGAACTGGAACTTAAACAGTTCAAGTGCTGCAGCTCCAATGCCTGCAGCTTTAGACGTTCCACTAGCTCTCTGTTATTCTACACTGCCTCAAAATGTACAGTGTGGTTCAACCTGCCCAGTGGTTCAAACTGAACATAAGGTACCCACTAAAGAACTTTGAACTATGTCTGGCTTAATTTAGCTCTTTAGTAAATTATCGTATTTTTACTTTATATCTTTGTCAACATGTTGATCCATTTTCATGTATATGTGACATATATACTTTTATGAAAACCTATATCTTTTAGCTAACTTAATTGGGACATTTAAGTTGCTTACATTTACAGTCTATTGTTATTTGTCTGTCTCTTTTGCATATGCCATATGCCACGCACACTTCCTGTGGAAAACATCTTTCTTTTCGGGCACACTACAATCAGTAAGACAAAGCCAGGTTGTTTAGACCTGTCAGAGCTCAGGCACAGCTTCTTTCCACCTTAGCCTAACATTCAAGTTCACTATAGCATTTCTTAAAGATTAAAGGTCTCTTTGCTTTTGAACACTGTTTAGCAGTTTAGCAGGCAGTCTTGCTTAGGCACGATAGACATTCTTGAATTGACTGTGGTCCCTATAGCTAAAGCATGGTATGCTTAAATAATTGTAGTTTAAATAACCCACCCTTAAACATGCTCCTGGAGAGTTAGGTTATTGTCCAAATAAGTGGGCGGATTGTTACCCATCTCTCTCATTTCATGACTGTGAAAAAGACAGACTGGGGTCTCTGATCTTGCTTTGGTGAGTACCAAACAGTATGACATTGGCTTTTCCTGCATACTTTAAGAGTCAATTCTACTTATATACATGTGCCTGTGAGAGAGGCTGCAACCTAACAATTGCTAGGTTGAAACAACAAGGACATTGAGCATTTGTGTATTTGAAGGACAAAGGATTCATAGAAAATTGTCCAAGGTGACAGATTGGGCTCTTTGGGCACCAAAATCCAGGGACTCTTGCTCTGGTACGACACACACCCTATGTAGTAAGGAATGCGTTTTTCACATCCTGTCTTCCAACATATGTAGAAATCCTTTACCATAAGTGATATGTTTATATACGTTTATCAGCAAATGAGATGTTCTAAAAGGACAGTGGACATCAACTAGAAGGAACACCTCGGCCCATGTATTCACGGACTCTGGGCCCAATTCACAGAACTAACTTAAGACAAAATCCTAAACTTACTACTTTTGGTATTCACAGAAGTTAGGATTTAGTCTTAAGTTTGTCTTAAGACAGACTTAAGACAAAATCCTAACTTAAGTCTGTCTTAAGTCTGTCTTAAGTCTGTCTTAAGACAAACTTAAGACAAAATCCTAACTTCTGTGAATACCAAAAGTAGTAAGTTTTGGATTTTGTCTTAAATTATTTCTGTGAATCGGGCCCTCTGTGTCCATGCCTGAGCATATAAACTAAAATCAATGCTATCAAGTGGGTTTATTAAATTAGCTCAATAAAAGCAAAAACCGGCGCAACACCCAATATGCAGTAGGTTAATACATAAAAGCAGCGTACCGGGTTTTGAAGCAGTGTACATGGTGACAGAGCCGTGTGTCTACCGTAACTGCGCCCAGTTCTGAATATACTGATGTTGAGAATCATCTTGTCAGCTGACACATGAGCTTTTATTTAGATGCACATTCCTGGAACATTCCTGAAATCTTCTGTTGGTTGCAACAACAAGGAGACTTCTCAGAGGAAGAAATGTTGCAAAGTTTCAATTGTGGAATTGGTGCCATCCTGATAGTACAAAAGGAGATGGCAGAGAAGATCTTGAAGGATGTGCAAAAATATGAAGACGCTTCGCTGATAGGATCCGTGGTCACCCGCCAACCAGGTCAGTCTTCGTCCTACTTTAAAAAACTGCACCTGCCTTTAAGTTCATTGTCTAAAGCTGGTCACGAAAATGTGTTTTAGCATAAGACTGGGATTTTTATTGTAGCATTGTATGTTTCCAATGCCATTTGTAATGTATTCTTGTCTTATTGCATAGGCATGTCAGTCTTAAAGTTGCATTACATACTTAATATATAATTAATATCGTTGGCAAATATTAATTGGCAAATTGGATCATTTTTCTTATTCTAAAGATGTGTGATGCCCTGTAAGACTTAAAACCTTAAAAGACTGCATGACCTACCGCTACAGGCAGATTATTGCATGCTCATTCTTATCATCAAATTTGCCTACTGCACATTGTATAATGTTAATGTTAATGTTAAATCATTTATAAAGCGCAAACGGTTACCCTGAGGTGTCCTGGCGCTCGTTATTTCTCCTTACAGCCACAGCCTGAGTCTGCTAAAATACCGTCTAATTTGAAAACAACCACGTTTTCAAGGCCTTTCTAAAAGCCAACAGATCAGTGGTCCCTCTAAGATATAGAGGGAGATTATTCCAAGCCTTGGCTGCTCCATAGATGAATCTCCATCCACCCCAAGAGACTTTTTTGTAGATGGGACAACAACCAGTTTGGCACCTGATGAGCGTAGGTTTCTACTAGGTGAGTACCACAAAAAGTGTTTTTGAAAGAATTCAGGTCCTTTGAATTGCAGTGCCTTGTGCACTATACATAAGGTTTTGAACAGTACTCGCTTCTTTACATGGAGCCAGTGTAATTTCCTTAAACCATTTATAACCGATGTAAATTTGGGCACCCCTGTCAGAAGTCGGGCTGCCGCATTTTGTAATCTTTGCAATTTATTTATACATCTTTCCTACATATTCAGGTACAAGCCATTGCAGTAATCAATCTTTGACACTGCAAGTGCAGTAACCACTGTTTTCCTACTACCAAATGGTAGATATGGAAATATTTGTTTTACTGTTTTTAAAACAAATGCCATAGAAGATGATACCGCATTAACTTGAGCACTCATATTTAGTTTGTCATCTAATAAGACACCAAGATTCTTTACTTTTTCCACTGGTATGGGAAGGGCCCCCAATTTTGGTGGCCACCAGGTTGGACTCCAGAAATTAGTATTATTTCTGAAGAGAATGACCTCAGTTTTATTAGAGTTCAACCTCAGACAGTTTTTTGCCATCCAATCCCCGACCACTTCCATACAATTACGAAAGCGCCAGTTCATGCCTGCTTCCTGTCCTGGCAGGAGGGACACTACAATCTGTGTATCGTCTGCATAAGACGTGAGGTCAAAACCCAGATTGTTAATAATCGGCGCCAATGAGGAGACGTACACATTAAATAAGGTTGGGCTCCATGATGATCCCTGTGGCACACCACAGGGCAGCACAAACGGCTTAGATTGAAATTCGCCCATGGAGACCACTTGTACCCTGTCATTTAGAAGGACTGTACAAGCTCCCACACCTTATTGCGTGATCCACATGCCCTTAGACGGTCCATCAACAGATCATGATGGACCATATCAAAGGCCTCAGATAAGTCCAGTAGAATCAAGGCGGCATTACCGCCCTGGTCCACTGCTTTCCTGATCTCATCTGTGGTCTTTATAAGTGCTGATTCGGTACTATGACCACTCCTGAAGCCAAATTGGGATGCGTCCAGCGCTTGGGTCTGATCCAGAAAAATACCAAGTTGAGTATTTAACTCCCTCTCGATTCGTTTTGCTGCCAGGGGAAGTCTGGAAATAGGGCGGAAGTTATTAGGATCCTTAGGATTCAATGTTGGCTTTTTTAAAAGGGGTAGAATAGATGCCACTTTCCAAAGTTTAGGAAAAAATACCAGTTTCGATCATATTATTAAAAATTGATATGAGCACCCGGGTAATGGGTTCCATTGCCAATTTGGCAATGGCCACTGGACAGGGATCATATGGAGACCCTGATTTAGCTGCTTCGAGAAGAGACTGAGTTCTATCCAGAGATGGTGCTTCAAAGTTATCCAGAGTTCTCAATGGTTCTACGGGGGGGTCTTAACCTCCCTATCAACAGAATCCTTAAGAGTGGTAAAAATAGCCTCTACTTTATCCAAAAAGAATTCGGCGATATTATCGCAGAGATCCTGGTTCGGCTGGATAAAACTTGGGCGCGGAGATGCCAAATCCGCAACAGCTTTAAATAGATCTTTAGCTGAGTTCTTAGCTGAGTCAATTTTACTAACATAAAATTCTTGCTTAGTACTGAACAACAATTTTTTATAATTATTGAGCTCAGTTCGATAAGCCTTCTTGTCCACCTCCTTATATTCCTTTCTCCAGGTTCGCTCTGAATGTTTACACCTGGATTTTTGATTTTTCAGATCCTCTGAGAACCAGGGAGCAGAAGGAGCTAACCTTCTGGGTCTAATGCTAATGGTAGGGGCTAGTTTCTTGCAGCCGCTAGCCAACCAATCTGTATAGGTGCTTGTCTCCTCCTCCACACCTAGATATGTTTGTTTAGATGTTACCCTAAGAAGTCCCCGTAACTCCTCTCCGTCCAATTTATTCCAGGATCGGATATTAATTAATTTTTTGTCCGGTGTATTAACCATCTTTTGGCTTGCAAGGGATACTTCAAACTGAACTGCTGCATGATCTGTCCAAACCAGCGGCATTACTCCTATATATCGGAGATCTGGATGATTGGTAAATATACCATCCAAAGTATGTCCAGCTACATGTGTGGAATCCGTTACCCGTTGCCCAAGGTTCACACTACCCATTATGTCAATGAGAGCAACCGTATCTGGATTGGAAGTGGCTTCTAAATAAAAGTTAAAATCGCCCATGATAGTAAAATTTTCTAGGCAGATACCATCTTCAAGTAAGTTGCCCATAGCCTCAACAAAAGGGCGTCTAATGTTAGGTGGTCTACAGACAAGAATACCTTTAAAAGAATGGTGATGTGAGAGATTAAAATTAAAAGATAGTGCTTCATATTCCGCATTTTGTACTGTATAAAAGGCAGTCTTCATAGTGCTAGGATATATTACTGCCAAGCCCCCCCTTTTTTTCCCTGCCTATGCAAAGTGTGGCATGAGAATCCTAATGGGGTGGCCTGTATCAAGTCCGGACCTGAGGCTTCATCCGTCCAGGACTCAGTAATAAATGTTAATTGAATATCATTATCTTTGATAAATCTAGCACACTCAAAACTGTGTTTAACAAAAGATCTCGCATTCAACAAAGTGCACTTAACAACTTCCCCTTTATTTTTAGGAATTTTGATTAGACTCAATCGCAGTTTATTTATCTGTAAGTATTCAATTTCTGGTAAAGATGTTTTACAACCAGGACACTCCAACGACTGTGACAAGCGCTTAAGGCCATACAGATACACTTTGCTCCTGTTACCCCTGTATTCAGGCTTAACAGTACTGACCTGGAGTAATAAAGATCCATAGCTTTCTCTGCCCTATTTGATACAGGGGTCCTAGCGCTCTGCGCGATCTGGGCACGGACGGGCGCAGACGGGCTTGCCTTTAGCACGCCTTCAGCGTGCATGCGGCGCCCACGCTGCGCACGTCCGCTGCGAGCACGCGTCATAGCCCAAGATATAGCGTGGTGAGTGGGAAGACTAGACTGCTCACCAACGCTATCCCCAAGATGGCGGCCCCGCTGTAATCACCACACTGTAGCCCCCGAGACCCAAAGGAGCCTATGTGAGCGCTCCACGGTTGTCCAGCGGTCCAGAGCGAGAATGACAGGTAAAAGAAAGATTATGAGGCAGTTAAAAGAATAAGTGCCCTCAAATAGTGTCAGCAGCGTTAATGTGCAAAATCGCAAAAAGAAGGATCACAATATTAAAAACACTCCCCCCAAATCAAAACACTAAAATTGTGCAAAATTCGAGCAGCAAACACAGAGTACAGCAGCTAGCTCCCGGCTCAAGCCTCAGGAGTTTTAACCAAAATCATCGCCAATCTCATTTTAACAACATTAAGTTGGCTTTTTATCTGGTTGAAATGAATATCAATAGCAATTTTCAATTGGCAAATGTGTGCAAAAACTTTAACACAAACAGATTTTTAAAGTTCTTGCAGAATGTTTCTTCAAGGTTTCCAGAAATAGGTAGGTGAACTCGACACTGGTCTGCCATTCCATACTTCAAACATCAGTTGCTAGTGTGTGCCTCCAAGAGCTGGATGACTCTCTTTCACAACACGTGGTGGGCATACGTGAATCTCCAGTGGGCCAACAGTTCTTTTGGGCTGCCGCCCAGCTTCATCTTAGTGTGCCAACTTCTTCCTGCTTCTGTGAGGAGATGTGCTCACTGGCAGCTCATTTTGAGTCACCTTGCTGGCTCCTGACGCACTCCTGGTCGATGCAGCTTCAAAAGTCCTGCTTTTGCATATCTTTTTGGCACTGGTAATGCTCGAGAAGGCTGAGCCAGCAACCCCCACAGAAGGCTTGATCTCGGTGTAGAACAGGTGAACAGTGCATGGGCAGGCTCTTCCGCACTGGTGTGTCCAAGCAAAGACCCATCTCCTTCTGGCAGGGCAGCCATGCACAGGCTGATCTCCTGAAAAAGTTACACACAAGGCAATCTCCTGGGCAATGAGGTCAGATACAGGTAGATCTTCTGGACTGTACGACCATGCTAGTCTTCTTCTTGGCAGTACAGCCAGGCACAGGCTGATTTGAGCAGGGTATTTAGTTTGCTCTCTGCAATCTCCTCTCTTCTTGCAGTCCCACCAGCATTGGGCACCCTCTGCACCTCACTCCTTCTGGAAAGTCACTTCTTCTGTAGGGTTGGGAACCTTCTCTCCTATCCCAGAAGGCTGACTGGCTTCTAAGGCAAGTGCAGAGCTCATTCAGCAAGGAGTCAGACTCAAGCAATGTCCTGTCACCACAGGAAAGCTGGCTGTCAACCACTTTTAGTTACACAGCAGCCCTCTGAATATTCTGTGGGACACTCGCTTCCTTGGAAACAGAGACCTTAAAATTGGAACAAGAAGGGGGACCACACATACAGCAAAAGCAGACAAGAGATGTGTCCCCACTGTCTGCATTTTTAGAACTGGTGTGGGGTGGCTCTCTTTTCAAATGGATGGATGTCAATACAGCACATGCCTTTACTACCACACATGCCTTTTCCACACAGTCATTACCACGCCGATGCCTTTACCCTGCATGGTGAATATTATAAGGTAAGTAAACCGTGTTTGCGTGTGTGTGTGTGTGTGTACACATACATATATTTATTCTAAAATATAATTTATACTGCAGAGTCTTATCTGGGAGTTCCTCTGGAACGCGAGAAAGGCAAGGATGGCAAAGGAACAGGCATATTTGCCCAGGCGGCGGGGAGTCTGGAAGTTCCCCACTTAGTAAGCTATTACTAAACTACACAACTGCGATATATGGTGGAGTGGTCTCGCACCCAAACTGAAAAAAAAAAACATTTTATTGAGCAAGCGGTGGAGGGAGTGCATATTTGGAAGGTACCATGGTTGCCAACCAAAGGCACTTCGACCGCCTGAGGTATATATTTCTCTGATACTCCGCGCCGCTATGCGGATCTGGGGAAAGTACAAGTGCAGAAGGGACTGTCTGCTCCTTTTTTCCCCCAGACACCATTATTGGGGAATCAAGCTTTCCCCCGCCCCCTGCGCCGCAGGGCTCCTCATACAACAAATGTCAGGAAGCCAATTGTAGAAAAAAAGGTTCTGTCGGGTAGAAAGTACATACGTTTTACACAGCTCTAAGTGCGGTTTGAGAGGGTGGGGGCAAACTCTGGGATTCAGTCTCGATACTTAATAAATAAGGACAGAGAAAATGCGCTCTGGTATTACTTTTTTATATCTGAATCGTGTCATTCATTGTTATACATCGAAAACAAACAAAATATTTACAAAGATGCAAAGTGAAAGGAGTGACAATGGTGCTCAGTGCTCAAATAGTGTATGAAATATACAGTGATATCATGGTTATCTATAAACACATTGAAGATAGGCCAGACAAAGCTTTCATTACAGAAGATCCTATCTTGCGTTGTGCGGACTCCTGATAGTGCTGGACCTAAGGTTGGCGTCGGTGTTTCGACCCTGGTGGTGCCCCAGTAGGTGGTCACGGCAGGTCTTTCTCAAGACGGGGGAGGGGAGGGCATGTTGACAGCCCTTGTGGAGGCTGGAATTGCTCAGCCGGATGATCAGGGAAACAAGGAGTATTCAGTATGGATCCCAATTAGAACAATTTCTGTGTAAAAGATTTATCAACGAGAGCTGGGTAGACGGTTCGCAGTGCCGTCCATCCTCTGCAGTTAGTCAGAGGACAGAACCTTTTTTTCTATATTGAAACATACCCAGGTTCTGAGGGACACAGGGTTACTCCGTTATTACCTATGCACAGGAAGCCAATTATGGCAGTGGAAGACCCTTTTGATGTTGATGGTCATATGGAATTTTCTCAGTTACAGGAGGCTTATGGCCTCTTCTCCAAGGCTATTTGGCAATACATTAACATTGTGTCACTGGGTATCCCAACCCTCGATTTGTCCTCACACAAGTAGACGCCTCACACCATAGGGGAAGTGACTCATTACATGATCCTATGACAAATGCTTGCTGTCTGACATATATGCTTTCCTTATCACACCACGAAAGTTACCCAAAACATCAGCACAGCAGAGATGGGAGGGGAAGTGCAAATTAACTTTTACAGAGAAAGAATGGTGGGACGTACTTCACCGGGCTCACGCCTCCACATGCAGCACTTAAAGTAAGGAAATGTACAACCCAGCGAGAATTGCACACAGGAAAGTGGACGGGATAGTTTATGCTAGCAGCAAAGTGGATAGAAGGGAGTGAAAGGGCGGGATTTTACTTCTAGAGTCGGCTTACCATTCTCCAGAATCCCGACACAGGTCGACTAGACCTTTTTACCTGTCATAGAGTGAATTAGGAAATCTATCTACACAATGTTTAGTCAATTTCATACACTTCCCCTTGTAGCCCTCAAAGAACCACTGACTAGGAACTAAGTTCAAAGATGTATTACAAAGCCAAAAACAACTGGATGTACAAACATCTCAGCAAAAGGTTCAAAAGATAAACAGGCACTAATACAAACATAATCTTACGGAAAGGTCTCAGACGACTCAGAAATAATACAAGAATCAATTCAAGAATCATCAGGCTAACAAGAATTGCCACAACCTGAGTTTTAGTAAGCATTTGTAAAAGTAATAAATCCAGGTTAGACTGTCCCTACACTATTCTAAATGACATCCCTACTCAACAATACCCCATTCAGAAAAGGTGTCAGCTGTGGTTACTCTCAAAGGAGTTCACTCACTTTCCTTCGATCTCAATCTTCAGACTACTCAGTCATAGCTAAACTCTCTGCCTGATCAACCTCTCTCGCTGACTCCTCAGTCCATCTGCTCTACCTTCACCCTCGGGGTGCTGTCCCTAATACAAACCCCACAATGCGGACGACACGCCTTCAGGTACGCCCCTCTCGAAGGTGTTGTTTTTCAGATTTTTCCATTATGGCACCTCTCCACCTTCGTCCGTTGAAACGTCCTTGGGTCCCAGGCTCTCCTTTGCTTAAAGTTGCTTCCTTGAATTCCTCGGCTACTCCTCCACATCTGAGCCTAGCATCCTAACTCTCATACACAATGGGCCCTTCTACTCCACTATCTACTTGGTCCTGCACCTGCAAAGGAGCGCATGTGAATCGGCTCACAATTTCTAAATGTTGCAATTGACTTTAGCTAAAGCAGCTCACTCCAAAAACATTTCTACGATTTAATGCTAAGCAAGGCATTTCGATCAGGCCTACACGATTGCCATGAAATGGGCCTCTGCATGTTTATGTGCGCCAACATCCTAACATAAGCAATACATTTTTATTATTTAAGATCAATCTTTAATGCAAAATACAATTCTCTACCTCAGCCATTCAATCACGTTTAAAAGGTACAACTGTGAGTTTTAATAAAGCAGATCTAAAGGCACAATGGCGATTTATTGTACACACCTCTTATTAGTGAAATACTTCACATCAAACGGCATCTCTATGTTAAAACAGCATTATTAACCTTTAAAGCACTTTACATTAGTTCTCAGTGTATTTCTAATAACAACTACATTAGTTTTCAACGCTACATTACATTTGAACATGATTAGTAAGTCCTCTATATATGTGGGTGCTGACTACTCGTACATATGATGCACCCCTACAATTTTTAACCTCTGTTTTGCGCTCTCTCAGTTGCATTAACTAACATTTTATATCAGTGTCCAAAAATCACCACTTTTAGGTGGGAAGTACGAGATGCTGTAGATGCAATATATGAGACTGCAATTTCCCATTTTCCTATCTACATACTACTAGACTCCCAAACCCATTGACGTATCCCTTGAGTTCCATAAAGGACCAAGGTATAATCCTAGAACTGGGAGCTTTTACTGGTGCCATGGGTCTAGGATACAGTCCCGACTTACATGGATTGGCTTCCCAAATGACGGGGTGTACTAGGGCTGGAAAAGCTGACCGCAGTGGCGACACAGCTCTACCATCCTTTGACAAGATGTAGATACCTCCTATACATTATCTCTCAGACAAATTTCGAGAACTGACGTGCCCCACTTACCTTCAAATTTTAAGCTTGACCCACTTCGATTGAGATCCTGTTTCATAGGGGGTGATTGTCTACATATGATTTAATCCTAGCCTCTATTGCCCCCTATACAAAACTGGGATCCCACTCATTACAACACTCGCCACCATTCCACCTCCCAGTTTTTCCCCTTGCCTCTGTCTTGTCTTCTATTGTCTCTCCCTCTATTTTCTCTCTGTCCTAATTGTTTAATATTACCCCACCGGGGTAATATTAAACACATTGTTTAATATTACCCCACCTACTGGATGTAGGTGGTATTTGTTGTATTTGTCGATTATATACCAATAAAAGATCTTCTTAAACCTAAAATATAATTTATTGTTTTCTTTTTTGAGGGACCCCTCAAACCTCAACTTTTAAAAATTTACTCCTAAGCACCCTCTACCACTACTCACCCCTAAACCCTGAAAATACCCTTACCACCCTAAACCCTAAACTTACAGCTTATCATTCATTACCACTACACCCCTAAACACTAAAATTACCCTTACCGCCTTTTACCACTGTCAACCTATAAATTACCCGTACCCTTTTGAGAGGTGATTTACCAATGGTGTCCATTCACTATATTAAATATATGAACAAAACAGAACAACTACTAACAAAAAGAAACCAGCAGCAAGCAGAAAAGGAGACGTGGTTGGATCTGCTCACCAGATGGAGTGACCCACACAGAGCTGGATCTTCAGCTAGAAACACTGCATGCTGGGATGGTATTATACAACATGCCTCATGTATTACATGATTTGTACGTTCTGATGCTTAAGAGGATATTAATTGGTACTTTTTTAAGTATTCAACACACAAACATCTCAGTGGGCATCATAATTGACTACTTCTACGGTGTAGGCCGAACTTTTTGAATTTATGCTGGGATTTTATTTAGGATTTTTAAGGGTAAGATTAAAACCGATGAAATGTATATTGGATACCTTATAACCTTCCAGATAGCAGGGAAAAGTCAGTAATTGCGCTCCAGATGGATATACACATAATGAGAACACTCTGAAACAGGGCTGGATATTTTGGTTAATGGGATTGGAATAAGCCCATTGCTACTGTAGTTAAGGGAGTGTAAGACTCTGAAAGCAAGTTTCACTAGGAGATGTTATTTTACTGTCTCTCTTTGGATAATGTAGCAGCCATTCCTTGTCTTCGCTATGTAAAATCTGTCTTTAATTTGCTGGGAATCCCAAGGTTATTTTCAAACCCTGATAATATAAACCCAGATGTGAAAAGTTTGACCGAAATATATTTTAACTACACTCAAGGAGGGGAGTAAGGAGCTTGATGGGGCCTCAAGAAGCATTTGTAGCACACCGCTCCCCAGGCGCTATATACAAAACCAAAATAAGGACGGGTTTGTTCCAAGATCAGAAAAATGTATTAAACATCAGTTCAATTGGGTGATATCTTCTTTACTAGCTGATAATCCTTTCTTCATCAACAGAAATAAAGTTAACACACGTTTCGGAACTGATCTATGATACAAATTGCACTTCTTCTGGGCCAATTCAGTAAATATTTAAAGCAGCTAAACAAATGTCACAACAGTTTTCGAACAAAAGGGATAGAAATACAAACAAATG
Source organism: Lissotriton vulgaris (assembly GCF_964263255.1). Taxonomy (NCBI): domain Eukaryota; kingdom Metazoa; phylum Chordata; class Amphibia; order Caudata; family Salamandridae; genus Lissotriton; species Lissotriton vulgaris. The sequence continues at coordinate 1,369,831,572 of NC_141696.1, forward strand.
TGACAAGATAAGAACAAAAATGAAAAACATAAAATTACTTTCAATTTTTTCTTACAAAAGCATAGCACCTAATTTCTATACAGTGACAGAAAAACATTCATGAGTACAGAGAAAGTATTTCAAAACAATTTACCATGACTGAGACGTTATAAATAATGAAAAAAAACAGTGCTAAAAGCAAGAACCCTTAAATGTGCCTTTTCATTATTAAAAAGGTCCCTGCACCAGAATAAGCGAAAAAGGAAAAAAGAAAACAGTTTCGGCTAATCACAAATAGAACAATACCTTATAAGTTTATACCTCGTAAACTGGTACTCCAAGTTAATTTAATTTTCAGCAACCTGATTAGTAGCCTTTATATATAACAAAAAATTAGCACACTATAAAAAAAAGAAAAATAAAGATGTTGGCGAAACCTATAAGTTACCAATATGCTGTATCACATTTAAAAAGTTCATATTTTCAAACAATTGAACTGCTGTTTGATTTGACTATACAGGTCTTCTACCATTAGACTGATAAAGAAACTTGGGGGGCCATTAGGATGGCGGGTGGGCAAAGTCCGCCCGCCATCCTCACGGTACTTGGGACCGCTCGCCATAAGGACGGGGATCCTGTCGGGGGTATTAGGATGGGCCCGCCACAGTGGCGGGCGCATCCTGCATTTTTAACATTGTGGCGGGCGGTGCTCTCAGCACCGCCCGCCACAATGCTAAAAATGCATGTATGCATTTGCATACATAAAGCGGCAGGCACCGCGCGGTGCATATGGCCATGTCTGAACTGGGTTGGCTTAGTGAGCAAAATAACGATGGAATAAACCCAGATCTGTGACTGGGGGTGAATGTTTTGCCATTGTGCAACATTCCGTACATCATCTTGTGGGTTTTGCACAATGATAAAGCACACATACCAACAAACATGCTTTCAACCAAAATACACACACATTCAAAAGTAGAAGAATACTTAGTTTGTCAATATTGTTAGAAAAAGCAATAAAGGATGTGTAGAGAATTAGATTAAAGTCTAGGGTCACAGGTGACTATGTTTTGTTTTATAATTAATGGGTACCAATGTGTAACCACCTACTCATTTATTTTCTGAACTTTTGTAATCCCCATTCTTTAACTCTTTATAAAAGAAGCTGCCCGTGAAGCGACAGATTGAGACCAACTGTTTACTGGTGTGGACTTGCCACTCTCCCGGTCGCGACAGTAAAGAGCTGTTTTTATATTGCCAAAGAGATGTCTGTCTTTTTCTTCATTTTCAAAGTTACCCTGCAGCATGTCCAAAGGTAGGACATCCTATTCAATTCTGGAGCAACCTTACTGCTCCAAAAGCACTTATGAAAGATCCTTGAATGAAATTGTTTGTCCATTTAAAAGTCACTTCTGGTGTTCTGTGAACATATTTGGAAAGATCTTTGTCGAGGCATAAAAGAGGCCAATGTTTTTTTAAGAATAAGGTAAACCTTAGTGCTTTCACAATTGTAAAGGGTAATAAACCTGACTGACGTCTTGGAGGATTTTACATTCTTGTACCGTGAAGAGTCGACTTTATAAAAAATAACTCTTCCCTGGAGAATCCACTAGCTTTATGTAAGGCGTTTTTCAATGTATTACCATGATAACTCCTCTCCAGAAAGAGGCTGATGATATTTTTTTGATGCTTCCTGCTGGAAATCTTCCTATTGACTACACATTTTTCAAGCTCGAAAAACTCTCCGTATGGAATATATATTTTACGATGAAGAGAATGCATAGAGTCAAAATGTAGCACTCTATTGACAGAAGTGAGTTTCTTATACATCCTGCTCTTAATACTCATGTTGTCTATAAAAATCTCACAATCAAGAAAACATATCCTTTTGCATGTGGCCCTGCTCCCAGAGCCAATTTACACCACTGGGACAGGCCAGGATAGGTGCATGCGGGGAGCTGGTGGGTTTCCCCCCATGTCCCCAATATACTGCCTTCTCAGTGCCCTGGGTGGGCACCGAGGCACCCACCTAAGGTCACTCCACATGCCCTCTTCCATTTAACAAAAATAATAGGCCCGGGGATGGGATCCTCTGGGCCATAGTGGCTCGGGGAAGGAAGCTGCTCCCCCCCCCTTAAATACAATAGAGAAAGATTCGGGGATGGGGTCCGTAGGACCCGTAGAAGCTAGGGGGGAGCATGAGCCCTCCCCTTATAAAAAAATATGGCCCCAGGGTATTGGGTCCCAATGCCTGCAAAGTTTTAGGGAGGGGGCAGCGCGACCGTCCCCCAATATGAAAAACATACGGGTGTGCCGGGTTGGCACCGGGATATCCAAAATAAATTTTGAAAAAATGTAAATGAGCATCAGGAGCAGTCACTGCCCTTAGTAAGGAGTACCCCGTTCATGCGTTAAGGAATTTTAATATACAATATTTTTATACTTGTGGTGCCCTTAAAAGTGGCAGTGACACCAAGCTTTTTTTATGTTGTGGGGGACTGCAGGGAGTAAAGCAGCCCCCAAGCAACATTAAGAAAACATTAAGGGCCCGCGGCAGTGGTGATCCGCCCGCCATCCAAAGCCCATTTACCCACCGTCACATTAGCATGGCGGTGGATACTGCGGCGGACGGAAAGCCAGTCTGCCGCTTTTCCGCTGGCCGGATTGCCGGCCAAGCGGAAAATGCACAGAATATGGTGGCGGTGCCTTGCAGGCACTGCCATACATATTATGATGTCTGCGGTGCTTATGCCTTTCCATGGCGGAGACTCCACCATGGAAAGGAATACTGTAAATGGCTATGGCGGCTCGTTGCGGGCCCCCGGGGGGGTGAGTGGGTGGCTGCATTTGGGGGGTACATTGACATGCACAAGGTGGCAGGCACCGCGCAGTGTCTGTCACTTTGTGCATGCCAATGCGCAACAAGCAAATTTTGCATAGCGGCGGGTGCTGCTTACAGCACCGCCCGCCACAATGTAAAAGATGCAGGATGCGACCGCCAGGGTGGCGGTCGCGTCCTAATTGGCCCTGCGGGACTGCCGCACCTATGGCGGTCAGTCCTGTTTTCGTAATAAGGCCCTTATTCTCCTGGGTCATTAAATCCACTACTCCAGTAGAACTTACTATATGTTTAAAAAACACTCCTAGCTATACTCTTCAGCTGAAGTGCAAGGCCCTCTTGTAGTTGTTTTTAAGATTGCATGTTGTGGGTTGAAAATGTTAAAAGAAAGACTCAGACACATGTTGGTTTTATTTATTTGAAAACATCTGTGAATCTTTCTTTTAATATTTTTCAGCCCACACAATGCAGTCATAAAAACAACAGTAAAAAATAAAACTCGCAGACATGTTGATTTGTCTTTTTTTAACCTGTATTAAATATTTTTATAGTAATCATTATTATTAAACATTATATTCTGTGAATTACTAAAATATACATTTGTTCATAAGTATTGGTGATTTTTGGAGAAAGATGCTAGATCTGCTTTATATATTTTGATATGCTCACCACTTGATAAAGCCAACAGGCCAACTTTTTCTATTTTAGTGTTGTGACTCTTTGACAAAGTCAGTAAATCTGCCTGAGTGAGTGGGGTTGGATGCAGGGCCTATCTACAGGCCAGGCATTTCGAGCGAACCCTACACCAAATAATCAAATAGGGGTCCCCTCCGTTTAGAAGAAAGGAAAGATGAGTTAGTCCTTGCAGGAACTTGAAGAAAGAAAAACAATTTTTTCTTTAAAAAAACCCTCACCCAGCCGGGGTTCCCCTTGGTGGCATGCTTCATCATAGCGTCCATCCCTGCCCTCTAGGGACAGGGGCATGCTACTACCAACGGATGCGCGGGAGCACTTAATTGAAAAATACATGGGTGACCCTATACACCTTACCACCTATGTTGTTTTTTAGATAGTGTGGGTTCAGTGAAGAAAGGGAAAAGGCTAAAAATACCAGATTAGTGGGTCCAAAAACAATTTTATTTTCCACCCCTAAAGTGGTATATTATACCTGATTATGTGTGGGAACACCCTAGGTATGAATACCTATTGTTTCCCTTTATGGTCAACTAGTTTCATGATTTTTAACAAAGAAGGGAGGTAGAGTACAAAGTAGGATTCCTACTCCACGGGCACTGATACATAAACAAGAAGAATCCTACTACTAGTGTGAGGAAAAAAGGGGGGGAGGGGAAGCACTCAGTGTTGTGTAAAATACCCCTCACACACCAACAGGCCCCTTGGTGTCATGCTTCATCATCGGGGTCTTCGCACCCCGCTAGAGGGATGCGGCACGCTGCGACCTACGACTACGTGGGAGCGTTGACAGGTGTAAACTATGTGTGGTGTGTGTTGATAGTGAGTGATAAGAGGATTAAATGTGAGTGGGAAACGTGGTGAGGAAATTAAAAAGTACCTGGCTAGTGGGAAAAAATGAAAAAAACTTTATTTCGTACCCCTAGCTGGTGCTATTAAAAGGTGTGCAGAAAAAGACGAGGTTGGTTTGTCTTAATTACGGACAAAACCTCTGGTGTGCGTCGGCATGTTTCGGTATGTGTGTACCTTCTTCAGGACGGGGCACAACTCCCAACCCTACTCACGTATTTCTAAAAAAAGGGGGGTAATTATATTTAATAAAAAGTGAAATCACTCATTTTAAGTTGGCTACAATGTGCCTACAGCGGTTCTTGGGATCATGTATTTACATGTCCTGCAAAAAAGGAAAAAACCATTAGGTTTGGTTACCATAAGGTGTTGGCTCAGACAGGTGCAGTCACCTGGAGCCCCAAACAAAGAACAATCTGTAAAGGAAAAGACATACTAGACACACAACACATAGGACACACTTAGGTTTTTTTGTACTTATTGTTTTTCAGACATACTCGTAGTCTTTGATGTCTACTGCATCATGAGCAAGTCCTGAGCATCAAGGTAGGTAGGTGGATCCACAATCTACAATGATAGAGAGGTGGACTCAGTGCTGTTACTTATATTTACTTCTCACCTCATCCATCTACCTAGAGAGGCTGGATTCTGTGTGGAGAGAATACTCACGAAATCCGCCTGTATTGGCCTCCTTCTACCACCCCGTGCTGCTCCGCCGTGAATGAATTGCGGCCATGTAAATACATGATCCCAAGAACCGCTGTAGGCACATTGTAGCCAACTTAAAATGAGTGATTTCACTTTTTATTAAATATAATTACCCCCCTTTTTTTAGAAATACGTGAGTAGGGTTGGGAGTTGTGCCCCGTCCTGAAGAAGGTACACACGTACCGAAACATGTCGACGCACACCAGATGTTTTGTCCGTAATTAAGACAAACCAACCTCGTCTTTTTCTGCACACCTTTTAATAGCACCAGCTAGGGGTACGAAATAAAGTTTTTTTCATTTTTTCCCACTAGCCAGGTACTTTTTAATTTCCTCACCACGTTTCCCACTCACATTTAATCCTCTTATCACTCACTATCAACACACACCACACATAGTTTACACCTGTCAACGCTCCCACGTAGTCGTAGGTCGCAGCGTGCCGCATCCCTCTAGCGGGGTGCGAAGACCCCGATGATGAAGCATGACACCAAGGGGCCTGTTGGTGTGTGAGGGGTATTTTACACAACACTGAGTGCTTCCCCTCCCCCCCTTTTTTCCTCACACTAGTAGTAGGATTCTTCAACTAGTTTCATGCCCTACCCCAAAGCATTTCATCAGGACCTAGAAAGGAGAAATGATGCTCCCACTCCAGTTGTCACATTGAACACAGTAGTAATAAAAATAACAAAATTAAATATACAGCACCTAATTGGTTTGTGTTAAATATCCAAAATACCTGCAAGGGTACAAAGGAAAAAGAGACAGCAAAAAGAGGGAATTGAAGCCAAGTGCCTGCACTAGTCTCAATGTGACTTCTATAGTAGCATATGTATCAACAAGCATTTACAATGCAATGGTCTCGGCAATATTATAGGTAGAGCTATTGGTATTGCTCATTATTTTTTTTTATCTTTTTTGTATCCCTAAATAAATGGCATTGTCATTTCTATCGGCATTAGCTTTTTTTGCATATGTGATACCTATTGCATTAGCAGAGAGAGAGTGAGGTAGTGAGAGAGAGAGAGAGTGAGGTATTGAAATAGAGAGAGAGTGAGGTAGTGAGAGAGAGTGAGGTAGATAGAGAGTGAGGTAGTGAAAGAGTGAGGGAGGGAGAGGGATGTTGTGAGGTAGTGATATAAGCATAGAGTGATGTAGTGAGAGAGAGAGAGGTAGTGAAAGAGAGTGAAAGTGAGTTATGTTATTCTAAACTTTTTAAGCGCACAGACACCCAGGGGTTTCATGGCAAGTTAGTGAGATAGAAAGAGTGAGGTAGTGAGATAGAGAGTGATTGAGGTAGTGAGTTAGAGAGAGAGAGGGAAGTTGTGAGCTAGAGGGTGAGGTAGTAAGAGAGTGAGGTAGTAAGAGAGTGAGGTAGTGATGTTTTGAGAGAGAGAAGTTGTGAGATAGTGAGGTAGTGAGATAGAGTGGTGTAGTGAGGTAGAGAGAGTTATGTAATGAGAGAGAGGTAGATAGAGTGAGGTAGTGAGAGACTGAGGTAGTGAAAGAGTGAGGTAGAGGGATGTTCTGAGGTAGTGAGATAGAAACAGGGAGTGAGTTTGTGAGGTAGTGAGATAGAGAGAGAGTGAGGTAGTGAAAGAGAGTGAAAGTGACTTAGTGAGATAGAAAGAGAGAGTGAGGTAGTGAGATAGAGAGAGAGTGAAGTTGTGAGGTAGTGAGATTGAGTGAGTTAGTGAGGGAGTGATGTAGTGAATTTTTGAGGGAGTGAGTCGTGATATACTGAGGTAGTGAGGGTGAGATTGAGATAGAAATAGACTGAGCTAGTGAGATAGAGAGAGAGTGAGATAGAGAGTAAAGTTGTGAGGTAGTTGTGAGCCAAAAAGAGGGAGGGATAAAGCAGCCCTGGTTGTAATGCAGTGGTTGTAATGCATTCCTATATGAGCCACAGTATTGCCGCCTGATTGTCTGACTTTATATAAACTCTGCACAAATAATCTGAAAACAAAGGGGAACTTATAGTAACGCATTCGTGGCTCAGTTTGTTCGTCACCAACAGACTGCTTTGTAGATAGATGACAGGGTTAAGGGACCTGTTGCACAGATCTAGTCTAGCTGCAGTAAGCTTCCGGACACTGTACTGGGGAGGTATGTCCAGCGTTAATCGGCTTGCTCTGGTACCACGTTTGAAACAACGTGAAGCAGCTCAGAGTGTTGATGTGCCTGTTGCGGGGGTCGTCTTGTGACCTGCAGGTGACACATGCCAGGTGTGGTGAAGAAGCTCAGTGGGTGAAGCGCTCACTGCAGACAGCGGCACGTCACCTGTATGACATCATCCGAATTGCTGCTGGGTTTAAGTGCACCCGCGGTGTGGCCAATTCCGCTGCCAGTTGTCTTCCTGCACAACTCCGCAACAGACCTGCAGGAAATAAAAGGAAACTAATTACGGGCCGCCGGTGGCCCCGGATCTGTGCCTGCGGGAACCTTCGTCGCTGCTCAAATTGTTGATGCCATGGCTGGACATAGTCCACGGAGCAACCTGAAACAGAAAAATAAAATTATTTGGCCCCCAGCAGAGGGGAAAGGAGGGAGCCTGGGTGTCCTGTCTGTGAGCTGAGTGGCACAAGTGACGAGTTTTTGAAAAGAGCAGGGGAGTGGATTATCACTGGGAGGGTGGGGGGGGAGTTAGGGAGACCCTCGGAGGAGGCTGCTGGGCACAGGGAGGGTGGCAGGCAGGTGGAGAGCGCGGAGCAGGCATTGGGCGGGGGTGAGTGAAGGAAGACAGGCAGGCATGCGAGAGAGAGAGAGAAAATATGAATGAATAAATCAGTAGTACTATAAGTGCTTAGAATTTACTGTGAGAATCTGAAAACTGAGGGAGAAGAGGGGTGGGGGGGGGCTGCAGGGCGGAGCCAGGAAGGACGGTTATGAATGCAGGCTGGCGGTACAAATGCAGGATTTATATAAACTCTGCAGAAAGAATCTGAAAACAAAGGGGAACTTATAATAACGCATTTGTATTCGTCACCAACAGACTGCTTTGTAGATAGATGACAGGGTTAAGGAGCCTGTTGCACAGATCTAGTCTAGCTGCAGTAAGCTTCCGGGCACTGTACTGGGGAGGTATGTCCAGCGTTAATGGACTTGCTCTGGTACCACGTTTGAAACAACGTGAAGCAGCTCAGAGTGTTGATGTGCCTGCTGCAGGGGTCGTCTTGTGACCTGCAGGTGACACGTGCCAGGTGTGGTGAAGTAGCTCAGTGGGTGAAACGCTCACTGCAGACAGCGGCACGTCACCTGTATGACGTCAAGCAAACTAAATATGTCACACAGCAGAACACTACTTCTAAGCTTACATACACATTACTTAACTCAGTCGGTACAACTTGTACTAGAAGGTGTATTTGAATCCATTTAATAAAGCCAGTGTTTAAAAAAATAAATAAAAGGACATATACTTGTTGAGGTGGGACGAAGTAAAAAAATATAAAGAGCATCCAAGCCAACACAAGTAAAAACTATAACGATGTATCGATACGCAAAGCGTAGCATTTTAAAATAAAAAAACAACAATGGCACATTGTACCATACTGTAGAAAAGAGTAGCATGGCAACCAGTCCATCCCGAAAGTTGTACTTGATAGCGCAATAAATGTGTTATTACATAGCATTCAGATTATTGCTAGATTGAAAAAAAGATTCTCAACCCCTGAATTATGATGCAACGCTCATAGTAGAGGTGAGCCTGCTATTTGTGCCAGCATCACATTCGAGGAGACACTCCACACGTCCATGCCCAGTGGTTGGGACGCGTCCCAAAAGGACTGCATCACTATCATATGCTGGGGTGGGTGCTAGCTAGAGTGCAAGAGGAGCAGTTTTAAAATATGCCCTAGGACGACTCACTCAACATTTTTAGTGGACACTTCTCAGTGTTGCAACTACTTTCTTGAACGTGTTTAGTTGAGAGCAGCTAGCATGACATTACTCCAAGGGGGGGGGCAGAGCAGGACGACGGAGCTGCGGAGGGAAGGGGGGCAGAGCAGGACGACGGAGCTGCGGGGGGAGGGAAGGGGGGGGGCAGAGCAGGACGACGGAGCTGCGGGCGGAGGGAAGGGGGGGGGCAGAGCAGGACGACGGAGCTGCGGACGGGGGGGGCAGAGCAGGACGACGGAGCTGCGGGCGGAGGGAAGGGGGGGGCAGAGCAGGACGACGGAGCTGCGGGCGGAGGGAAGGGGGCCAGAGCAGGACGACGGAGCTGCGGGCGGAGGGAAGGGGGGGGCAGAGCAGGACGACGGAGCTGCGGGCGGAGGGAAGGGGGGGCAGAGCAGGACGACGGAGCTGCGGGCGGAGGGAAGGGAGGGGGCAGAGCAGGACGACGGAGCTGCGGGCAGAGTGAGGGGGGTGGGGCAGAGCAGGACGAAGGAGCTGCGGGCGGAGGGAGGGGGGAGCGTGACCGGGGCGAAGAAGGGCTGCGGGCGGAGGGATGGGGGAGGGGGGCAGAGCTGGACGGAGCTGCGTGCGGAGGGAAGGACAGAGCTGGACGAAGGAAAGCGGAGGGAAGGGGGGACGAGCAGAGCAGCTCAGAGCAGCTCTGGAAACCACCACCGTCTTTCTCCGAGGCAAAGCAGAAATGCCTCGGAGAAAGCATGGTCATTTTCGCATTTGGGGGCGTGTGTTTTTCTGTTCTGAGTGACGGACAACGTCACTGTCTAAAGAACGCAAAAAATCACGCCCCCAAATCCGAAAAGGACGGGGCTACATTGGAGTGACTGATCTCTCCTCCAATGGCTGGCCTCCTTTTAGGAAGCCAGCCAATGGGGAGAGACAGTGCAGGGAGGCGGGTTCTGAAGCCCCACTAGAGGACATTAATTCTCTGACATTGCGCACCAATGCAATCCTCATACACTGACACCAGTGTGAGCGCCTCACAGTACTCACCATTGCTACTCTCACACAGCCCACCAGTGCTACCTTCTCACATTGCACACCAGAGCACGCCTCATACACTGACACCAGCGTGAGCACATCACAATACTCACCAATGCTACTCCTTCGCACAGCCCACCAGTGCCACCTTCTCACATTAGCCACCAGTGCAAGCCTCATACATGGACACCAGCGTGAGCGCCTCACAATACTTACCATTGCTACTCCTTCACACAGCCCACAAGTGCCACCTTCTCACCTTGCACACCAGAGCACGCCTCATACAGGCATACCAGCGTGAGCGCCTCACAGTACTCACCATTGCTACTCCTTCACACAGCTCACCAGTGCCACCTTCTCACCTTGCACACCAGAGCACACCTCATACACTGACACCAGTGTGAGCGCCTCACAGTACTCACCATTGCTACTCCTTCACACAGCCCACCAGTGCCACCTTCTCACCTTGCACACCAGAGCACGCCTCATACAGGTATACCAGCGTGAGCGCCTCACAGTACTCACCATTGCTACTCCTTCACACAGCGCACCAGTGCCACCTTCTCACATTGCACACCAGTGCACGCCTCATACACTGACACCAGTGTGAGCGCCTCACAGTACTCACCATTGCTACTCCTTCACACAGCGCACCAGTGCCACCTTCTCACATTGCACACCAGTGCACGCCTCATACACTGACACCAGTGTGAGCGCCTCACAGTACTCACCATTGCTACTCCTTCACACAGCGCACCAGTGCCACCTTCTCACATTGCACACCAGTGCACGCCTCATACACTGACACCAGCGTGAGCGCCTCACAGTACACACCATTGCTACTCTCACACAGCCCACCAGTGCTACCTTCTCACCTTGCACACCAGAGCACGCCTCATACACTGACACCAGTGTGAGCGCCTCACAGTACTCACCATTGCTACTCCTTCACACAGCGCACCAGTGCCACCTTCTCACCTTGCACACCAGAGCACACCTCATACACTGACACCAGTGTGAGCGCCTCACAATACTCACCATTGCTACTCCTTCACACAGCTCACCAGTGCCACCTTCTCACCTTGCACACCAGAGCACGCCTCATACAGGTATACCAGCGTGAGCGCCTCACAGTACTCACCATTGCTACTCCTTCACACAGCGCACCAGTGCCACCTTCTCACATTGCACACCAGAGCACGCCTCATACACTGACACCAGTGTGAGCGCCTCACAGTACTCACCATTGCTACTCCTTCACACAGCGCACCAGTGCCACCTTCTCACCTTGCACACCAGAGCACGCCTCATACAGGGATACCAGCGTGAGCGCCTCACAGTACTCACCATTGCTACTCCTTCAAACAGCGCACCAGTGCCACCTTCTCACATTGCACACCAGTGCACGCCTCATACACTGACACCAGTGTGAGCGCCTCACAGTACTCACCATTGCTACTCCTTCACACAGCGCACCAGTGCCACCTTCTCACCTTGCACACCAGAGCACGCCTCATACAGGGATACCAGCGTGAGCGCCTCACAGTACTCACCATTGCTACTCCTTCAAACAGCCCACCAGTGCCAGCTGCTCACATTGGCCACCAGTGCACGCCTCACACACTGACAGGGGCGTGACCGCTTCACAATACTCACCATTGCTACTCCTTCACGCGGCCCACCAGTGCCAACTGCTCACATTGCGCACCAGAGCACGCCTCATACACTGACACCAGTGTGAGCGCCTCACAGTACACACCATTGCTACTCTCACACAGCCCACCAGTGCCACCTTCTCACCTTGCGCACCAGAGCAAGCCCCATACACTGACACCACTGTGAAGAACTCCCAATACTCACCAATGCTACTCCTTCACGCGTCCCACCAGTGCCAACTGCTCACATTGCGCACCAGTGCACGCCTCATACACTGACACCAGCGTGAGCGCCTCACAGTACTCACCATTGCTACTCTCACACAGCTCACCAGTGCCACCTTCTCACCTTGCACACCAGTGCACGCCTCATACACTGACAGTAGCAAGAACGCTTCACAATACTCACCAATGCTACTCCTTTGCACAGCCCACCTGTGCCACCTTCTCACCTTGCACACCAGTGCACGCCTCACACCCTGACACCAGCGTGAGCGCCTCACAGTACTCACCATTGCTACTCTCACACAGCTCACCAGTGCCACCTTCTCACCTTGCACACCAGTGCACGCCTCATACACTGACAGTAGCTAGAACGCTTCACAATACTCACCAATGCTACTCCTTTGCACAGCCCACCAGATTACAAAAGTCTTTAAGGGACCCCCATTGAGACCTATTGGGGTGGACCAGCTGCTGTTTGCATGACATTGAATCAGGCAGCTCCCTGCTGCGCCCCTCGGAATGTTGGCGCCCTCGGCCTGCGCCCACTCGCCCATGCCCAAGGCAGGTCCTGGGTACCGCAGCTACCGGTAGACAACATCCACTTCTCTTACGTTTGACAGACGCCCTTTGAACCTCACCGCTCTCCGTACCCCCGTGGTCCACCCCTCCTCATCAGCTTGGCCCCTGTCATCTGGCACGTCTGATGCCCCCTCGGGGGCGCAGGCGGCTCATTTCATGCACCCTGCACCCCCTGGCCCCCAGCGGTTCCACGCCGTCCATTTTGTATTCTCTGTCAGAGCTGCGCGCCCGGGGCCCTGCTTGACTGAGTGAGGGGGCCCAGCTGCGGCGCCGCCGGACCCGTCTCTTCATTTCTCAACACCCCGGACCGGGCAGGGACAATGCGTGTGACATGTAACCCCCACCGCCCCTCCAAAGAACTCTAATACCGTGCAAAGGAGACGCCACCAGACCGCTGCTGTACGAAGCTGACAAGATAGTTCTGCAGTTTAAAGAGGCCACAACACAATTCTGTGTGTGTCCTGCTGGTCACAGCAACCAATCCGGACCAGTAATTGTAAAATTGTGTCTATATAGCGCTGACTACCCCCGATGAGGCGTTTAAGCGCCTTGTGGTAAGTCGCATTCTACTCCGGAACCTAAGGATAGAGATAAATACAATGGTTTAAATGGAAATATAGAAGTGAAAGTACTCACGCTTTAGAGTAGGACGACGGAGCTGCGGGGGAGGGAAGGGGGGGGGGCAGAGCAGGACGACGGAGCTGCGGGCGGAGGGAAGGGGGGGGGCAGAGCAGGACGACGGAGCTGCGGGCGGAGGGAAGGGGGGGGGGCAGAGCAGGACGACGGAGCTGCGGGCAGAGTGAGGGGGGGCAGAGCAGGACGAAGGAGCTGCGGGCGGAGGGAGGGGGGGAGCGGGACCGGGGCGAAGAAGGGCTGCGGGCGGAGGGAGGGGGAGGGGGGCAGAGCTGGACGGAGCTGCGTGCGGAGGGAAGGACAGAGCTGGACGAAGGAAAGCGGAGGGAAGGGGAGACGAGCAGAGCAGCTCAGAGCAGCTCTGGAAACCACCACCGTCTTTCTCCGAGGCAAAGCAGAAATGCCTCGGAGAAAGCATGGTCATTTTCGCATTTGGGGGCGTGTGTTTTGCTGTTCTGAGTGACGGACAACGTCACTGTCTAAAGAACGCAAAAAATCACGCCCCCAAATCCGAAAAGGACGGGGCTACATTGGAGTGACTGATCTCTCCTCCAATGGCTGGCCTCCTTTTAGGAAGCCAGCCAATGGGGAGAGACAGTGCAGGGAGGCGGGTTCTGAAGCCTTACTACACAACATACGACTCCTACCGGAAGCTGGCAAAGCCAGCATTTCCGGTCCTCGACCGAAAAAGGTGCAACTAACGGGCTGGAGGGGCAATTCCCTACCCCCCAAAAGTTGGGGACTGGTAAAACCAATTCCCACAGAGCAAATAGACAAATTAGCCCAGCACACTTTTCTATCGCAATAGATTGATGACACAGTGATCAAAACCACAAATTATTCAATTACAGGAGTCGATGTTGTATATGGTTCAATTCTTTATTCATTTCTTTCTTTAAAAACTTTTGGAACCGCCAACGCGTTTCGTCCCGTCCAGGGATTTCTTCAGGGCTACAAAAGTATATATACAAAAAGGGACATTTACAATATTATACACACAAATATATAAATATACATACATCGACAATAAAAGACCATCACATTTTCCTTACACATCTTAAGCAAGAATAGTATCCCTTGCTCAATTCACAATTTACAGAGACACTACATGTTAAAATACTGTTAGGTAAAAATCTCCAATCTGAAGCTAGTCAATTTAGCTTGGCCTATGCCATGTACACAAAATCGTGACATCTGTCAAAGATACATAGAGAATGGAGGAACAACTCTATACATTACTAGTCAGCACTTGTCCTGAAATCAGTTTAGCTATGCGTACCTGATAGTCAAGTGCGATGTTTTTGAAACAGCGTCTGTCCAGCAACAGTGTGGTTTATTTAAAAAAAAATTGGGGGAGAACTGTAGAGAAAAGTATATATGTATCAATTAAGACTCAGGGATATCTTGTGTCTTGTCCATTGGAAGTGGATCCAGCAAATTGCTCCAGTGAAACCAACGCATCCTCTGCTGCGTGAGCAGAATCGACACTGATGTGGGAACAGAACCAGCACCATCATACTTGGAACCAGCACATCACAATTGGAACCGACGCATCAGAACCACTGCAAAGCCGAAACTGCAGAGAGACGATCAGCGCATCCCCTCGACTGCATGGAGAAACCCGGCGCATCGGCGTTGGAAACAACTCATCTCGGAACCGGTACTTTGTCTTCTGAACCAGCACTTTGCAATCGTTTGGTAGAGAAAATCGATTTATGGTCTCGACTGTGGGATTGGCAACAAAGCATTGCTCTGCTGCACCCCGCATCTCACTGTTGAGACCATCTCACTGTGGTGACCAGGATCAAGGTACTTGTATTCAGCGGGCTTTGCATGGCACCTTTATACAGCCTGCGCCTCATCACAGTCGATCTGAACTCTTGATTTTGCCCTGGTCCAGCGTGACCAGAAACCCCACAGGTGCCTAATGCTTCCAATTTGCGCTCGATTGTGAGTCGCAAATTGCGAGTTGCAATTTACAATGCACAACAGTGTCAGAGACACTGATTGCGATTCCCAATGGGATCGCAAAGTGCGAGCCTCATAAATATTAATGAGGCACTCGCAACTTGCGACCCCATTTGGAATGGATGGCCCTCCTAGGGATGGTGGCCTGCTGGGCTCAGCAGACTTCCATGTCTGGGACTGCTTTTCAATATAGCAGTTTTTTTTTATGCCGCCCGTTTTCCTTAAAGGAATAAAAAAAAAATTCAAATGAAACGTTTTTGTTTAATGTTTTAAGGGCAGGTAGTGGTCCCTGGGACCACTATCTGCCCCTAAAAAATATTTATCCCTGCATTTGCAGAGAGGAAGGGGTCCCCTGAGGACTCCTTCTCATTTGGGACTGTATTACCACCCTCTTGAAAAGGGCGGTAAATTGAGAGTATTTTACGACTGCAATTGCGGTCACAAATCATTTGTACATGGCTTATGAGTTGCTATTAGGAAGGGAATGCCCCTTTCTAATAGTGAGTCGCAAAACACTATTTTGCAAGTCGCAAATTATTTGCAACTCACAAAATAGTATCAGTCCATGGCCCAGAAGAAAATTGCATGCGCAAACGGGTCGCAAACCCATTTGCGCATGCAATTTTCCGTCGTACATCTGGCCCTTAATCTATCAAATTTCATCTCTTGACTTCTACTTATTGGATTTTTGTCATTGTGGTCTTGTATTATTTATAAAGTCATAATCTAAATTATTAAACCGGTGTGGAGTCTTTTTGTGGTGTTTTCAATGTGTTACTGTTTGAAGTGTTGTACAAATACTTTACACATTGCATTTTAAATTAGGCCTGCCTGCCCTGTGCCAAGCTACCACAGTGTGAGCACAAGTTAATTTATGGTGTGTATCTGACTTACCTTGACTAGGATTGTGGTTCCTGCTTGAACAGGTTCCATACCTCTGCCAACCAGAAACCTAATTTCTAACACTATTTGTCAGCCAACAACCACAAAAGAGAAAGCTAAAAGCCACAGAGCCCTTGTCGATGTCTTCTCTCACCTAATTTCGATTGCATTCCCTCCCTGCTTTTATACAGACATTTTTAAACTCTTAAGAGTGCTAATTTATTAATCACATGTCTTTACAAGGAGACAAGAGTATATTTTAGTGTGTGCTATGTTAGTCAGGAGCATAGATAAATTTAAATAACAGCTGGAGACCCTTTTGTAACTTAAGAACTTTTGCCCCTACAGTTTTTCTACAACCAATTTTATTACATAGAACATGGGAACACTGGAAAACCTCATATTCATTTTCAGTGTTGTTTTTTTCAATCCATATCTCTCAAAAAACTATGGATATACAGGAGACGACTACAGCAAACGATTTGCTATCATGGCAGTGTACTGATGACGTAGCGAAAGCCACCTTAATCTGTTGTTCTCTCATGGATTGTTGCAGGATCCTCAAAAGCAGAAGTTTACAATCTTTTGAGCGCTATGCAGGCGACCATTTTGCACTCTGAGCGTGTTGCAACTGATGCAGAAAAAGTGCTTCTTGGGAATAAGAAGGTGAAAGTGGCTCTCCTCATCTCTGGGAATGGTGAGTATTTCACTGCCATAGGAAGTGTGGGAAGTGGGTCCACCCGTCCACTTGTCTATATTTGGGTGTTTTTTTGGTGGTGCTACAGAAGGCCTTCCTTGTGTTCTTCTGGGTGGTGTTCTGCAGCTGCATTAGGAGGCCTCTCTGGGTTTTGTGTGGTGTTTCATTGTGTATCACGTCTCTCTGGTCTTCTTTTGGCTGGTATTTTAGGGTGCAAATTGCAATGATGAGTCTGATGGAGATCAGCCATGGTGTGAAGGAGTTCTTGGGAGACCCACTCCCAAGGGGAGTGCACAGATGCCCAGACTATACTGAGAGGGACTTTTTCTGTAATTCTCTCACCTGTTGGATTTTACTGTCACCTAATAGGAATTATTGCCCACACGTGGGCAGCCAGCATTTTTTTATTTCTTGTAAATCTTGGTCTCCAGTTGAAATCTGACACTTCTAGTGTTCCTGAACAATCACCTCAACTCCAATTTTAACGTTTTCTGAAATATAGAATAAAATTACCCAGAAACAGGATTTCCCTGAATTAATGTTCATTCAAATAATTGTAATACTTATATGAGTAGGATGCTGTATCATGTAGGGTATGTGGTTGCAAAGTGGTATCTTTCTTTTGTGCCTGTTTTGGAAATGTTTTCAAGTTGTGTGAAATCACCAACAAGGCGCTGTTTTTGTGTTATGAGTCATTGCGCTCAGTGGTGTAATGGATCAAGAGGTATGAGAGAACGACACACATCATGGTTAGTAGTATTATGGCAGCTTTGATCAGATCTGTATAGCTCTTTTTTATGGTGTTCTTGTATGTTGAAATCCACTGTTCAAAGAAGTGGGGTAAAGAGGTTGGATCGGGCGTAATGAACATATTATTGGGTTTTCTCCAGTTTTTCTTTGTCGATTGTTTCCCTGTTTGGCTGCCACAAGTTGTTATGGTTGATTGAACATTTGGTAGGGAATTTCTTCATTGCAAGAGATATTTGCAAATTGAGTAATCAGAGTTTATTATGTGGCACAGACCTAGAAGGTAAAAGCAAAATGGAGGCAGTAACCAAGTCTCAGTCACCATTTCATACTTGAGTGAAGCTGTGGGTGGCGGGGGGGAGTACAGAGACAGGACGGCAACAGATTTCTAGCCGTATATTCTTTACCTTCGAATAGATACCCAAGCAATACCTCCATGGAGGTGGGAGTGTGATCCAAATTAGACTAAGAAGTCCTCTAGGACCAAACGGGCAAAGTGACCATCACGCCGGACCTGACTGCCCAGACAGCAGTACTTTGTAAACATGTGCAAGGAAGCCCAGTTGATGCCTGACAGATACCCAGGACAGGATATCTGAGAGCTAACACAGTGGTTCAGCCTTAACTGTGGTAGAATGAGCTTGCAAGCCTTCAAGGGGTTGCTTATTGTCCAATGCATAGCAGATCTTGATCCAGGGCACTATCCCTTGTGAAATGGTCCATTTCTGCACCGCCTTCCCTTTCTGTGCTCCAACATACCCCATGAAGAGTTGATTGGCCACCTGGAACTCTTGCACAGTAAAGGTAGAACGGTAACACTTTTTTTGGTTCCAGCCGATGGAGCCTCTCCCCTTCTTCAGAAGGGGGAGGTGGAGCATAAAAGGTAGGTAGAGTGATGATTCCCCACATGAAAGGGAGTTACCACCTTTGGTAAAAAGGATGCTCAAGTCCGAAGGACCAGCTTGTCTGGGTAGATCTTAAGGTACGGAGGATGTACTGACAGTGCCTGTAACTCACTGACCCTCCAGGTAGATGTTATCACCACTAGGAATACCATTTTGATTGTAACAAGCCTGAATTGACAGTGATGTAGCACACTGTTGAGGTCCCACTCTGGCATAATGAAAGGTGTTGGTGGAAACATATGCTAGAGACCTTTCAGGAACCTAGTAGAGTTCTGCTGGCCTAAGGTAAGAATGAACAAAATAACCTGGGAAATGGGTGCAGATAGTGGGTAAAGATGGGAAACATCCTTTACCCTACAGTCAGAATGACCTGCCTTTCCAACGCAATCAGTACCCTGACTGCAACGTTACCACATGTTCCTATACCCCAGGTTGTTACAGTAACTTGCTTTAGGGGGCACGTTGTTGGACTGGTGTTGAATTTTAAGTCCAACACCTTCTGTTGCGTGGACTTGAATAGTATAAATTATTGTTTCAACTCCAAAGTCCAGTACCCCCTAAGGGAAGTCGCTGTAACGACTTACATCGTAAAGTAGCATGTGGCAACTTCGCAAGTTGGGGTAGTGACTGTGTCGTAAATGCATGTGGGGTAAATGCATCAAGGGTTCCATCATACAACCGGTCAACATGTTTATCTCTTCACCATGACAGGAACTTGCTCCAACGTTAGGCATTAACCAGCTTGATGGAGGGACTCCTGGCTGCCATGATAACATTGCAGACGTATGACGGCAGGTCAAAGGCTGTCAACTGTCACCACTCAATCTCCATGAATAAAAGCGAAGCGTTTTCAGGTTTGGGTGCAGAACCCTGCCCTGTTGCTGCGACAGAAGATCCTCCAAAAAAGGCAGCCTGGTTGGAGGACCAATGCTCATGCTCAACAGCTAGGGATATAAGACCCTCTGTGCCCAATTCAGAGCCACAAGAATGGCTTGGGTCCAGTCGTTACTGATCTTCTTGAGAACTTTGGGCAGGAGTAGGTTTGGTGGAAAGGTGTACAGGAGTCTGGAGCTCCACTCAAGACGAAAAATGTCTCTGAATGAGCAAGAGCTGCCTTGAAAACTCCAGCATGCAAAACTGCTGACACTGTGCGTTCTCAGTGGAGGTGAACAGATCTAATCAAGGATCTAGCCACTCTTGGAAGAGAACTTAAGCCACCTCCGGATAGGGATGCCCTTTGTGATCTGCTAGGCATCGAAAGCTGAGCTTGTCCGCTCTGGCATACAGAGAGCCCACTAGGTATTGCACCACTAGGGATATGCCCTGGTGTTCCAGCCAAGTCCAGAGGGGCAAAGCCTCTTGATAATGGATCAGTGAAACCAACTTGCCCGGTTTATTGCACTACCACATGGAGGTGGTGTTGTCCGTGAATACCTCATCGAAGGAAGAAAGCCCTACAAGGCCAATCAAATCTCCCTAAACTCCAACAGATCAATGTGGAGCCGAATTTCTTCAGAGGCCAGAGTCCTCCGACCTCCACCTCTCCCAGATGGTCTCCCCAGGAGTGACGCATCTGTCAAGACAGTCATATGTGGTTGGGGACGGTAGAAGGGTCTCCAACTGATCCAATCACAGTTTGTTAGCCAACAGTGAAGGTCTCTCGCAGTTCCCTCTGAGACCTTGAGCATGATAGAGAGATTCCCCTTATACCGCACCCACTGAAACTTCAGGTCCCACTGCAGAACCTGCATATGCCAATTAATGTGTGTCACTAGCAGGATGAAGGAGGCCATGCGGCCCAGCAGCCTCAGGGTCAGTCTCACCAAAATCCAGGAAAGAGGATGAACCATTGGTATCATAGCCGTAATAACATGGACTCGCTGCTCTGGAGGATAAGCCCGAAACTGCACCATGTCCAAAACAAGTCAGATGAAGGGAAGCATCTGAGATGGAGTCAGATGTGACTCGCACATTGATAGTGAACCCCAGCGAATGCAAAAGGTTCACCATAGTCTGGAGGGGGAAGACGGCTGCCTGCGGTGAGCCGGCCTTCAACAGCCAATAGTCGAGGTAGACAGGATCCCCTAAATTCTGGAGGTGAGCTGCGACCACTGCTATCACTTTCATTAACACAGAGGGGCGCTGGTAAGGCCAAAGGGCTCTTGGCTCACTCTGAACTGCAGGTAACGCATGTGGGCAGGCAGGATGAGGATGTGAAAATATGCATCCGGCAGGTCTAGTAATACTCTCCAGCCTCTTTGGCTCAGGGCAGATGGGACTTGCACAAGCACCTTGAATTTCTCCTTTTTCAGGAAGCATTGCGAAGGCGCAAGTCTATAATAGGACAAAGGACTGGTAACCTCTCTATCGCTCCCTTGGCCAAGAGAGCCAACACTTCCTGACACAGAAGGAGAGGTTGTCCTCCGTCAGCTTGTCATAGGTAGGTGGCATGAGTGGGGGGGTGTTCACAAAAGGGGGAGAGTAGCCCCTTTGGACAAGCTTCAGAACCCAATGGTCGGATGTTATTGACCTCCAGTGGTGCATGTGGTCTATGCCCAGGATTGTCAGTCAGCAAACTAAAGAGGTTGTAGCTGCCTGGGTGGGGTGGTGGACTAGCCCGACTTTTGGCTACCTGCCCCACGTGGTCTGTGAGAATCCCGTCCTCAGCCACAAAAAGATTGTAAGCCATGGCTGAAGGTGGCTGGGTATGTAGCTATGCAGTTGAAAGATCCTTGTGTGGCCACAAAATAAATGGAAGGTGGACTGGGGTTGGCAAGAGGCCATGGAAAGGTACAAGCACCTGGCTGTAGTCCTGCTGTCCGTAAAGTGCTCCAGCGATGAATCCGCCTTTTCTCCAAAAAAACGAGAGCCATCAAATGTCATGTCCATGAGCGAAGCTTTGATATCCTCTTAAAAAAACAGTGGTTCTCAACCAGGTGTGGCGCCTAAGGGCTGCCAATGATTAAATCGCCCTGCCCTGTGAGTCTGTTGAGTCCAGCCCACATCTTATGGCGAACTTGCTAAATCTCTCCCATCAGCAATTGCTTAAGAGAGAATGGCTTGGGTCTCCTCCAAGACCATGGTTAGCACTTGAGCAACTGAGTCCCAGATCGTATGGAGTTTCTGCCCATGAGGCATTCAGTGTTCATCGACCGCAGTGCCAGTCTAGCAGATGAGAACATCCTCTTCCTTAAGGTATTCAGCCTTTTGGATTACCTATCCGGTGGAGTGGTAGGTAATGGTTTAGGGCTGATTTTGGAAGTAGTGGCTTGGAACACCTATGCTGGATGAGGAAACTGGAGTCCCCTGGAGCGGGGTGATGATGGCGGGCAATTGTCCTATGCACAGCGCCCCCCATGTAGGGCTTGGACCAGGCCCAGAGTAGAACATTTGTAAGGGCTTCATTAAATGGGAGTAATGGTTCGGTGGAGGCAACTCCTGACTGAAACTCCACCAACAAGACATTTTTCTTGACTGCCACAAAGGGTAAGGTCCAGGACCTCAGACACCCTCGGCACCACCATTGCAAATAAGCACCCTCCTCAGTAGCCACAGTAGGGGGAGAAACCAAGCTGGTGTCCGGTGAGTTGTCCAGTCCACTGGTATTTGCCAGATCCTCAACCTGGTGTCCTTGAGATCTTCTAGTGGCTGTATAAATAAGGGTCCACAGACCCCACCCAATCCAAGCCTGTCTTATGGCTAAGGCACTGGCTCCAATATGGAGTAGCTGCCCCCGGTCATTGCCAAAGTCGGTGCCGGATGATGCCCGTCCCTATCGGAGTCTGGAACGTCAATGGGGATGGCGCCACTGCTGGGCACCGGTGGTGCCAGAGGTTTTGACATTGGAACAGGTGACAGGGAAGTTGGAGGTTGCTGGACTGGCCTGCTACAGATCCATCAATGGATCCTTAGTGCCTAACTGGCGCCGGAAGACCAGTAGGGGCTCTTCTGAAACCATGGGACCTAAAGTCACTCCAGAGAGGTCGGGCCCGCCAAAGATGAGGTGCATGGCTGCATAAAATTCATTAAGTTGGGCGGGGGTTGCTCCGGCTCCCGGAAATTCAGGGAGATGCGAAGATGGCCCAGGCGCAAGATTTACCTGTGAATGGATAGCACAGCTAATTTCACAGCAGTTCTCTCCTAGATTAAGGGGACCGCCGCCTCTGTCCTGCACAGAAGCAACAACACTATTGGTGCAGCAGCTGTTTCCTTATACCTCACACAGGGAGTCCACACAATAGGGTTCCCCACTGAACCTCGCTCTCTCCAACACACTCATCTTCCTCACAGGGCACACTGGTATTGGTAAGCAGGCAGGCGCTGGTGCTCCAGGGAAGGTGGTCTTGGATTCCCTGAGTGATGTCCCCTCACCCTGCAGAGAGACTAGCAGGCCTTGGCCCCCAGTTCTTGTCATTGGCAGACATCTTGCAGAGCTTTACCTCCTCACACAGCCCATCTAGCTGTTTGGCAGATGACAATTTCTGAAGTCTCAAACTCCCCTTCATATAGTCCATTTACATACACCAAGGGATTTAGTATCTGAGTCTTTGACGTTTTATGGTGTCTTTCTGCTTCTTTTGAAGTGTCCACTCCTCTGCTCCCCCTCCCTCTTGAAAAGCAGTCTGTTACAGCAAGTGTGTCTCCAAAAATGATAGTCCCACAACACATGCAAAGGGAGTGACTAGAGTTCACACTTGGATGTCCGTCAGTGATATGTGCATCAAAAGGTTAACCCAGTACCCACAGTCCTAAATCTTTATAATTCTCTCATTAGTCCCATTCACTTCCAGGGGTGTGCCCAGGCCCCTTGCTGGTGACCTATCACTGAATCAAAGAACACCTTTTAAAGTGTACAGGGGAGTCTGGTCTTCCCCTCCTCACTGTTTCCCACCCAGCTTGCAGCAATACACACATCTGTCTGGGGGGGATCTATGTACCTCCTCTCTCCATGTTTCACCATGATGGCCTGGGTCCCCCAAAAGGGAACCCAGAGCTCTCCATTGAATAGTACCATTCATAGACATACATATATGCAGTAAATGTGTACAACACACACGCATTGCACAGTACTGTATCCTCCATGTACTGTACCACTAATAGCCCTACACACATTCAGCACATGCCTTCACAATGCACACACTGCACCCTTCATGTATTGTATCACTCACAGATACACATACACCTAGCACATGTAATTATCATGGATGTACTACATCATTAGTGTATTGTACCACACACAGGTACACATACACCCAGCACATGTGTTTCTGCAAGGTCATCCCTAATGGTTTTGCCTTCACCCTTCTGCTTTCTGAACCCGTTTTAGTTGGCTGTTAGGTCTCATTTATTTATTTATTTATTTATTTATGCAATTTTTAAAGCGCTGCAATTACCCAGGGGTGTCTCGGCGCTGTGAGCTATGTTTATTATCACTAATGTGAGATCACTGAAAACCTGTCGTTATACTTTCTAAATGATCAGGTTACTGAGAAAACAACCATGTCTTTAGTTGCTTTCTAAAGATAATCAGGGTGGGACTAGTTTTTATGGTAAGGGGAAGAGAGTTCCACAGTTTTGCAGCAGCGATGGTAAAGCATCTGTCTCCCCAGTTAACTCTCCTCGTTCTGGGTATGTTGAGCAAGTGGGCAGTATTAGAGAGAAGCGTTCTGGGGGTGGTGAGTGGTTTAAATGTGTTCCTGAGAAATTTAGATCCAACGTTGTTAATTGCCTTATAGACAATACAAAGGGACTTGAATTTTGTGCGACTTCTGATCGAAAGCCAATGCAGTTGTTTCAGATGTTTAGAGACAGAACTGCCCAGTAAAACTCTGGCTGAGGCATTCTGTATCATCTGAAGTTTAGAAATGACCTTTTCTTGTGCGTTCAGGAGGAGGGCGTTACAATAGTCAGTTCGTGAAAACACCAGTGTTGAGATTAGTGTTTTTCCTGCTGTTTTTGGAAGGTATGGGAGTAGTTTCTTGATTTTCCGTAAGGTATTAAATGATGAGGAAACTACCGAGTTCACATGATGGTGAAAAAGGAGTTTATCATCAAAAATGACTCCTAAGTTTCTAACTTTACTGACTGGTTCAGGTGGGGTGCCCATTTCCTCCGGCCACCATAGGGGGGACCACAGTGGCTGGATCTTGCCAAACAACATTACTTCAGTCTTTGTTGAGTTTAATTTCAAACAGTTGGAAGACATCCAACTGCTGATGGCCCTCATGCCATCTTTGAAATTTGCTGCTATTGTGGGACCGTCTCTATGTACAGATAATACCAGCTGGGTATCATCGGCATATGTTGTTAAATTGATGTTATAGGCTTTTATTACCTTCGCTAAGTCCGAAACATATATGTTAAAAAGGGTCGGACTTAGCGAGGAACCCTGTGGAACTCCACAAGGAAGAGTAAAGGTGGGGGAGGTATATGTGCCTAATTTAACTGCCTGTTTACGGTCTGCCAGAAAGGATGTAATGAGATCCTTGGCTTTGTGTTTAATACCGATAGCCTCGACACGGTCGATCAAGGTGGAATGATCGACCGTGTCGAATGCCGCCGATAAGTCCAATAGAATCAACACAGCTTGTCCGCCGTTATCCATCGTTGATCTTATTTCGTCTGCTGCCTTGATCAGGGCAGTTTCTGTCCCGTGACCTTGTCGGAAACCGAACTGAGAGTCATCTAAGAGGTCATGATTATGAATATATTCGGACAGCTGTTTGTTCATGATGGATTCAAAGATTTTAGCTGGGAACGGCAAGGATGCTATGGGACGGTAACTGGAAGGTAGTGAAGGGTCAAGTGATGGTTTTTTGAGAAGGGGTTTAATTATAGTATTTTTCCATATTGTAGGGTATGAACCTGTTAGGAACATAGCATTACAGATGTGAGTTAAAGGTAAAGTAATGATGTCTGGGATAGTATTGAGTATAGAAGGGTGGCAGGGGTCCAGTGGGGAGCCAGATTTAATTGACGAAATGAGTTTATGAATGTGTTGAGGATGTATCTTCGTAAATTCCATGAGAGCTGGTGAGTTCAGATTTGTTTGTGTAATAGTTGTTTCGGTGATAATAGATTTTGGGGTGAAGTCCTTAAATATGGATGTAACCTTTTCAGAAAAAAAGTCCGCCAGAGCATTACAGAGAGTTTGAGATGTTTCAGTGGGTGGGCTTGGTGGTGATGCAAGATGATTTACTACTTCGAACAGTTTTTTCATGCTGCATTTGGCTTGGTCTATCTGGGTGGTGTAGTAGTTGTTTTTTTCTATAGATATTCTCTGCTTATAGTTGTGAAGTGCAGCTTTATATGCTGTTTTATCTGCTGAACTGCTAACCAGTGATAAGTGCTTGTGTTCTCTCCTTAAATCATGGTAAAATTAGCTTACATCCAATTGGCCTATTTCATTTACTTGCAAGCCCCTAGTAAAGTGGTACTACAAACCAGTGCTTGTAAAATAAGTGCTACGAGTGGGCCTGCCCACTTAAGTAACACTTTAAACATGTCTCAGGCCTGCCATTAAAGCCTGTGTGTGCAGTTCCAAACAGCCATTTCGACCTGGCAAAATAAACCTTTTTCAGGCGCAAGCATTCTTGTTAAATACATATGTCACTCCTCAGGTAGGCCCTGAACAGCCCTAATTGCAGGGTGTAGTGTATGTAAAAAGTTGTACATGTACTTTTAAGGTTTACATGTCCTGGTAGTGAAATTATTAGATTCGTTTTTCCTACCGGATAAACATTGGGTTACCTTATTACATTTAATAAGTGATAACTTTCAATTGGGAGCAGGTAGACAGGTTAAGTCTGGTATCTATAGATTCGTAATGAAAAGCCCTCTTTAATGGTTAAGTTGGATTTTTAATTACATTTCAGAAAAATTCCACTTTTAGAAAGATCAGGGAGATCTTGTTTTAAAGAAAATAGTTTGGCTTTAAGGGAACCTTTATTTGTACTGAGATGGACTTTGTCGGAAGGTCCCTATTCGTAAAGCCTAAAAAATAGAGTTGTTTGGAATACCCCTGGTGTTTTACACTATCAAAAGTGAGCCCACACTAATGGTTTTGTCATTTGAGGCTCTTTGGTTCTGCAAAACGCGTGAACTGGGACATACTTTTGTATTGTTGTTTCTTGATATTGTCATGTTTTAAACATTCTGTTATTGGTTCTGTTAGGTATTTTTGTATTATGTGTTTTAGAAAATGTATTTCAATGTCTATCATTTTTTTGTACTGCTTAAATCTTTATGACAGTCTTCTCAACACAGATTGATTTAAATGTATTTGAATTACTAGTAAATAAAAAACTGTGATCATGTCGATTAAGTCATGAGCATACAACTTGAAAACATCTTTTAAGAGTACTGTCAGTATGGGTGTTTTTTGTGATTGTTCAACTTTAGGAAAGTTGGCATTTTCCTATTCCAACCATTTGGTGCCTGATCCTGGGTCATATGACTAGGTGTAGATGGCAGTTGGTCTTTGTGGGTTGCTCCTAAACAGTGAGGCAAAGGGAAGATAGAGTGGCCCATCCTGCCAACTACTGAATCACCGAGGTGGAAAAGCTGTCACCTACCACACCTGCACATCACTGAGGCTCTTCCTGATCACTCTCAAAAAAAGGCTTGCCATTAGTCTTTAGTGACCCCGGTCAAGCTTGGGCCTGAACAGGCAGGAAGTTGATGGCTAACACATAAGGGGGTGAAAACCTCTAAAAGCTTCCTCAACTTCTAAGTGTGCACCAGGTATAAATATTAGTCCCTTGTCCCCCAACTCTTCAGTACTCTTCGAGACCTGTGGAAGACTTTGCCAGAAAGTAGGACTGCTGTGCTGCTGAAAGTACTTCCACTCTGCTGGTCTGCTTGCCAGAAGGACTGATTCTCTGCTGTGCTGTGCTGTGCTGAACAGCTGCCCCCTTACCTGGGTGAGAAGGACTGGACCTGCAACCCAGATGTATCGTCCCTGCTACGTAGACTTCCTCGGTGCAAGGACCTTGCATCGCCCTTGCAGCCTCATTGGAACTGCCCTGGCATGACGGTGTGAAGTATCCTCGAAAGAAAGCCCCTCATTGATGGCAGCCTCGATGATTGCAAAGGACTCCACATCGTAAGCCCCGCAGCTTCATCAGAACCAGCCAGTGTGCGATGCATCCTCTGCGCAAGACTACACATCAAAAGCACCTTTGTCGACAGCCTCCTTGATGATAAAGCAGGACCTCGCATTGCAGCCTTGCAGCTTCTTAAAATGAATGCTGCGCAGCGCATCTCTGACCCGGACCTCGCATCACCTCAGCTGCGCAGTGCATCCTCAACGAGGTACCTTGCAATGCTCCGCAAGCAGGTACTCTTGTTCAGAGGGCCTAACTGGGTCCCTGTAGCCAGATTGGAATTTTGTCGGTTTGGTCTAGTTTTATTTATTAAAGCTTACTCGTTTTTTGCTCATTTGGTGTGGGACTCTTCATGTCTTTTCACTTTATTACTGTTTGGAGTGCTACATATACACTTTGCACATTGTCTCTAAGTTAAGCCTGACTACTCTGTGCCAACCTACTAGAGGGTTGAGCACAGGTTAATTTGGGAAAGTTGCTCATCACTTTACCTTGACATGGATTATGGTTTCTGCTTGAGTAGATTTCCCCCACACAACCAGTAACCCAATTTCTTACAAAAAGCATTCATCATGTACGAACTGCACAGCACTACATCCTTCAGGTACTGTACCACCCATAGGCACACATACATCCAGAACATGCATCCGGCGTGCACGCATTGCTCAGTACTGCATTATCTTTGCATTGTACCCTTCCAAAGTACACATACACCCAGCACAGATACACCACCTCTGAGCTGCACAGCACCTCACACCAAAATGGTGTAGGCTAAGGGTGATTTAAGGACACAGCAGCTGAACTTTAAAAGTGAGTTAGCCTGTAGGGTTTACTCCAGTGATACAAGACGTGTTCACTCTTACTGATCACTACACGGTATGCTGCCAACCACTGTGCTTGTGCAGTAGCCTTGCACCACTATGAGGGAAGCACTTTGGATGCCCGTCCTGGTCCAACAAGACAGCAATCTAGATGAGAGTGGTCCATGCCAGGGCACACTTTAATGATTCGTGTTTTCCTGTGACAGAAAAACCTGCATTAGGGATTCAGACATCAGGACAGATGGCTACTCAGTGCAGGGTTCCCAACATGGCACCTATCCAAATGCTAGCTTTAAGGTCTCACCTACCAGATAGCACAAGCTGTCTTTTGGTGAAAAGACCTAGGGCCTCATTTATGAAGTTTTGCCGTAGGGCAGCGCAGCAGGCCTTTTCTGCTGCGCTTCCCTACAGCAACAGAAAAGGGCAGGAATGTGCCGTATCTATAAGATACAGCGCATTCCTGTCCTTTTCCCCTGCACCAGCGCACAATGGGCTGCCTGCGCCAATGCAGGCACCTTTGCATAATGGTGCATGGGTGCCTGCGTTGCGGGGATGATTATTTTTGTACAGGAAGGGAAACCTTTCTGTACAAAAATAATCACAAGAGGCTTTTCCTCTTTCTATGTGTTCTGCAGTCATAGAAAAAGGAAACAAGCATTAGAAATGCAATAGGTCTCGCAGCATTAGAGTTAGTGCTTTTAGAATTGTTTATGGGTTTTTTTGTAAATCTTTAGCATTTTTGTTCCCTGTAGCCAATGCTAAAGAATTAAAAAAAAAAGCCATAAACATTTCTAAAAGCTCTAACTCAAATGCTCCGAGACCTATTGCACTGTGTGAGGGTGAGGGGTTGAGGGTGAGGGGTTGAGGGTGAGTGAGGGTGAGGGTGAGTGAGGGTGAGTGAGGGGTTGAGGGTGAGTGAGGGGTTGAGGGTGAGTGAGGGGTTGAGGGTGAGTGAGGGGTTGAGGGTGAGTGAGGGGTTGAGGGTGAGTGAGAGTGAGTGTGAGTTAGGGTGAGGGGTTGAGGGTGGGTGAGGGTGAGGGGTTGAGGGTGAGTGAGGGTTTGAGGGTGAGTGAGGGTGAGTGGGTGAGTGGGTGAGTGAGTGAGGGTGAGTGAGGGTGAGTGGGTGAGTGAGTGAGGGTGAGTGAGGGTGAGTGAGTGAGGGTGAGTGAGGGTGAGTGAGTGAGGGTGAGTGAGTGAGGGTGAGTGAGGGTGAGTGAGTGAGGGTGAGGGGTTGAGGGTGAGGGGTTGAGGGTGAGGGGTTGAGGGTGAGGGGTTGAGGGTGAGGGGTTGAGGGTGAGGGGTTGTGGGTGAGGGGTTGAGGGTGAGTGAGGGTGAGGGGTTGAGGGTGAGTGAGGGTGAGGGGTTGAGTGGGAGGGGTTGAGGGTGGGTGAGGGTGAGTGAGTGAGGGTGAGGGGTTGAGGGTGGCTGAGTGAGGGTGAGGGTTTGAGGGTGAGGGGTGTCCCCAAACAGAAAGTTCCAAACTTTGCCATTGGCATATTCTAAACCTCACTCTTAAACATTACATACCAACAGTCACTATGCAATGCTGAACAAACCCGGCAATTGGTGAAAACGGCCAACTTTCAAAATCTAGAAAAGTTAATGCCCTGTAACAATTTTGTAAAACCCCGGTCAAAATCGCCCAGAAAACAACCCTGAATAAAAAATAAAACTGACAACTAAATAGATTCCTACTTGCCTCCCTACTGGGTCCATAGACTGACACCAAAGGACATCATCAAGAATCAAGAGGATGTTGAGCGTCGTTCCCGATACTCTTTCAAAAAAAATTGCGAATAAACGTGACTAAGCACAGGTCTACGGCGCACGTAGCATGGTTAAATGACAGGTACGGGAACAACTGGTACTCTGAGTAGCACATCGGCAGGACTAAACTGCGTGTAAGCAGCACGCGTTGTGAAATTGATGGCAGGTTGGGGAATGATAGCTGCTACAGAGCAGACTAAAAGCGCGTGTAGGAGAACTAATAGTAGATAGGGCCATAAGTGAGGCTATGAAATACAGGCAGAAAAAAAACTTTGGGACACGTGCGTAGAGGAACAAAGGGAGGAGGTGGAAAGCTGATAGGGGGGAGGGGGGTGGTTGGTATTATGGCGGCGCTTGCATGCAATATACCTGTGAGGCATCGGTAGTGAATAAGTCCTCGGCAGTGGCTCGAACACACATCAGAGGGGGCTGTGATCTGTGGGGAAACAGGGGTTTAGGACATTGGGTCAGGTAGGCGTGATCACGGGAGGTGGGCGCTAGAGGCAGTGTACCTGATTGGTCTCTGTAGCCACTCGCAACAGGGTAGTAGGTAAGGACGTGGATCCGGCGGACAAAAATCGATGTCTTCTGTCCGGTTGAAAGTACGGTACATCCACGGGGGTACCGAAATGGCCGATACTGAATCTGAGGGGAGAGAGAGAGGTACTGGTCAAAGGACTGCGAGGCCAGCGCAAGTAGCCAAAGTAGCAGCCTTGATGATACACATACCTCTGGACGTGTATGGAGTGCTTCCGGGTCAGTCAGGAGCCTCGGGCGTAGTCAGGGAGACCAGAAATGTCTGGAAGGAAGTAGAGAGGGGGCGAGGCCAGGTGACGTGGAATCGTCCAATAGGTCTGGGGGAGGAGGTGGGGAAGGGGCGTGTCGCACAGAGGGGTTCGCACTGGTATGTATACACAGGGAGAGCGAAAACCCATAGGAGTCCGAAGGACAAAAAAATGCACTTGCAGGGAGGGGAGGAGGCGGCAATGTGGCAGGAGACTTTAGAAACCAACTCAGCCCTGTGCTTTACCGCAGTTCAACCTCAAATCCGAACAAGAAAGGGTGGAGGGGGCAGGGGACGAGGGGTCCGGGGTGGAGGGAAGGGCCAGAGGGACTTGATGGGAGTGGTGGGGAGGAGGGGGAGGGTATAGAGAGAGAGAGGAGGAGAGACAGGACAGGGGGAAGCAGCAGAGACACGGCGGGTAAAATAAACAAATAACACGGCGGGCAGGGGAGGGGGCGGAGAGGGGAGAGGAGAAATGCGACACGGAGGGAAGGGGAGGGGGCGGAGCGGGGAGGGGGCGGAGAGGTGCGACACGGCGTTAGACGGAAGGAAGAGAGGGGAGGGGGAGGAGAAAGAGAAATGCGACACGGCGGGAGGGGGCGGAGCGGGGGAGAGGGTGTGTGTGTGTTGTTAGGAGACGGACGTGCACGCGCACGCGCTTTTAAGGTCAATGCGCATGCGCATAAGCTCAATGCGCATGCGCATTGACCTTAAAAGTCACGGGCACTGCAAGGAATCGCCACGATTCCTTGCAGTGTGGATAAAGAGTGGATAACTCGCAATAGTCTCGCTTGCTCGATGCGCATGCGCATCGACAGGCGAGACCTAAAACGAGGAGAAATAAATATATTTCTCCACGTTGTGCCTCCCTTACTCCTCCCCTAGGGAGGCGTAAGCTTTTGGTGCTGCCTCAGATTTACGATTTCTCATAAATCAGGGGCAGGGTCAAAAGGCCATGGACGTTGCTGGTAATGCCCCCAGTAACACCCATTGCACGTCCCTTTAACCTAGAACATGGCGTTAAAGGGACTGATATTTATCAGGCAGCATTAAGCCAATAAGAGTGGCTTAGTGCTGTCTGATAAATATCACACAGGCTTCTCCATCACGGAACGTCACAAAAAGTGATGTTCCGGAGGCACACGGAGTCTCATAAAGGAGGCTCTATATTGTCAGCTTACAGTGGCCGTAGAGCCCAACCACTGTTTACCATTGGTTGGAATGATTTCCACTACCATCAGCTTGGCTGGGCTTTACTTCCTCTTCTTGTGTTTGTCCCTCCTGGAGCATGGATGAATTACTTTTATTATCCCCCTTTCATGTTGTGCTCAACCTGTTGTGCTTCTCCCCTTGCTTTGCTTTCTCAGTTGTGTGCTTCATCCACAGCAGATGTGCACTTTTCTTCCCCAACGTGATCCATGTTCCTCTTGCCTGTGTTGCTTCCCTGTGCAATTCGTACTGCTTCCCTCACACCCTCATGTTGCATGCGCCCCCTGATCTCCATCTTGCTTCTGGCCCAGTATTGCTTCCTTCTCCGACTGTGCCCTCTGTGTTGCTTCCCCCACCTGCTTCTCAAAAAAAATAAAAAATAAAAAGAATCGACGTCATTTTGTAGGTACATATATGTTGCTTGTGCCTACAAAGATAGGTGGGCGGACACGCCAAAGCCCTTTTTTTTGCTTACTCTTTAGCCATGCTACAAAGCATCAGTGATGCTGTAGAGCATCGCTATGAAATGCATGTCTTTACCATACATACCTTACATACCATACATACCTTTACCACAGATATATCTTTACTACGCATACCTTTACCTTTACCATGCAAGGTAAGTATTAAAGGTAAATTAAATCCTTACGCTTACCTATATATCGACGTCTATATATATAGTTAATTTATATTTATATATTGATACATTAATAATTGTAAATTCATTGTATTATTGTTTTGAGGGGGAGATCCCCCCCAAAAACCCAATTTCTAGCAATTAAAATTTTTCTTTATTTTGGGAAACCCACCCAAATCCCCTTTTTAGGTCTCTGCCTGCGAAAGACTGCGCACATGCGCAGTCTCGCTGGCGAGACTTAATGGTATAGAGAGTACATCACGAGTGAGGTTAAGCCCCGCCCCTCTTCTCCATTGGCTGGCCTCCTAAACGGTGGCCAGCCATTGGAGAAGAGGTCCTAGTGACGTTCTTCTTTCTATCTAAGCCACGTCCTTTTCAGACTGGGGGGCGTGTTTTTGACTGTTGTTTACATTTTTTGATGTTTTTAGGTCTCCACCTACGAAAGACTGCGCACATGCGCAGTCGAGCTGGCGAAGACCTAAAAACATCAAATAATGTAAACAACAGTCAAAAACACGCCCCCCCAGTCTGAAAAGGACAGGGCTTACAGACAAAAGGCTGTGTGCAAACATCACATGGAAAGTCGGGAACTCGCCTGTTGCAGCAGCGGGTCTTTAGCTGCAGGCCGGGGTTAGCGCCGAGGGGGGGTCACTCTCCAGCGCAGCGGTCTCCCAGTGTAGCCCGTATCTTATATGTGTATAGACGCCGTCTGCCCCTGGGTCTCGTCGGCACTGTAGCGGTGTGGGGCAGGGCCAGGTTATAGTTAAGAATTGATGCAGTGTACTGGGGGTCTCATGCTTGCAGCGGTCTCGTCAATCCTCTTGCACTATCGATGTCAGAATGTTCGAGGAGTGAGGCATGGCGGGCCGGGTGGTTCGGGGCACAGCCGGGCGCGCAGGTTCCTTTAATTAAAGGGGAACTGTCTACTTTTGCCCCGTTTCATCATAGTCTGAGGCCTTGCCTTCACATAGGGTTTGTAAGGACTCTTCACCATTTATGATCTACACGTTGAAGGTCTCGTGCCCCCCGGTGCCTCATGCACATTGCTAACGGGAGTTTGCCCGGCTGGGAACGGGTGAATAGGGACATGTTACCTATCATCCGCGAGAGTATGGCGCCCCGGTGTGGCCACGGACTTAGCCAGGTGTTGTGCGGCTGCGGGGGCAGCGGATATGGAGCAATTTAGAGAACCAGGACCCACTCCTTCCTTGCACTCCTTTCTCTTTCACTCAATTCTTACTCCATGAATTCAAATACTTTCCTTTGAAAATTTATTTTCATTTTCAAATCATTTTTGTAGCGAGTTTTTCAGTTCATTTACTTCATGTATCTTTCCTCATTTTTTACATGATTATGATTGGTCCCAATGCATTTCAAGCATTACGCTCTTCATCAGGGGATTATTTTTCCAAAGAATTTATGGGGAAAGGCCTCACCTCGCCTGGCACTCGCTCAGGTCTAAAAAGAGGCCCCGCTCTGTCCGTCGGTACCTCGGGCTTTAACTAAGCCGAGGGGGAGGACCTCCCCCTCGGCTTAGTTAAAGCCTGTGTGTGTGTGTGTGTGGCTCTGTGTGTGTGTGTGTGTGTGTGTGGCTCTGTGTGTGTGTGGGCCTCTGTGTGTTTGTGGGGGGCTGTGTCTGTGTGTGGGGCTCTGTGTCTGTGTGTGGGGCTCTGTGTCTGTGTGTGGGGCTCTGTGTGTGTGTGGGCCTCTGTGTGTGTGGGTCTGTGTCTGTGTGTGTGTGTGAGTCTGTGTGTTTGTGTGTGGCATTTGCGAGAGATTAAGCTATTGGCATTGTAAATGACAATGCCATTTATTTATCTGTTTTCAAAAGCAACACATAAATAAAAATGTTGTCATTTACAATGCCAATAGCTCTAACATTTGCAAAGGCGAGACCGTTGCATTGTAAATGCTTGTTTAACTTTACCTCCCTATACCCCTACCCACCCTTAAACCTTAAAATACCTTTACTACTCTATACCCCTAACCATATCTAAACCTTAACAATACCCTTACCCCCTTATACCCCTACTCACCCATAAACCTTAAAAAACCCTTACCTGGGGGAGGAGCCAAGATGGCGATGGGAACGGACGTGTAGTCTCTCGGCTCCCCGATCCTTTGTTCCTCGCGACGATATCCTGACCTTTATCCTGCCACGGAGTGCTAGCGAGAGGACGGTGAAAGAGCGCTGCATTGAATGGTGCTCTCCCGATGTACCTGCCTGCCTGGGAACCCACTGTACTGCCGAGTGATCTGCGGCGTTCGTCTCTACCCCTGTGACCGAGACCCAGGTTAGGATACTGGCATGGCGGCTGCCGGAGCTACGGGGGTTACGGAGGCGGAGTGAACCTGGCGCCCTGACTGGCGCTACTATCTGCTACTGTCCGCGCCTGCCCTTCACTTGTGAACTGTGTGCCTGCCGACCGGGAGTCCTCACGGGCGCCTCCGCTACCGGGATCTACAAGTGAGGTACGCTGCGCCACCCCCATGATGGCGGACATTTGAACACCGCAGCTCCCCCACAAGCCTGCTCCCGCTCCGTCGTGATCAACGTGGGGCTTCCATTACGGGTCGCCCACTGCTTGTGGGTCCGCGCTGGGACAGCGACCTGAGTCCCTGTTGTTTTGGTGGTACTTGCGCCCACGCGCCCCTGTGCTTCCCCCGGTGGGGCTGCTGCGATGGCTGATCCGGCTACACTGATTGCCAACGTTGCCTTGGATAAGACCTGGACTGTGCTGCGGTCCCCTGGGCACTGTCCTGCCTTGGGAACCGCGCCTGTGATCGTGGCGAAGATGAAACCCCCGGCCGCTCTAACTTATGGCTCTATTCTCGATGCAATTCACGACTTGCGGGCAGAAATGCGTGTGGGCTTTCTATCGCTGTGCGAGAAGCTTGAGGCTGCTACGTCCGGGGTGGATTGCACACCACCGGTTTGCCTCTCTCACTGTGACGCTTTGTCTATCCTGACTCCTGACCGGGCTACATTGTTGCCGCACGAGTGTTCTACACTTCAGCTCTCCGGCAGTATTGGCGGACGCGACTTGATGCCCGTTTACTTCACCAGCGCTACACTGTTTCTGCCTCTACCAGAGCTCATGGTTTCTACCGAGGCTTTGCTACCTTTGGGAATGGCGCCACAGACGCAGCAACCATTTAGCCTGCTTGCCCGCGCTCATTTGGCCCTGCTTCTGACTTTCATTCTTTTACAGTATTGGGAGCAACTGCTGGCGCTATCCCGTGGGGTACATGGATCTGGTCGAGGATGAACCCGTCCATTTTGTCTCGGAACAACATCTCCCTGCCGAGAGCGGCCATCTTGTCCCTTTGTTCTGCCAGTGGGGGTTGCCCTACGAGGATTTTGGCCGGGGGGGCGAGTGCGGACTGGCCAGGGTTAGCGGATTTCTCTTGATGGACTGTACTTTCCTGGCTGGCGAAGTCTCGGATTGAAACGCTTCCCTACAGTGTGCTAGTGTGACTCTCCTTGCTTTGTATGATGCTCGCAGCTCATTGTTTTTTGCTGGTACACATGAGGGGATGTGACGAATTGACTTGATTGGCGGGTGGGGTTTCGGGATGGGACACCCTTTATGTGCGTGCTGATAGGATACGTGTGTTCTCTCCCTATTATACTCCGTACTGCATATTCTATACTCTTTTTGCGGCATATAGGGTGGGAGTTGCTGTATGGTTGGGGTGTCCGAGAGACTTAGTGTTTGGTGGGCTCCTCCCCTCATTTCTTCTTTATTGGGAGTTATAGATTAGAATTCCCTGTTCTCCCTCCCTATATTTCAGAAGTTACATTTACTCTTTCTTTCTCTTCTTTATTAGGGATTCCCCTTTCTTTCCTCCTTTGCTTTGTCTATATTTCGGGTTCTTTAGCGGGCGACAGACACACTGCCGGGGGGGGGGGGGGGGGGGGGGTAGGCCATAGCCTCTGCATTGATGTAGGGTGGGGGGAGGGTTTTAGTTTTCTATATTGGTTTCTATGGGCCTTATTTTTTTTTTTTCTATCTCTCTGCGCTTTTCTTACCTTATTTCTGTTCTGGGTCCGAGATAGGGGTTAGTAGGGAGTGGGCTGCGCTGTACATGGCGCGTAATTGCTAACTGATGATCTTGTTGTTTTACTCTGAACCGCCATACTGCCTGGGTATAGCTTTCACGGTTGGTTTCATGTGATGCTCTTGCCTGCTCATCTGTGAAGTAATTGTACGGACTCAGTTCTCCTTGGTTTCTATTCTTCACTGTTTTATATTTAAGACCAAAAAAACTTCAAAATTAACCTTCAATGCTCCTGTTCCTCGGCGACACGAATCTATTTAGTGTACTGTTAATTGATTGTTGCTCTTTAACCTGGTGCCGCTGAGAAATTATATTGTTCGCACTTGTGCTCAAAAGTACCGTGGCCGGCTTGATGGTTGTGGGCCCGTATTTATTCTATTTTCATGCACAATAAAGGTTTACAAAAATTTAAAAAAAAAAAAAACCCTTACCAACCTATACCCCGGCTCACCCTTAAACCCTAAAAAATACCCCTACAGAAGTACTACTGTAAGGGTATTTTTTAGGGTTTAAGGGTGATTCGGGGTATAGGGTGGTAACTTCGGGTGCTTTAAGTATTAGGGGTCGGTAGGGGTATAGGGGGGTAAAGGTGGTATGGGTTTATTCATCTACTGACAGTGGGTCTTTTGTGCTTGAAAAGTTTTGAGGTGATTTGTCAAGTGAGGGGCTTGGAATAAAGGGGGGGGGTAAAAAAAAAAGGAAATTTTGAGGTTAATTCACGTGGGGATTTTGAACGCGACTACAGCCAGAACCACTGGACGGAATTATACCAAATTTGGCACAAACGTAACTGTTGGTCCAGAAAGCACTCTTTTTGTTACTTGGTGTAAATCTGTTCAATAGTTTTCAAGATATTAATGGGAAAACAAATGTGTATAACTAGGGACGCTTATCCTCCTCGGATCTTCCTTAGATTTGTGAATTCACGCCGTTTTGTTCATCGGGCTCGGTTCCCAGCAGGGAGAATAGAGTTCAAAAGTGATAGAAGGGGTCAGGGTAGAGGTACTAATGGGGCTAAAGGAAGGGTCTGTGAGGAACCCCTCATTGGCAAGAAAGTGTCAAAAAGTCTTCTTTTATTTTTACTACACGAGGATCAAAAGACCCTCTCCAGATCCTCATGTATTCGGGGAGGATTGGCGAATCCTTAAATATATAGTCAGACACTGATCCATACACCTACTTAAGCTCACTCACACACTCTCATACCCACTTACACACACACACAACCACTCCCACCCATACAGCCACTCACATATCCACTCACACAGCCACTCACACAACCACTTACCCACACACCCACTCACAGACCCACACAGCTTTCACACACCGACACAACTACTCACACACCCATACAGCCACTCATACACTCACTCACAGACCCTCAAACCCCCTCATACATCCACTTACAGACCCACACATCTTTCTCACACCTACTCA
This sequence comes from Lissotriton vulgaris, assembly GCF_964263255.1. Lineage (NCBI taxonomy): Eukaryota > Metazoa > Chordata > Amphibia > Caudata > Salamandridae > Lissotriton > Lissotriton vulgaris. Next base: position 1,369,869,638 of record NC_141696.1, read on the forward strand.
CACAGCCACATACACACTAACACAACCACTCACACAGCCACAGACCTGCAACACCACTCTCACACCCACACAGCCACTCACTCACCTACTCACACACACAGACAATCCCACACCCACTCACAGACCCACACAGCAAGTCACACATGCACTCAGACACACACCACACACACACCCACACAACCAATCACACACCCAGGTTGCAGGGACATTACAGCTGGGAAATAGCATTAAAAAACATTAGAATTTCACAGAAAAAAAACAAAGTTTGCAGGGATATTATAGTTAGGTTCAGATATTACATACACAAAACAACAGAAATTCAGCAGTTATAGTTATCTCAGGTAACTATAACTCGTGCCCTAAGGTAACTATAACTTACATCCTTGCCATGCAATGCTAACTACCACACATATTTCATCACTTGTGACTTCTTCTATGACATCATTGATAATTATCATTGATAATATCACTGCAACATTTGCAGTGAAATTATTGATGAGAAACCTGTGGGGGGTGTCTTCAGCGCGCTGGGTCTCCGTACAAAACTCAGTATACCACTTCTTTATATCACAACTCATCTCGACAGCTAGTGGCTCCAGAATTTTTACAACTATTTTTTTCACAGTACAATATCCCCACTTGCCTAGTGAGTTCTTCATCTGGTGTACCTAAATCTTCATATTTGCTAGTTTCTCCCATCAAAATAATTCTAACCTAAGCCTTTAAGCTTCACCAAACTATATGTAAATCTCTGAAGCTGCTTAAATTAAATTGTAAAAACAAAATACCTTCTTAAAATGTGCATCTACAACATTTTTATCTTTCAGCAGGAAAAAAATTCAAACTCTATAGGGTGATATTTTTCTTTGGCAAACTCAGTAGAAGGTAACGCAGTTGGTGTAAGGTCTGAAGTACTATATTTCATTGTCTAGCACCCCATAACTACCTCTGCTGTCTGAGGCAAATGCCTTTTCTTGAATAGGATTTAAAGAATTGTCACTTCCTATATGATTTGATAACTTTCAAATGTCAGTGACTTCAGTTGATGATTTAAATTTTTTTAGATAGATTTGATCCTTATTATTTTCTTCTGCCTGATAATTATAACAACTTTGAACTTACAGGAGTTTTGGCGCTAAACAACTTTTTATGAAGTGACCATTTACAACAACATGTAGTAGTGCACCAATTTGCAATGCAATTTAACATAAGCACTTGTTTGGGGTGTCGAGAACCTTGATACTAATGTCTGACTTAATCTGACCAAGAAGCTGGCCAATTGAAAATTATGGAAACATAAAATTATATATAAATATCAGTGCTAACTCTGGCATAAATGCATAAAAACACGGACTGTGGTAGTACTCAAACAAATCTACACAGAACTTTTCCCAGTTGCGCGCATTCAAAGATGTAGTCCTTGTTACTTTCCTTTAATTTTTAAGTTTCCATTTAGCAGTAAATTACTGATCACTGTCAATGAGGTAATAACCTTTCATTTAAATGTATTGGGGCTTATTCACAAAGGCATTTTGAGGTACTTATATTAGTACTCCAGTAGTTCTCTATTACTTACTCTTATGTGACTTTGTGAATTAGCCACAAATCGTCTAAAATGGGAACATTCAAGAAATATTCATGAACAATTTGTACAAATAGAAAGGACTATACCTTCTTTGTACTTTTACTAATGAGGAGTTGGTCATTTCAGGGCTTACTTATCAAGACATATAAGAGTACCTAAAAGAGTATTCCTGTAGTACTACTTCCCATACTTATAAAATGATTTAATGAATTTGCCACAGTGTACATACAGATCTGAATCCATTGCTCTAACCTTGACAGTATTTTATTGCAAACTCAAGGAGCTTAAATGACGCAACACTTGTCGCTACCATGATGCAATGGCACCTGACTACGGGCACAAACCTGTGAAAAGATCAGTTCTGCATTGTGGGAGTGCTACTACAACCTATGCTTATATATTTGACGATTGAATCTTCCTGGGCCAATATCCTGTGCAGAAGGGGAGGGTGGGATTGATGAGGTTTGCTCTCTTGCTGAAACCATTACTTGGGTATTTTACAACTTTAATTATTCTGTCACAGGTACTTGGGTGCTTTGCCACTTGGATTATTCTGGCTCAGATATTTAGGTATTTTACAGTTTGTACTATTCTGCCCCCTTTAAAGTCAGTAACGGGTCTGGGCAAAATTTCTGTTACGCTGCTGTAATTTCACGTAATTTCATAATAACATTGTTATCTGAAATTACGCTATTGTGTCATGTTGGGTAATTATGCACCATTCACAGCAGAAATTTAGCATAAGGGGACAGTGAATGCCTAAACCATGAGAGGCTGCTATTTGCAGCACTTGTGTTTTTTTGCAGAATATTTTTAGGGTAAAATGCATTCTCACGTCCAAGATGGATGCAAGGAGGCATTTTGTCAGTTATACATTTCATGTGATTTTGCGTCATTTAAAAAAAAATCATGTAATACGCCAAAGTAAATTAAGTGAATTATGCACACCCCTAATCAGCCAGTAATCAGCACAACCTTCAATGTTAAGTTCCTCTGAGGAGCTTTAATGAAAGCAAAATATCATGAGGACAAGAGATTACTTTACTAACTGAATTGTACTAACTGTTTAAATCCAAGATCACCTCATTAAATACTGAATAGTATTTTACTGGTAAGTGGTGACTGAAAAACAAAATAAAAGATGCAAGCACCTCATCTGTCACAATGCTATTGCAACTTCCTGAAACCATAAAGTTACCCCGAAAGTGAAAAGGGAGGGAGTGTAATAGCTATTTTAACACAGAAACACATTGGTTGGGGGGATTTCTGCCCAAAAAAACTTCCAACGCAGATTTGATCAGACAGTGGGCCGTGGTCATGATCAAATTAGACACTGCAGTCATATGGAACTTAATGTACATTTACAATGTGTGTGTGCGTAGCTACCTAATACACAGCATATAACCGAAGAACATATAATAAACTAGAACTGTGAGCAAGAAATCATAGGAGAGGATTTTAACATAGTTGCAGATCATACGATTTGCTGTTTCAAAATACATTTCTTTTTTTTCTTTTTTTAAATTTTATTTTATTTTTTTAAAAAGATGGTACATAAATGGACAAAATTTCAACAATTATTACATACATGATAAGAATCTGATAAATATTTGATATATATACATACATTTTTTAATACATCTTGTTAGCGGGAACGAGGAAAAATAAATAGATAAATAGGGTTAGAAATCAGTTTCAATTAATTGGAGACGAACAAAGTTTTTATCCATTTCTATCTGTTCTCCTATTAGTTACAGGAGCCCATAGGCGTATACCCTCCTTACGCTGCCTCATGCCTTTATATTCATTTCAAAATACATTTCTCTGAGTGTACAATATGTGCTGCCACAATCCTCCATTTATTCTACTCCCCTTGATTTTTGGTTCTGTCTAGGGCCTAATTCCCAAAGCATCTTTCTATATTATTCGGCCATAAAATCAAGTACAACACCCCATTTGGAATGTAACTCAGCCAATGGAAATATACATTATCAACAATTCTAATTCTAACTATTTTTACAAATGGTAATAAAACATTTCTATAAGTGTTCAATGTACTGCTATGTATATCTTTTGCCCTGAGTTAGGTACCTTAAGTGATATTCAGTCACATAAATGAGATTTGCACTTTATGTTAATTCACTCCCTAACTGTAAATGCCATAACAGAATCTATTTTTCTCCTACTCCCTTTTGTTTTGAGGTTCGCACCTTGAAGCCCTTATAGCCAGCACCAAGGACCCCGACAGCTGCACACAAATATCCCTTGTCGTCTCAAGCTGGTTTGGTGTGGAGGACCTGAAAAAAGCTGCAAGAGCAGCTATTGCTACCAGGGTAAGAGTGGAAGATGTGTTCATCGGAATGCTCTCAAATGTTTGTCTGCATGTTCTTCTCCCCAGCTGTTTAGGGTGAATGGCTGAATTGTAATTGGGTGATCCCGCACATGGCAATAACAATATATATATATATATATATATATATATATATATATATATATATATATATATATATATATATATATATATATATATATATATATATATATATATATATATATATATATAATAAATATATGTGTATTTATATATTAACTGGTCATCTTTCAGCGACTTCAAATCACCCAAGCTGTGCAAAAATAAATAAATATACTCACTAGCTTTCCTTACAAAACGTATTCAATGCTCTTTAAGTGGAATTCCTTGTCCTCCAGTCACTAAGACAACTCTTGCGTCTCTATAATGATAGCACACCACAATTCTGTCTACTCTCATCTATCCTCATCAATCCAAGGGAGGAGCCAGACAAAGAACTCACCTCCTCACACTTTAAACTGTATCCAACGTGGGAATGAGTGAGCAGGTGAGGCAAGCGAACACAGCAGTCATTTGGAGCACAGCTCCCTCTGAGGGATTTCTGAATGTCTGCAAATTCCTTCCTCCTTCTCTCCTTCCTCCTTTGAGTCTTTTGTCCTATCGGCCTTCTCTACATCTTCCATTTCTTGCTTTCTTGCATCCATTCTGTACTTTTTCCATTAATCCTTTTTTGTGTCTTTTTGCTTTCATCAATACACCCTTCTTTCTGTATTTTCCTTTATCTAGGCTCCCTTCTCTCCATCCTATTATTTTCCTTTCTTTCTTTATTCACCCCCTTCCTTCTTACCAGGCATCCCTACACCCTTCCTTCTCTTGTCTAACTGACATCCTTCCCTACTTTCTCCTTCTTCCTTCCTTCTTTCCTTCATCACTAAATGTATCCGTATCTCCAGCCATATATTCTTGTATGTATCCATCTCTCTAGCCATCATTTCCCTCATACATCCTTCTCTACATTCATCCTTCCATCCATTCTCTTCTCTATCCATTGAACTGTTGCCACCCATCCTCTCCCCATCTCTCTCTACACCACTCCTTCTCCCCATCCACCTCTTCTTTCCTACCACCACTCCTCCCACTGCACACAGAACAAGTTACATACCTTCAGTAACGCCTTATCTGGCAGAGACTATATCTAACTGCAGATTCCTTACCTTCACATTTTCTAGGTGTCAGACTGGATCCAGAAGCTTTTCTGTGAGCAGTAACCCAGCTCACTGGTAGGTAGCGCCGATCGGCTTTGTGTGCTTAATCCGCACCGGAAGTGACATCGCTGTACCTATATAGGTGCCGCCTAAGCACACTGATATGAGTTTCTTTTTACGACTTTACACATCAGAGGCGTGGAGCCATGAAGTACACAGACCACTAAAAAGGGTCAGCCCTGTCCATAGAAATCCATTCCCAGAGCGGGGAGGGTGAGTGGGTCGGTAAGGTATCTGCTACTAGATATAGTCCACTCTCTACCAGATAAGGCATTTCCAAAGGTAAGTAACTTGTTCTTCTGATAGAAATTCTAGCCACAGATTCCTTTCCTGTGAATAGATACCCAAGCAATACCATCCTCAGAAGTGGATCTGCGGACCAATTTTAGACAAGGAAGTCCTGCAGGACCGTACAGGCGAAGTGCCCATCTCTACAGAACTGACTGTCCAGACAGTAATGTTTGATGAACTTGTGCAGGGAAGCCCATGTTGCTGCCTGGCTGATGTCCAGGACCAGAACTCTGCATGCTAACGAAGTGGACGCAGCTTTAGCTCTGATGGAATGAGCTTGCAAGCCTTCAAGAGGTTGCTTCTGGCCAGTGCGTAGCAGATTTTGATGCACAGCATGACCCTTCTAGAGTTGGTTCGGTTCTTCACTGCTTGACCTTTCTTCACACCAACATACCCACGAAGAGTTCGTCGTCCACCCAAATGTCTTGTATGCGGTCAAGGTAGAACGACAACGCTCTTTTTGGGTCCTGATGGTGGAGTTACTCCTTTTCTTATAAGGTGTGTTGAGGAGAGTAAAAAGTAGGCATGGTGATAGATTGGCCTGAATGAAATGAGGTGATCACTTTCCGTAGAAAGGAGGCCCTTGTGCAAAGAACCAGTTAGTCAGGGTAGACTGAGAAGTAAGGTGGCTTAGATGATGAGGGATGCAGCTCACTCACTTTATGGGCAGATGTATTTGCCACAGAGAAGGCTGTTTTCAGTATGAGAAGCCTGAGGGGACAATTATAGAGAATCTCGAAAGGAGCACTCATTAAAAAAGTCAAGACCAGATTAAGCTCCCACGAAGACATAATAAATGATGTAGGACGGAAGACATGGATAAGACCCTTTAGAAACCTGGGTACAATAGGGAACTTAAACAGTGAGGGTTGGTCAGACAGCCGCAAGAAGGCAGAAAGAGCAGACAGATAGACCTTAAGAGTGCCCAGAGTAAAGCCCTGGTGAGCAAGAGAAAGAATGAAAAGGAAGACTTCGGAAAGAGGATCAATGTGTTCTTCTCCACACAATGCCACAAATTATTTCCAATGGCAGGTGTATAACGTCTTGGTGGAGGGTCGCGTAACTGCCAAGATGACCTTACAGACTTCGGGAGGAAGGTCAAAAGTAAGCCTAGGCTGAGATTGAAATGGGAGTCATAACAAAGCTTACACCGTTGTGGGACACAAAGGCCCTGGGACACTTGCGACACACCAAAGGTTTCACCCAATGGGACAATATTGGAATTTCAACGGTGGGGGACATGTGGACAAGGGAGGGAGTGGTCCCATTCTCACACCTCCAGTTACACTACAATCTAGGCCCTACGGAAACGTATAGATATGTACAGATTAGGCACGCACTACTGGCGGTTATCCCGGCAAATACCACTCTGCCGGAAGCCTCACCACTCGAAGATCGCCTACTCACTGACTTTATGCAGGAAGGCGCTACATCCCTTACGTATCGTAAACTGTTGAATAATTTCCTAGATCCCCTAATTAGGCTGCGTGAAAAGTGGGTGGAAGAAATAGGGGAGATAGATGACTCGGACTGGAATGCGGCACTGGCATCCCCGCGAGAAGCGGGTATCTCAGCTAGGTTTCGCCTGATACAGCAAACATTTTTACATAGGATATATTACACCAGGACGATGTTGTTTAAAATACACAGAACACCGCACCCACTTTGCCTTAGAGGGTGTGGCGTAGAGGGCACATTCTTGCACACACTTTGGGATTGCCCCACTATGGTCAGATACTGGCAGCAGGTGATGCGCACCATTTCGCAGACACTGGGAGTGTCCCTGACGCCCGACCCACAGCTTTGCTTGTTGCACATATGGGGCCCGAATGACCTAACACATCAGGGTAGACTGTGGGTCGTGATAGGCATAATGACAGCCAAGAGAGACATTGCACAGAGGTGGGGGGCGGCGGAACTGCCTACGCTATCGCTGTGGTGTAGGAACATGGATGCGACTATGATTACAGAACGAGCAGTGTACCAGATGAGAGCGAATCCCCGTAAGTGGAATAAAGTATGGCTGCCATGGAACACCTATAGGGGCGATCTCTGTGACCCCTTAGAAGAGGAGGATCTGGATAGTTCGGGGGAGGAGCTGGAAGAGGCTTAATGCATGAAGTCTGACTTGTTAGGGAGGGTGGAGGGTGGAGGAAGGGCGGAAGATGTCCCAGTTCTTTCATACAATGCTGGATCCGGATGAGAATTGTGTATGATGTATGCGAGGGTAACTGAAACTGCTGCAGGACCTGATGGTAATTGGACCACGGATGTGGTCACTCATTTAACTACTGAGTCATAAGTTAGGTTATGTTCTTAAAAAATACAAAAGCAGGACTACAAATATTTTTGAATATAAGAAAGATGGATGAACACGGCATAAACATGGAAAGATCCGCTGCCGGACCGTTGGTTGTCGGCTGAATAGCTATGTAATTTATGAATGGTGAATTATGCACTGGTAGCAGCCGGCCCCAGGATTGTAGGCAAATTACTGTAGGTCAACAAACTATCAATAAAGTCTTTCACAAAAAAAAAATAATAAAAAAAAAAAGTAAGCCTAGGCGGTGAACTCTGCTCTGCTCACGGAGTTTGCAGAGTTTTCTGCACTTCGCTTTACACGGAGCTCGCGGAGTTCAGAAAAACTCGGCTCCACAAGTCGGAGCGGAATTTTTTTCCTTGCTCACATTCGACAACGTCAAGCTGGGGATCGTGAACGAGGAAAATCCACATCCTCTCAAGATTTTTCCTCGTTCGCGATCCTCAACAACAAGTTGGCGAGCGCAAGCGTGAAAACTAAACCTCCCGGCGAGATTTCTCAATGTGGGGGGGGTCATGTTTCTCATTGCAAGTGGTCGCGTATGCTCGCAACCGCACGCGTTGAGAAACTGTCCGTCCGCGTTGAGAAAGCTGCTGCCCGAGTAAAAATCTACTTGAGCGGCAGAAGGAAAAGCAGCACCCGCTTGCGCTATGCATTGTGCCGTTTGCAATGATTGCACAGTGCAGACAAGCATCCGCCACTGAAAAATCACCACAAACAGCATTTTGTCTATCACACTCCACCGCTTGCGGAGCTCATCATAGCGTGGCTGAGTTTTTTTCTACTTCGCAGAGTTTCGCGTAGCTCAACTCCGCAAACTCTGCCCAGGGTTAGTCAAAAGCGTCAACTGTTGCTGCTCAATCGCCACAACAAGTGGAGCTTGGACAGGTTTGGGTGAAGAACCCGCACCTGCTGCTGCAACAGAAGATCTTCCCGAAGGGACATCCTGATTGAAGGACCGATGCCCATGTTCAGTAGCTCGATATAAAAGACTCTCCATGCCCAGTCCGGTAGCACAGGGATGACTTGGGTTTGGCCGTCCTGATCTTCTTGAGAACTCTGGGCAGAATTGGTATTCGTGGAAAGGTGTACAGGAGGCCTGATCTCCACTCGAGACGATAAGCGTCTCCGAGAGCCGCCCTGGAAATTCGACCGCATAAAACTGCTGACATTACTCGTTCTCTGTGGAGGCAAACAGATCTAACCAAAGCTCTCCTTACTGCTGAATGAGACCTTGCACCACCTCTGGGTGGAGACGCCACTTGTGATCCGCTAGGCATCGGTGACTGAGTTTGTCTGCCCTGGCGTTCAGAGAGCCTGCCTGGTGTTGAACCTTCAGGGATAAGCCCTTTTGTTCCATCCATGTCCAGATGCGCAGTACCTCTCAACAAAAGGTCTTTGACCCCACCCCACCCTATGTGTTACAGTATGACATGGCGGTGGTGTTGTCCGTGAACACCTGCACAAGCCTTCCCTTGATGGAGGGTAGAAAGGTTTTCAATGCCAGTCGGATGGCACAGAAATACAGCATGTTGACATGGAATCCTGATTCTGCCGGAGACTAGAGTCCCGTGATCTCCACCTCATCCAGATGGCCGCCCTATCTGAAGAATGACTTATCTGTCACTACTGTCAGATCTGGCTTGGGAAGGGAGAGGAGTCTGCCTCTGACCCAGTTGCGGTTCAAAGGTAAGGAATCTACAGCTAGAAGTCTCCATCAGATCTGGTATTTATGAGTTTCTGATCACAGTCAAAGAAGCTATAAACACCAATATAAACATTTCATGTTACATAGACCTACCCTTTGGTACCCAACCCCCGCTACAGCTGGTAAAGCAGGAAAAGGGGTTCATGATGCTCCTGCATCAATCTTTACCAGCCTGCTGCACTCAACACAGTGGACAAGAGGAGAGGAGTATTCCTAAAATGATTATGCAAGATGACACCCAGCCATTCAATGTAGTTACTACTGGCAAATAAAAGTGTAAATAAATATTTTGTATCCTGCTGCATTGGGTGTGGGGCCTAAATGTACAACTAAGCTATGGAGTCCACTGGTTGTTTAATAACAGCTGACAACTCTGTCTTACTTATTCAGGGATTGCGTGGCCTTGCTGAAAGACCTCTCAAATGTCCCTCAACAACTCTTGCTGATTAATCATCTGTGGCTTTGTGTTCTCAAGTCTTCACCCAAGACTCGTCCACTTGTTACCACTCAAAGTGTATTGCCCACTCACTCTATTGCTTATGCTCCTGTTTTGGATTAATTAGCAACTTCTTTGCTTGTGACAGTCAAACCATATTCTTACCTTTGTGCATCAAATCAGCAATTGCATGACTCCTATCTGTCACCTGATGTTCTAGTACCCTTGAATGTTATGTTCGGCTACAAGTAATACCTTTATCTTTCAGCTTTGTCCAAAGTCACCCTTCCACACCCATTCATTTTCTCTCAAACCCTGTCCCAATTTCAATGCCCCTACCTCCACAGACAAGAACCCCATGTGTGCTGTTTAATTCAAAGATACTTCTTGCCACTGTCAATACTATTAAAACACATTCGCCTTCACCAACTCACTCTTCAGTTGTCATGAGTAAATTAGGTTGATGTGGACCTCCAAAAGTACCTAAATGCTCCGCCTTTAAAAGTGATATATTTTGCCAAATCTCTACTTGTCAATCTCCCACCACCCTGGTATACCCCCTACCACTGGCAGCAGGGCAGATGCCTGTCTGTATGCCCCAGAGCCCACTGACTGATTTGCTTTTAAGGGGACTAGCTTTCTTTCATCTGTCGATCTTGCTTATTCAATCACCTTATACTCTTTGTTCCCCACAAACTCTTACCCCATACCTGTCCCCAAACTTTCCAGCGCTACATTCCACTTTTGTTCCGTTCAGCTGCTTGTGCGCTGGAACAAGTATCCGGTTGACTTCATGGCCATTCCTCCTTAGCAGAATGTATAGTTATTCTCAGATCTCATCTTTTCAGACATGAGACACACCAGTGCTGACACATTTTACAACTCCCCTTTACTGGCCTTTAGTCGAGGCTCCCAAAATGAATATTATCAAACTACACTAGTGCTGTTGCCTTAAAACCTCCTTATATTCAGCTTCTTCTGTTTGGCTATGAAGAATTTTGTAAACATTTAAATGTTCATGTAAAAGTGTAGAGCGCTTTAGTTGTACTGTCGGTGTCTATATCCGCCCTGATCACTTCTCAACTACTCACTCCACAACTGCCTGCTCAAAACAACTCATTTGATCTACGTTGCTTTACTTAATACTATGTAAAGCACTTTTGTTCAAATTAATATTATCTGCACATTTAAAATTAATACATCTGAAAGTTTTATTAAAAACTCCTTTTGTATGTAATAGGAAAAAAAATGTAACTGCTGACATGTATTATCATATAATGCCCTCTCGAGGTTCTAAAAAGAAATACATTACATTGAGTAATTGTAGCATCTGTTATTTACAGCAATTACAAATTGTGTGACGTTGTACAGCAATTACAAATTGTGTGACGTGGCGTAATACGTGACACTTTCTGCCAGTCCTGGTTATATAGCCAAAAGCACTCTTTGATTACTTTTTTGTGTCCATATTTACCGTTACAGGGGAAATTACAAGTCCGAGAGTGCAATATATCTTGTGGACTATAAAACTAGGAATGGCTGAACGTGTCACTCTTCACAGGTATTTATTTACCCGACTGCAGTGTATCGGTTAAAAAAATGACTAGCTATAAGAAATCCATTTTTAGCACGGTACCGTCCCTCTTCTGTTTTTGGGGCTCTGGAAATCTAGTATTTAGAAATTTGGCCAGTCAGGAGCTGCTATGCAGCTATGCACCGAGTATGCACCGCGTGGCACATGAAAAGGTTTTTGCACCTAAATTGCCATGCTTGACTTTTTCCTAAACCAGCTGAAACACACGTACAAATAATGGGAACTGCTTAAAAGTCAAATTCAAAATGTGAAAGTTACAGCAACAGTTTTTGCCCACCCATATAACTCAGCAACACAAGCTTAATAAGAGCCATATAGCATTCTAAACTCGCTGTGGATTTCAAAAGTCAAAACAAAACTGAAACTTAAATTTAAAATGGAAGGTTTACCCCTGACAGTTATCCTGGGCCTTGTACAGAGTCGTCGGTACAGATTCATAGTGCTTACTTTAGAAATGTACATTTAAAATGGTAACCTGAGCTTTTGTGTTGTGTTGCCAGTGAGAAGCTTAGAACTACGGGGCAGCTTTACAAGCCACTTTTGCGTCACTTTTAACATGGGAAAAGTGACACGAAACTGGCGCAAGGGGCTTGTAAATCTGCACCTATGTTTCTCGAGTAGTTCCCCTTGGGGCTCACGGGCAATCAGGCCTGTTCAGAGCTATTCTCTTTCCAGGTAGGAAATGACATCTGACAATGATCAAACCTTTCTCCAAACAAAGGCCTGGATGTACTTCAGCTCATTTTTGTTTGGCAGCAGCATGTCAGTGGTGGCCCATGGTCTGGACTCACAGATCTGGATTAGTCACTGTAGCCAGGAAGGGAAGACAGGCATGCATGCATGCAAAGGGTGGGAGTATGCTTTGATAGGCCAGGCTTGAAAGAAGTTGAGTGTGCTTGTTAGGTGAGAGAGAAAGTTCTAGGCCATGCCACAGGTCAGCCATTTTGGACTTTAGTGGCTCAAGACACTATATGGGATGTGTCTGAGGAAATGCAAATGGGTAAAACGACAAGTCAGAACATTTTGAGTAAAAGGAGGAGAATGATGGGAAATTCTAAATGAAGTTCCTTAGAAAATATTGCCGATCATAGTTGGGTTCACCTTATAAAAACTGCTGCAACCTCTCTCAATATTGAAATAAGCAAACGGGGGGGGGGGGGGGGGGGGTGAGGGGTATTTTGTTTAGAGTTGTGATCAACCTTAGACCATTAATTCCAAAGTTTTCAAGTTTTATTTAGCTTATTTTTGATATTTCAACAAAGACATTCATAAATCAATAGAGCATGTCCTTTCAAATAAACACCACATTAGTAAATTGCACAATTCAAAAGGTGGTCCAGTCTGGGGAGTTACGGACCCAAGCCTTGTTTGATCAAGATCCTCTCTCAAGGCAGAGAGCTGCTTGGGACTGTAGACAAGACGAGAAGTCTACCTGCTCGAAAATGTGCTCGTCTTGGTGAAAGACTAACGGGTAGAGCCTCCTGTGTGCTAGGTAATCTAAACTCTTGCTGACCCACAAAGAGAATGGGGTAAATGCCTGCCTAGGATCTGTCTGCATGCAGTAAAACATTTTTTATGAGACAGAGAAAAAAATGGTCTTACATCCGAGAGGTCCATTAGACCACCAATCATTACTTTATGCCTTTGATATCAGTCTTAAGTCTTTTTATTGGTAGTTTCTACATGCCAGATGTTATCCTGTCAAGTATGGATTTGATATTCATGATTCCTCAAAGAATACTGAGGGATCTTCTGAAGAGACAAGGAAGTGTAATCACTACAGGTCTGGAAGGGCCGGGTTTCCAGCACCAGCATTCCAAAATCATCTTCCGCCTTCCCCATATGCAGCCCGTACCACACAGCTTCTCGTGCCTGATGAAGGAAGTAGTTAGAACATGTCTGATGCAAGTCTTGCGTTGACTCCTCTGAGTGATCAGAGTCTTCTTTCAATGGAGACATGTTCTTCATAATCCAACATTTCAGGGACACTACTTTGCAACAGTATGCATGTTGGAACCCCGCCTTTTCCTCTCTGGGGATTGGCTAAGGGCTCAGGAGGAAGGGTGCCTCTTTAGGTGATGGCGGTGCCTCTTTTATAGCGAAGCTTCTCCTGAATATATGACTTTACCACGAATACAAATACTCCACATGGCATTACCACGCGAATTTTACTTCGCAAGTGGCTGTACCACGCAGCTTTTTAGAACGCAAGTTCTAAACTCGCATTTCAAAAACGTTACGTTCACCAGCTCTTACTTCCATCCTCCATCGAAATATGCGTTAAAACACGTCTACCAAAACTAAAAAAGGACTTCAATTATGACGAACTCGCCACGTCTTCGGTGCGGCTCTTTTCTTTTTTTTTTTATTGACACTTTAGTGCGTTTTTTTATTGTATGTAGCCTGCTCGTTTTTTTTTATGGGGGGGGAGACCCCCCCAACCCCCCAAGGCCACGCAGAACTTACATGCTGGACGACCAAAAGGAATACCACTTGCGTGGTAAAGACGGTCGTTGAAGGCTCCCTCGTTGAAGAGACGTTTGCGGGGTAAGTGGATCGTTGAAAACGTCATGCGTGGAAAAGACTTCGTTGTAAATGATGTTTCCCGCTTCTCCTCACTGCTGTGGATTCTTAGCATTCTGGGATGGCAGTCTTTGCCAACCCCTTCGTGCGTGACCAGTGAAATCCGATGAGTACTCTCTATGGGTGTCTATGTCATTGCAGAGAGCAAGTTGACACTCTAACCTGCCCTTTCACACCACCACGCTTACCCAGGGAATCGGAACAGATAACCGCTTGGCAGTGGTTGTTTCTCTTAGAGAAAATATACAGGTATATGGTCTCTCTCTTGACCCCTATCCCTGCAGTTTCTTTTACTCTGGTTCCCCTGGCACATGCCCTCAAGTCAAACAATTCAGCCAGGGTAGGTTCAGATAACCTGAAAGGGTTCATATAACAAGTTCTGTCATTCAAGTATGGAACTGAGGAACGAGTGGGAATGGGCCACCAAGGATTGCAGCCTCCTTGTCAAGTGTAGTCAAGCCAAAAAGCAATCCTGATGTAATGTACCACCTATATCTTGCAATTTGCTGCTCGTGAACTGCATTATATCCTAGCGTGTGTGTCTAAAAGAACAGGATAAGCAATACACATTTTTTTTAGGAAGGCCCTCATACACCTAACCCGTTGACATGCTTCGTCCCTGGGCCTCCTACATTGTCGAGGATTATTTTAATGTCGAATGGGCTTCTAAATTTGTAGGAAGAGCTCAGTGGGGGCTGTTGCAGAAAAGGAGATCCAGGAGTCAAAATGAAAATCTCAAATTTAAAGTTTCTGATTCCAATTTGACATCTGGAGAGATTCAAGTCGTGAGAAATCTGCAGGTGGAAATATCCTTTGAAAACTGGCGTCATCCAGGTGCAACTAGTACTTGTAGGTTACATTTTGAAGGCAAGAAGGATTGGATTGAAGTTTAGATCTAGTTGTTTGTTAAAGTGGTTGGTTTTATATGAATATTAGCATTTTTAATTTGTTTTACCCGCACCAATTGTCATGGATGGATATCTCTTATGTAAACTAAAGCAACTTTCATGAATTATTTGGTCATCTGCCATGTTTAGGTTTGCTTTTAATTTGACTAATTTCTCATACACAATATTTTCTTATCTTGCTTAATTTGAATTACAAAACATTTTTAATTAAAGAATGATATAACTGTGAGGGTTAAGCTAGCTATGCAAATCAGCTTACCCACCCCTGACGACCAGGAACAATATTAGAAACTATACTTTTGTACACATTTTTTATGGTTTATTCAGATTGATCAAAACAATAGTTAATAGTATTCGAAATAGGAGCCTTTCAACTTAACACTATCAGTGCCTGCTGCTGGTACTGTGGAAAACATTTGTGAATTCCAGACATGTGTACATCTGTACCCATTTGCAGGGGTAAACATTGGGTTGCAGATAAACCAATTTCTTTGTGAACTGAGTCAGTATATATTGATTCAATTCCTGAAATGTTTTTATATTATTTTGTAAGCTTCTGGTATCATTTGGAATGTGCTATGCTCACAAATTCCTAAGGGTCATAGCACTCTTGAGCTGCCTCGTCCCCAGCTTCTGTCTTTACTACTCATGCAGACACCGTAGCGTCCTGAACTTGAAGTTCTATGTGCAATGTAGCAATTACAAAACCACTCACTCTTGGAAATTTGTATTTTAATATTAGATCCACAAACATTTTTTGCTAGAAAGCAGATTCTAGTTTTCTCACTTTTCCATATTTGAAATCCAAACCATGAGCCTGATTCACAAAGGGTCCCCACACTCGTGAAGAGGTCCCACACTCTTGGTGGGAACCCCGTACTGCAGTTACCCATTGTGAAGGCCATGAGTGTGTGGCCGGTTGGACTAATGAGGTGTTTCATAAAGTCGTGGATTTTTCTGGTGAAAAGAGAATTGTATTTTGCCCATTTAATGACTGTTTCTTGTGTTTCTTTCTACAGTCAGTAAATCAGATGTCCTACATATTCTTGAAAAAAATGAATTCCCAATTAGCTTTTGATTGAAAGATGTCTAAAAACTAATTGTGCGTGTGTGTTAACTGGGGCTAATGTCTTGCACTTTGTTTCACCCCACTGAAGATGATGGACCATAAACTGTTTGGAAGTCGAGCAGAATATGAAGGCACACTAAACAAAGTACTGGATGATTTCTCTATTGACCTGATCTGTCTTTCAGGATTCATGAGGACTTTATCAGGTCCCTTTGTCAGAAAGTGGCATGGTAAGTGAGGTTATCAGGGTTGTGTGCATGCTTACATGTGTGTATGCTTATGTGCAGTAAATGTTCTCTCTAATATGCTGGTGATTGGAAGGACTAAGTAGGAGCATGACAAGACTAATAAACATTCTTGAACTTTGTAGCAAAAAATAAGACGAGAGATTAAATAATCTGCTTTACCAACATAAAAGTCTCTTATGTCTATAAACAATGAGCTCAAATGGCAGTTGCTCATTTCAAATTACTTCTTATGTTGCACTGCTACTCACATTATTGATTTTCAATCTTTTTTTCAGTTTAGAAATGCTTTATTGAAGAAACATAATGAACAAAAGGCAATACATCAAATATTGAGACATGTCTTAAAGTCAATATTAGACAGGTATAATCATACAGGGTAACATAACCGTCTAGTAATGGAAAGAAGATAATAAACATTGAAAGAAAAAAAATAGCAGAATAAGCATATCATTTAACAATCAATTATAGACCTAATAAATTTGAATTGGAAAATATAACCGTAATAAAGAAAACAAGTGCATTTTAAATATTTTAGAAAGAGTAAAAGGGCGCCCTGTTCTTTGCAATGGGGAACTTCCGGTTTGCACAGGCACTGCTGGCTCGGGGACGAAGGACTTCTGGGGGTGCTACCACCACTTCGAGAGGTAAGTTGGGATGCTTGGGGTTGGTTGGGCTCCATCAGTTGGGCCACCCAAGGCTGTGGGGCAACAGGTGCAGGGGTGCTTTTTAGGGTTGGATTTTCTTACCGGCTCCTGGTCACGGTTGGAGGGACCTTCCAGTTTGAGGCTGCAGGTGTCAGCGGTAGGCTTGAGCCAGGTCAGGGGTCCCCAGATCTTGGGTCAGGATCGCCGGGGAGACCTCCTCATGGTGTCTGCCCATTCGAAATCGGGGTGTAGACTGTGGGTGCAGAGTGGTGCAGGTTCGCGGTTTCCGGCCGGGGCCAGAGGTTGTGATGAACAAATACGTTGTTCACGGGAGACACAGTCTTTGCAGTTGAAGGCTGGTCCGCCTGTGTTTTTGAGGTTGCTGGCCACAGGACATACCAGGATTTCGCAGGAGCAGGTTTGAGGTGGAGACAGGCTAGTAGGGCTGGTGCCAAGTCAGTGGGCGTCTTCCTATTGTTAGCCTCGGCACGGCCATTTGGTCCTTCTTCTTCTTTTCTTGTAGTTTCTTCTTGTCTCTGGAAGCAAGGTTCAGGGGTGCCCCTAAATACTAGATTTAGGGGTGTTACAGGTAGGTAAATGGTGGAACCAATGGGTCCCTTCCCTGGGGTGGGTACACCCCTATTATGCCACTCTACAGTGGGGGGGCATAATCCTTTCCCTGGTTGGCTGAGTTTCCCAATCTGCAAGATGGCGGGCCTGAGAGTTGTGCTTCACCTCGCCTTCCCCACCTGAGGGGTGATGTTGGCAGAGGTGGGCACAGCTCTCTTCCTCACTTGTTTTTCCTGCTGGTTCTGCCACCCAAAGTGGGGCCAGAACCAGTGGGGACCAGTTGCTGAAAGCAGCAAGTGGCCTGGGGAAGCTCACAAAGGCAGAAAGCCTTTGAAGCTTTCCCTTCCTGGACCCTGCCCACCCTGCACACTGTGAGGGAGAAGACGTTGCACCTCGTCCCAGGATGTGCATTGTTTCAGGCCCCCAAGAGCAGCAGGCTCCCGACCCAGGGGTCCGGAAACATGTCTGGTGGTGGTAGCTGAAAGCAGCTACTTAGCCTGGGCACTAGTGGTAGGTTAGTTTTCAGGGGGCATCTCTAAGATGCCCTCTGTGTGCATTTTTCATTAAATCCCACACTGGGATCAGTGTTGGGGTAATGTGCTGAGAAGTTTGATACCAAGCTTCTCAGTTTTCAGTGTAGCCATTATGGTGTTGTGGAGTTCGTAATGACAAACTCCCAGCACCATATACTCTTAATGGCAGTACTGCACCTACAATGTGTAAGAATGGACACAGACACTGTAGGGGTACAGGGCTCGTGCACCTGTACTCTCACCACTGGTATAGTGCACCCAGCTAGATGAGTGACTGATCTATGCCAGGGCTGTGGGTTATAGGCATGGCACACAAGGATGTGTGCCAAGTCGACTCTTCACTTTGTTCTGCACCAAAACACGCAGCCTTCAAAGGCAGTGTGTGAGTGTGAAGGTACAGGACCTCTAAGGGTGGCACAATAAGAGCTGCAGCCCTTATAGGCCTTCTCTGGTCACAGTACCCTGGGTACCTGTGGTACCATTTACCAGCTGCTGACCTGTGGCTAGAGATGCAATTGGGTTTTGTTTTGATGTAGATTTAGAAAAAGAACATAGGCCCGGGGCACCTCATTACACTTTCTCATACAGAGTATTCAAAGAACATGTGAAGGAGATCACTTTTATCGAGAGAACAAGACCAACAATTAGTATTGGTGTAAAGGTTAAATTTGTGGGGGTAATATATAATCTATCATAAAAATAATATAATGTTTGTGTCATACTTGCTGAACGAGATGCGATATGAATCTTGTCCCATACTGATTTCCAAGTGTGAGTTGGAAATTCATGATGTAGATCTGATTCCCACGTGAGCTCTATTTTGGATTTCGTATCTAACTTAGAGGGACCGATCAATAATTTATATATGCCAGAAGCTTTCATTGGTGAAGAAAAATCTAACAAAGAAGAAGGGGGTTGTGTGTCTGGAGCTCTATCAGACTGTTGGGAGACACAAAGGAGAAGAAGAGGTTTTAGGCTCTGAAATTGGGAGGCAAAATGAGTAGAAATATAATACTTTTGCTGGATATCAGAGAAATCAAGCAGAGAATCATTAGAAAATAGATGTCCTATGACTAGGATACCTTTATTGATCCACTCTTTCCACGTAAGCACTCTATTGTTTAATTTAATATTGTTGTTATACCAAATTGGAGTTTGTAAAATATTGGAATTGGAAGAAAAAAGCAAAGGTTTAGTAATGGCTATAGAATGAGTAAGTATTGGGGAGGAGAGCACTCTAGGGGGTTGTGTGATACGGACTGTTTCTTTAAAGGCAAAGGGAGAAAATTGCGCATGTTTGAGCTTCAGAAAGGGAGACCCAAATATGTTTCAAAGTGAAGGCCGAGTGATAAACATATAGGTTAAGAAAATTGACCCCGCCAGAATCTTTAGAATGTTGAATGCGGGTTAAGGAGATACAAGGTTTACGTTTGTTCCATAAAACGTGAATCAAAGAATGATTAATAGTTTTGAAAAAAGTATGAGGACGAGATACTGGGAGCATAGACAAATAAAAGTTAACAATAGGTTGCTGCATCATTTTAATTGTAGCTAATCTACCCCACCAGGACAGAAATAAAGGAGACCATCCATCTATCAGCGCTGTGATTTTGATCATAATCTCATTGAGGTTGATCTTAATAATATCTTTAATATTGTTAGAATAGAGGATACCTAAACACTTAATATGTTTTGAATTCCACTTAAAACCTGAGTCCTTGAACATATCTGGGATGCAATATTCATTGACAGGCAAGACCTCTGATTTATCTATATGGAGTTTGTAACCCGAAACAAAAGAATAAGTGTTTAGTAAAGAAACAAACTCTGTTAAGGATATATGAGGGCTAGATATATATAACAAGATATCATCTGCATATGCAGTGTACTTAATATTTACCTTTTTAAATTGAAACCCCGGAAAGGCTGGGGAACGCCAAATTGTTCTAAGGAATGGTTCTAATGATAGAATGAATGTAAGGGGAGATAAAGGGCAGCCTTGCCTGGTACCTCTATGTAGAGGAAAATAGTGGGACTCTTTACCATTGACCCAGATAGAGGCACTATGTTCAGAGTAAAGTAACTAAATGAATTGGAGAAAATGGTGACTAAAACCATGCCATTTTAATGCACCATACATAAATTCCCAATTCACTCGGTCAAATGCCTTTTCAACATTGAGCGTTATGGCAGCTAAGGGAGAGTTACATTTAGAGGCTTAGTGATGATGTTGAGGAAAGGTCTAGAGCTATCTGAAATAGATCTTCCTTTCACAAAACCTGACTGATGCATATCAACTAAATCTGGAATAACAGAATTAATATGAAGTGCCAATAATTTAGCAAAGATCTTGCAGTCCGTATCAATCAATGAGATAGGCCTATAATTACTACATTGAGCAAGATCCTTATCTTTTTTGAGGGTTAAGCAGAGCATAGCCTGACAAAAAAAGGCATTTGTTCATCCTGTGGTCAAAAAGTGATTAAGAAGAGATAATACTTGGCAATTAAAAGGCGTCTAAAATGAGTTAAAAAAAAGCATATAGTGAAACCATCCGGCCCGGGTGTTTTTTTCTTTGGGTAGTTGATTTAGTGTGTTTAAAAGCTCTAGTTCCGATAAAGGAGTGTCCAAAGAAGACAGGTTTACATTATGATCAGGGTCTTTAGAGATTGATTGAAAGAAAGCATCTAATTGTTCAGTTGAGTGGGATGATTCAGGAGTGTATAGATTAGTATAGTAATCGGAAAAACATTCTAACATTTTAGAATCAGTAATCTGCCTAACCCAACTGGATCTGTTATGGCAACAATCTTTGATTTTTGTTTTTTAATTTTAAGAAAGCTTGCTAAAGTTTTGCCAGCTTTAGTCCGTCCCCCGTACATTTTTGCAATAAAACGAAGTGGAGTGTCAGATACATTATCCCAGGATTGCATATTACATTGTAATTTTGCCATAATGAGTTTAGATAGCGTGTCATTATTGTTAGAAGAAAAATATTCATGTTCTAAAATCCTAATCTGTTCTAAGAGTTACGCAGAGTCTCTAAGGGCTTAGGATAGTCTAAATCTACAATAATAGGATTGTGATCTGAATGTGAATTTACCCTATCTACGTGTGTGCTAACAATTGAAGTGTGTGTTGAGTAAAAAAATAAGTAATCAATTCTAGAGTGAGAATTGTGAACTGGAGAAAAAAAAAGTGAATTCCAGAACATCTGGGTGTGATATCCGCCAACCATCAACAAGTCCTCTAGGGGAAATGGCTCTTTGAAAGGCTCTGTGCATTTTGGTGGTGGGAAATCCGGATTGGGATCTACGATCCAAAAAGGGATCCATAAATCGATTGCGATCTTCTCCAACTATAAGGTTGCCTGATGCATGGAAAGATAACATAGAAGAAAATTCCTTCCAAAATAACAAATCCATACCATTTGGGCCATACACATTGCAAATCAAAAATGGTGTGTTATTTATCTACAAATCTAACAATAGCCAACTTTCCAGCATCATCTTTGAATTCATTTAACAATGAATTATTTAACGACTTATGAAACAAAAGTACACCATTTTAGTTATTTACAGCGGGGGAACTAAAAATATTACCAACTCATTGTCTTTCAATAGAATTAATGTCTTGCTCCTTGTGATGAGTTTCTTGTAATAGAGCAATTTGACAATACAATTTTGATAAGTAGAATAAGACTCTTTGTTTTTTAATCGGGTTACAAAGACCTTTAACATTCCATGACACAGTACGTAAATTATTCTTGAAGAAAACTTAAAGATTATTATAAAGACTTGATTTAGGAAGATAATATATCCAATCGTGAAAAATCTGGTGAAACATATTGAAGTACCCCAAGAGAGAATTGCATCAAGAAAGTATGCTGTGAATCAATAGAAATGTAGAATAAGAAAATAGAGTGAGAGAACAGAAAAAGGGGGTGGGAGGAAGTGAGGAAATAAGGAAGAACCTATTCTTCCCTGAGTAAGAGAAGATGACAGTAGGCCGTAGGACTTTAGACATAAATACAAAAAAAACAGAAAGGCAATAATGTGGAGGGGGGAACGATGCGGAGAGAGAAATAGACACGCTCAAAAGACTGAGGGCCATATGTATCAACATTCCGTTTTGCGATTCCTAAATAGCAATTTTTAAGGAATCGCTATTTAGAAATCGAAAATGGTATGTATGTAGAAAATCGCTTCTTTTTAGCGATTCCTTAAAATTCCATAATTGCGATTAGCAAATTGCTAATCGCAATTAAGGAATAATTTCCCATTCATTTCTATGGGCCAGGAGGCCCATAGGAATGAAGGGGAAATTGCGAATCCGAATTTGCTAATCGCAAATTGTGAATATTTTCAAGGATGCAGGGGTGTCTCAAGAACACCCTGCTGCACCCCTGAAAATCACATGTGTGCGCATATGGCGCACATACATGCCCTAAGGACATGTATGAGCGTCACATGGCACCTTTTGATTTTTGAAAAAATGCATTTTTTAAAGAATTTGCAACTTACCACCAACTAGAAGTTGGTGCTAATTTGCGATTCCTTAATGACATTTTGGAATGTTTTTTTCCTTGATACATTGCATTTAAGGAATCGCAAAATTTGCAATTCCTTAAATGCAACTGCAAAATAAGGATGGCGAATTTAGCGATTCCTTATTTTGAACCAAAAATGTTTCATACATACCATTTAGCGAAAATAGGTTCGCAAATGCCGGAATTCTGCGAATTTCCGCGTTTGCGAACTCATTTTGCCTTGATACATATGGCCCTGAGACACTGAAATTAGATGAAATGTATAACTACAAATAAGAAGGGAAACCGTATTAAAAGAGTGAACAAACAACCACAGTGCTAATGAAACTTACCAAACAGTACGGGGGGAACACTGTATCTGGACAAAACATAGACATTGAACTAGAAGAGGATGCAGAGGAACCTGTGAAGAAGAGGAACCTGTGAAGAAAATAAAAATGTAAGTTAACAACATTATGGATTACTAAGTTCCATGACTTCTCCCCTAAGTGAATGTATTAAACTTCTTGAGTTTGGAAGGGTCTGCAAAAGTAACAGTCCTGTCCTTATACATGACTTTGAAAGAGCAAGGATGTATAAGGCCATATCTGGCATTCATGGAACGTAGCATGGGTCTGAGGTCCAAAAGTTCCTTCCTGCGATGAGCTTCAGCTTTAGATACATCTTGATCGAAGAAAATCTTTTGGCCCGACCACAACACCTGCTTGCTTTGTTTGGCTGCTGAGATAACAATCATAAGATCCATATATTGCAGAAAATAAGCAATCACCTCCGTGGCTTTTGTGGATTTGAAGCACCAAGGGGGCCAATCCTATGTACCCTTTCGATATTGAGATCCGTGAGAGACAATAGACCTACTATTTTCGGTATAAATATCTTCAAAAAATTAATCAGATCCGAGCCTTCGGAGCCTTCGGAGCCTTCTGGAATGCCATATATATATATTTAGGTTATTTCTCCTATTACGGTTCTTCAGGTCCTCTGTGATTTTCTTTAATTGAATCACTTCTTTAGATAGATTTTCCACCTTGGTATCAACGTCTTGAGCATCACTGACCCTCTGCTCGACCTTCAT